>NC_056510.1:15580928-15662136 GCF_014905685.2 Nematolebias whitei | reverse complement strand
TTTTTTTTTTTTTGCTGAAACGTTTCACCTTCAAACCAGAAGGCTTCATCAGTCAAGGACACACACAACAAGGACCTTTGTTGGTTTTCAACCATTTTGGACATGACTGCCGACAAGGGAGTGGGCCGAGACTGGAGAAGAGGGCGGGCCAAAGAGACCATCTTAACACCAACATAACTGTTTTTTTCCACTCTGGAGTAAGCTGTTGGGGGAGGAATCAGTTTTGTGTTGTGTGTGTCCTTGACTGATGAAGCCTTCTGGATTGAAGGTGAAACGTTTCAGAAAAAAAAAAGAAACTGTCCAGATGACCTGACTGAAAAGATGTTGGATTGTTTACCTGGATTACTGAGCATAGACTTTTGTTAATTTGTTGCCTTGTTTTTGCTATGCCAAGCTTTGGCCACATACACAATACTTGTTAGATTATTTTGAATTTTCAAACTACAAGGTCTGTTGACATTTAGAAATACAGAATATTGACAGATTTACCATATAATAATGCTATATTTCCCTCAGGACAAATTAATGCGTGCAATCTTGCATTGTAAATATCTGTTCTAGTTTACAATAAGAATTTGTAATTTGTTTAGTTGTAAATTTTATAATAGTTGATATTTGGTTCTCCAGAGTAACATCCTTTCTGATATCCATGGTTGGCAACAGTTGCGAACAAACCAAAATTAGATATTGAAACAACTGGAAATGGTTTGGGGCCGAGTATGGTGCAGCAAAAAAGTTTTTGTGTTTTTGCTGAAAATGCATTTCTTTTGTGTTTGAGGATGTTGAGGACAACCAGGAGGCAATGCAGCAGATGATCCTAGGAGTCTTTGCCATTAAGAAGGAAGGCGCAGAACCTACAGACGGACTTGAAGAGGTTGGAATAATCATTGAAGGAGTCGAAGTGCTTCATAATCTTGGTAACATTGCAAATGCAGTCGCCATTTTGTTTGGCCTCATTTACTCACTGGACTTGAGCTACCCCACAAAACTCAAGTACACATTTGAGGTTTTGCAAAAAATTATGATGGAACTGGATGGAAAATGTCTCTCAACAAAAGCACAAGTGCTAAAAAACAAGCTGTATGAATGACTTGTTCAGACAAGAAGTTGCAAGAAAACAGGAGCACTAAAAAACTTGAACTTGAAATGGCACTGCAGAACACTTAAACAAGGGTTTTAATCCCTAACCATCAACAGAACTGGAATGTTTCGAATCCATACATTGAGCTTTGGAAGTTATGTCTGAATATGTTTTAGCAGACTTTTTGTATAATTGTTCATGTGAGGTTTTTTGGTGTTATGTAACCCAGAGAAGGAGGGAAACTAAAAATGGAGAATGTAACTAAAATTGGCATGAAAGAGGCAGCAATTATAAATGTCAGAAAATTATAGCAAGATTGTTGAGGGTGAGAGAAGTCTTAAAAGCACAAAATGAATGTAACAATTTTAAGTTGCTTTGAAATATTTTGCAGAACTTGTTGATTTTGTAAGTGGTAGTTTTGGAAAAGGTCTGTCTTTAGCTAAATGTTTTCAGCTTTTCTTTTGAAATTGTTTTTTTTTTCTGAAGGGAGAAACCAAAAAATTACTTTAAAGTATTCCTTATGGCATAGCACTGTTAAACCATTTTATATGTATGTTCTGTTTGTCAAATTAGTGTTAGAAAATTGAATTTAATATTGATTTCAGTTTTTATTTTAATGGAATGTTTCTCTGGGTTAGGATTGTGCAGGTCACATATTCCCAGAAGATTTTTGTTAATTGCACATTTTATGATTTTTACAGGTAGAGAGAACATGTTGGATTTAGTTATCTTTAAACACTCAACATTTGAAGGTTGTTAGAGTTGAAGGCTAATGATTTACTGTTTATGTTTTACTTCTATTGACAACAGGTTCAAAAAGTAAATGTATTCACCATAGTTTTTTTTTGTTTTTCTAAAGCCTGGTATGCCTTATTCCTTTCCGCCAGAGTCCATTTGTTGTTGGTTATTTCAATACGATTTGACAATTTTAATAACATAAAACATCACCACAATTGTATTTCTTATGTGAGTGAATGACTATGTTTCCTGCATTTTTTATTTATTTTTTTATATTTGGTGAACGTTGTAAAACATTAAGCCTAATGAAGGGAATGGAAAATGTTTATTGATATTCAGAGGGTTTATTATCTGTTTAATTGATAATAAATGTTTGTTACACAAAAACCAAAGCTGTTTTAACTTGAATTTACATAACTACACTGTGTGGAAATTGTTGACATATGTTTGTTTAGTAAGTGGACTTAAGACTAATACATTTATACCAATTAAAACAAGTTAACTAAAACAAAATCCAGTAATTGCCACACTAACTTAAGTGAGTTAAGTTGGAGCTGCAACGTATTGTTTGGTTGATTTTACTAAATACAGTTAAGTTATATTTATTTAAATAAGTTAAGTTGGTGTAATGAATTATTTTATGTCAGCATTAATTAACACCATTGAGCATCATTTGGGTCAGTTTAATTGGGTGAACACAGACCTTTTAATTAAATCGAAGGTGACCTGATAAGGTTGGAATTACTTGATTTGGTTATGTTGGTTACACATAAGTCACTTATTAGCATCTTAATAATCATTTGGAATTATATCGAACAAAACTCAGTTTAGTGGAAATTGTTGACATAACTGTATTAAGTAAATTGAACAAGTTCCTTTTTTGAGTGTACTTGTGGTTGTGAACAAGTAGGCTCATGAGCAAATGTGTTTGCAGGTGTGTGGTCTTTTTTACAGAGTACCAGCAACCTAACTTTTTTTTTTTTTTAAACACCCTTAGATGGCACTCTCACTTGATGCCTTTACATTGTTCTGTTGGACCCAGGAAATATTGAGTGGAGGGCAAAGCTGCATGGAATCAGTGATAATGTGCAGACTGCTATAAACCTTTAAAGCATCTCACTGATGAGTGCTTTTAGATTCCTGAGACTAATGTCAAATTTAAGCTTTTTTTTGTGCATTTTGTTAGCACACATGTTGCCCACTGCCTTTTATGTCAGGGAATCAGACCAAGACCATCTTATGTACAGAAATGACAGAATTGTTGCTTTTCTGGGTAAAACTTGAAAATAACTCTGGGCGAACATTCATGCAGTATTGTGAGGATCCATGTTTACATTGTGTTTTTGAATGACTCTCGTAGCACATCTTTAAATCAAATTTTAGTTCAATGCCTGCAAAACTGACTGGGTTCTAGACATTTTTGTGGTTGTTAAGGTTGATTAGTTGTGGAGGCCATCTTGAATTGGATTAGCTTAAAAAGGTGACTCAGTTGTGGATGTGCATTCAATTATTATTTCCTGAGTTTCATTAAAATATCTCCATTGGTTCATGAAATATTTTGCTAACAGAGTTGACACGAAAAAGTTAATAGGCACATTTTAAACAAAGATCTTACTAAAACTGTTAGCATTCAGAATATGCATTGGTGATCAGTCTTTGCTACTACTACATCAACTTATCGAGCTTAAAAACATTACATGAATTTTAAGTCATTTTGCTAATGTCAGTTAGCTGTGGTAGCTACCTGACTGGGGCTGAGTCCAAATGGTAATCGGTTGTAGATGCACAATAAAAAAAATACTGCAAGTTTAAATAAAATTCGCCCAATAAATCATGAAATATTTTGGTGTCAGACACACAGACGGACTAAAACACCATCTTCCTTTTGCCGTTAGGTGGTGAGAATGA
Source organism: Nematolebias whitei (assembly GCF_014905685.2). Classification (NCBI taxonomy): domain Eukaryota; kingdom Metazoa; phylum Chordata; class Actinopteri; order Cyprinodontiformes; family Rivulidae; genus Nematolebias; species Nematolebias whitei. The sequence goes on along the minus strand of NC_056510.1, from coordinate 15,658,409 downwards.
AAGGCAAATATGAATGGGAGACTTCTCAAACTGCTTTTGGAAAGATAACACTGACTATGACATGCAAGTAAAGGCACTCTAAAGAGGGCAAACACTTACTTTAGTTTAGAAGCACTATAAAACAGATTGATACTGGTATTGATAAAAATGCCCACACAGTCATTGGTAATTAGGAAAAGATGCCAGCCGGTATTTGGAAAAAAAGTCTGGCTGGAATGGAGAAACAGTACATTTTGCAAATACAACCTGTGAGGTGCTGCTTGATGAATACAGTCTAAGTCTTGGAGTAATGAGCCAGGATAGGATTCTAACAGCCTGAGTTGCCTTTCATTGCCAGTGAATTGTTGGCTCCGCTCAGAATTCTGTGTTTAGTCATTCAAGGTGTCCATAGGAATTGAATTTTAATTGCCCAAACTTCAAGGCAACATGGAGGTTAGAGCTTGGTGTTCTAGTCATGTCTGGATATGTTTTTTTAATTTTTTTTATTTTAGCTGCTTACTTAAATACATGGAATTTAATTATGCAATTACTATTTGTGATGGACTGAGGACTGTCCAGTTTGTATTCTGTCTTTCAGTCGACAACTGGAAAAGGCTTCAGCCCCCAATTCCATTTCCATCCCACCCCCTACGCCACCCTGAACAGGAGAAAGTGGGTACAAACAATGGATTGATGGATAGATGATGATATGACAAGGTAATGTGGCTCAGAAGATGAAGTATGTGTCAACCAAGTCAGTTAGTCATCTTTGACTTCCCAGCTTCTGTGTTGACCCATACAGTAGATTTGGACAATGAAATGTGTATCTCAAAGAGGGGATTTTAAATGACTGCTAATTTACTATGGGTTTGGTTATGCTATCATTCATGAAATTTAAAGTTATTTTTTTATATTTTGATTGCTCATTTTTGTTTTCACAAGGGTACAATCATTGTTTGCAGCAAAGTCAGATGGTATATTTAAAAACTGATGCACAGTAAGAAGAGTGAAGCTCTACAAACCACATAGCATCAGTCCTGGTCTGTTGTGTTTAACCTTTTTGTTTGCAAATGTAATGCAAGTTGTAAAGATCTGTACTAGTGTTCAGCTTTGAATCTTCTATAGGGGATGGCTTGTTAAATAGAGTGATGATACAAACTACTACATATGATTTACATGCTCTTCACTCCAGTTTTTGGACAGCAAACTTAGTGCAAGATCATTTTGAAAGATTTATTAAGTTTAGAATTCAAGTTTTCTGTACTCCTTGGTGGCTAATGTGAATTGATGCTGTTTTCCCAATAAGTTATATTTGAACTATGTACAGTATGTTAAGTTCTGTGTGACTGTGGGGAGTCTGTTTTTTTTTTTTTTTTTGCCGTTACCTGACTTCTGCAGCTCCTGAGCGGCAGGGCAGAGCAATCTCTCACACTTGCTCCTTATCCAGTTCTAAAGAGGAGTGCTATTCTTAAGCTCCTCTGAGAGAACAGTTTGACGATGGATCGTTGAAGCCTCCAGACCTATCTGGGTTTTACTCCTCATGAAAACTCCCTTTTCTTCAAGTCTTTTTGCGATTGCCTCTTGTGAAGAGCCTTACCTGGAACCACTTGCCTCCTGAGCCTCCAGAATCACATGTGACCAACTACAGTATATACAGTATATCCCTTGATATTGGATATGTTCCCCTAATTTCCATCCTGCCACACTCCTACAAACTGCATACCTGTATCATCACTCACCTATGATCTCCACCCTCCTCTCCAAGATATTTTATCCGCTTCAAGGTCTGCAAGACAAAGATACAAACGATAACACTGAAGGCCATTTTATTTCTAACATATTCTTATACTTACCTCTTCCTTTCAGATAATCCTGCTGTGTAAATGCCACTCCTCTAACAATAAATTGTACTTACCTTTTGATGTGTATGTTGGATGCTCTTTGTCAGTTTGCCTATTCTGGGGTTAAAACATATCTGTACATGAAGGTGACAGTGAATTGTGCTTCATAAAATAAAAATCTATTAAAAAGAAGTTTTAGCAAAATGCAAATGTTCTGGTTTAAGTGAAGCATAAGGACAATACAGCACTACTTACTGGGTGAAGCTATAGTGGTGAGCAAATGTTCTTACAAGACCTTGCAACCTTTCTCCCTCTGTTTGCCTTGTATTTGCTGTTCATATCCCTTTTTTGTTTATACTGGTGTGGTCGCACCTTTTGCAAGAACATATGTGCGCACAGTCGTTCCTTGCTCTCAAAAATAGAAACTCCAACTTTTCTTCACAGCCTCCAACAAAGAGGTATAGAGTGGATCATTAGACATTTCTGAGAGGCTCCAGGTTACTTTCACTTGTGGCTGGATTTGTTTCAAAGTCAGAAGCTGCTGCTCTGGCAGAACGTGCAGCCAGGCGGTATAATTATTATCTGCTATTTCAAACTTGGAGGAGGATGCAGCCCACTTTCTAGTCACCCACTGCCCACCCTTTCTTACCCAGTTTGGAAACAGGCTTATTTCCTACACAGACTGAACTCTGGCTGCCAATTTTTCACTCAGGGTTCTACTGAACAAAAAAATTCACACAATCGGATGCATGACCTGTCACTCATTGGGTTAGAACAAAATGGATAAAACCTTTAGTGGATATTTTGCTTTTTAAATTTTTTTTTTTTGCCGCATTCACACATCACTAAATCACCACAACACTATTATTCTGTTAAGGTTGACTTAACATTTCAAGCTCAAATAGTTCCTGAGTCATAATATTGCATTCATTGTCCTAATCTTTTGAAAGTTACAAGAAAATGTATGCTTCCCTTTTTTAATACGGAGTTGCTACTTTCAAAATGTGTTTCCTATAATTGCTAAGTTTGTTCACTCTTGCAGTTTGAATTCAATTGCTTGGATTAGTGTTATTTTGTCAAGTCATGCAACGAGCGGTACACAGGAAATAAATACTTCCTCAGTTTTGCTGAAGATAGTAAGATTGTTTTAATGAGTTTTTACCTCACTGTAATAAAAGCTTATTCATTAGGTAACTGGACAAAGCTCAAAGGATTCTATTATCCAGTTCCTCTGGCAAGTAAATGGTGAGAGTTCATTTTCTTAATGATTTATAATATTAATTCAGGGAATGATGGTATTAAGGGTATAATACAGGCCAGTTATGAATGCACCCTGCCCAACAGACCACCAGAATCAAAAGGTGAAAGTTCTATAAATTATACAATTTGTTTCTTCTGGTTAGTAAACAACTCGTGATAAACTTTTCATTTTCTAGTTTTAATTTTTATTTTTATGTGCATACTAGTCCACTTGGATCAGTTGATGGTGCTACAACAGTAAATTATTTCAAACTGAGGTAAAATTAGTTCATTATGTATCACTCTAATGTCCACTGATAATAATGTCCATTATTTGGTTATATTAGTTGTATACGCTATGGATGTATTAATAAAAACAACCTAAGAGTGAGAATATAAATTGCTGTATTATGCAAAAACAAGGTTTATTTTATTTATTGCTTGCTTAAGAAGCTACACAATATGAGCTTGAGTTGTTAAAATAATAAACATTTTTTGCTTTAAGCCTGGTTTTGAAGATTTCCCACTCAAAAGTATGTGGGTGGTGGTGGTGGTGGTGGTGGGGCGAGATTGTCAGGGGTCTGTTCGCTGGACCAGACAATTTGATGCACGTTTTAGTATAGCTGCAATTCAAAATCCTTGAAATGTTGGTGAGAAAATATCAAAGTTTTAAGTCGGGTCTGAAGAAGTCTTGTATGAAAGATGAAACGTTTCAACAAGTTTTTTTTGTTTGTTTTTTTTTTTACTTAACTTCTTTAGATTTTTCTACCTGAATTATTGAGCATGCATCAGGATATGGTGAGAACATATTTTTTCTCAAACTAATACTGCAGGAACTATTCAAGATAAGTTACCAATGTAACTTTATTTCCTTTTCAAATTTTTCTCTAACTCTAAATGTGAACAGAACATTGAGTAACAACCTTGCAAATTCTGTTTGTGTGTTATATTAAAAATAAATCCTCAAATACAAATCTTGCACTGTTGATGTGATTTCAGGTTATGTAAAAGGGCTTTTAAGCAAGGTTTTAGCTTTGTGTATGCTTGTCTGTTCACAATTTTTCTTTTGTACCAAACTAAATGTTCTAAGAAAATAAACATTTTTCTTGTCTTTGTCCTTCTGTTACATGAGGTCATCTGAGATTCACAAAGACAGCTTTTTTTTTTTTTTTTTTTTTTTTTTTTGGTGAAAGTTTCCCACTTACCTGAGCTAGATTTAAAAGGTAAATTTATAGGATTTGTTAAAACCACCAAAAGAGGTTAAAGACAACTCGAGGAATTTGAGAAAGCTTCTCGGATAAGTGAAACATCTTGAGCTACAAAATAGAAGTCCAGTTGTTTTTTGTTTTAACTGTTTTTTTTGTTGTTGTTGTTTTTTGGGTTGTTGTTTTTTTTTTTTTGGGAGGGGGTGTTTACCATGTCCTGGATGACTGAGAATCTTCGCCTGAGATGTTAAAAGATTCAGACACAGTAAAACGTTAGCAATTAAACTGATGTATACCGTTTATTATCATAAGCTCTAACTCAAACACAGATTAATTTTTGTCCCTGATTTTCAGCTCAGACACTGTGATAAAACCCCTGTGCAGAAGCTAATTACTGAAAGTAATTTAAAAAAAAAAACTCAACTTGTATGCATCGTTTATGATTTTCTATTATTGTCTTTGTTGTCTACTGTTGTCATCCCTTTGTTAAAATCAGGTCTCTCTTGTAAATGAGCCCCCGTGGCTCAATGGGATTAACCTGGATAAATAAAGGTTGAATGAAAAAATTGACGAGCAACAAGATGCCATTTTGCCCTGTGTAAAAGTGCATTATGTGCTACACACAAAGCTACATTTTAAATGATCCTTTTGTGTCAAACCATTATTTTCATCCATTTCTACTTTCTCCTTTTCAATGCTGTGGAGTGGCTAAATTCAATTATATCAACGCAAGAAGTGTGGGGGCACATCTTGGACAGGTAACCAGTCCATCCCAGAGCCAATGCAGAGATGCATGATCCAGATAACATCCAACATCCGTCCATTTTTTTTACCCACTTCTTCCTTTTAGGGTCACGGGGGTTGCTGGTGCCCATGTCAAGCAGTCAATGTGCAAAAGGCAGGATGCACCCGTGACAGGCGGCAAGAGCATTAGGCACTTATTTTACATATACTTTTTGGTCACTTAAGAAACACCAATTAACCAAATATGTTTGTTTTTTTTTCTTTTGTTTGTTTTGATTTTGTTTGTTTGTTTCATCTACTCATGTATGTTGAGAACATGCAAATTCCACACAGATAAAATTTGGCAGTGTTCATTCTTTGATATCATTAAGAACAACTACGTTACCCCAATATTGCAGCACCACTACTGAATTCTTTGACATGTTGTATTATCAGGGCATAATGCACATGCATTAAAAACAACTTTGTACTCTTAGACTGGAAATGCAATGCATGTTAATAACTTTATGTTCCACAATCAACATGTCCACCATACAGGCCAACCAGCACACGTAACTCTGAACCAGCAGCAGGCTGCAAACCTTTTATCTAAAGACCAGATCTTAAGGTGTGCTCAGTGTATGTACAGAGGGTATGTGGGTGTTAGATTTCCACAGTTGTCATCTTTGTGGACCAAAAGCATAAATAAAAAATAATGTTTATGCTACTTCTTTAATTGTTACCCACTGCACCATTTCTTTTTAAACTGCACCAAACTGCCCAACATTATAATTTTTGTAAGGGGTTGGGGGTTAGCTTGCACCATGCACTATCCTGCATGATTGTGATGTTTTTAAATGCATGGTGACATGTTTTTGGTTTATGTAATCAATATGCAAAACAATACTTGTAGGCCATTTTTATGGGAGAGTGGTGGTGAAGAGGGTAGAGAAGGTGACCCTGTGATTGGAAGATTGCTTATTCGAGTACCTGGACCAACATCAAAATGTGGGTGGAAAAGGTGAAACACCCACGGCTGTCTCCATCATTATTTGCCCAAATCTGGGCCCTTGAGCAAGGCCCTTAACCTCCACCATTTGCTCCTCTGGGCACCATAGATGGCAGCTCTCTGCTCCACATATAGAGCTGTCATTGCGTCTGAAAGGTCATCCAACATAAAAAAAAATTGCCTCATCTTCGTGTGAGTTAATACTCTGTGGCAACCCCTGAAGAAGGGAGCAACCGAAAGAAAAATAAATCTTTTAGGCTGTTTTTATGTCTATAAATTGAACAAAATAATGCTAAAATATAAAAGACATTAGTCATGGCACAAGTAAGCTGGCAGAAAAGGAGTCTTCCCTCTAAATAGTACCGTTTGCTATGGAGAATAGTGCTACAAAAACTTTTTAAAAATCAAAGTATATTCTACATACCTGAACTGACTGAACATTGTTGGATTTTATACCTGAATTATTGAACATGAACTTTGGTGTATATTCTAACATACAGTATCTAAACAGTTGCAACTTCACCTAGTCACTATTTGCAAAGTCAAGAATGCCATGTAGATATTTCCCAGCAGAAGTTTTAATAACTGCATTCAATTCCACAACATTTCTAGTTGTAGATACCCAGAGATGTCAGTTTTACTGAATTCCCACCCTCACCAGAGATTTTGTCACCGTGAAGTGACTGTTCTAACTGCTACTAGTCATGTTGTATCTCTGGAGGCCAGTCTTTCTGTTGATGACCTGAATCTGATGTTGCTTTTGGTGGATGATGTGTGATCGATTATAAAGACTGGAAAGACAACGCTGCTACCGAACCACACCACTAACAGTACCATGGTGCCAACTGGACCATGCTACTAAGATAACCTCACTGTCATAAGAACCACTCTGCCAATAGGACCATGCTGCTGAAGATTTATTTCTTTTTCACTTTTGGTGCCTTGTCTCTGTATTTTTGTTGCATGATTTGAATAAATCCCAGTTTGTTAGTTTTGGGGTTGGCTACGACTCCGCTTGCATTAACGTGTAAATTATATCCTAACAGCACCCATGAGAATCATGCTACTGCTGTTCGATGTATTGTTTTGCACTATTAGTGACTTGCATATCTTTTAGCATACCGAGATCCTTATTTACTGTTTCTTTTTACACTTTATATTTTTGCTACTGTTGGATGTAACTGGGACCCTCTGTATACAATTTTGTTCCATCTCATGTACCACATGCAATGTGGATGACTATAAAGAACCTTGAATCATTGAAAATAACTCATTCAAAGTCACATTTCACAATAAAACCCAGGTGATTGCTTGAACCCAAGGAATCCCAGGAGCTTATTATCTATATCACACATTTATAGACTTATTCCCAGAAAATGATTGTGTCAACAACAAAGTGCAAATTTATAAAAGCTTTTTGATGAATTACATGATTCTGTTTTGAATATTTTACTACTCTTATTATGCTGATAATCCTATTTCAGTACACAATCACTGTAAATCAAATCATCAGTTAGGTTGTGAAAACATTAAAGAAACAGTTCCATTCATCTGTCTATTTTTAAATGACTAATGCATGATGGCTGAGAATACAGGATTCACATGCTCAATGTTTCCCAATGTCAGTCTTCTTTACATTTCCCATGTTGTCTTACAGAACATTTGGTTCATCTGATTTCTGTTGCTCCTGATATGCCATTGTGTAGGTGGTGAAAAGGCTGATTTGTTGGAAAATAATGGACTGGTGTTGAGAAAGATGTACATAAATATATATTTTAAAACCCATATTTGAACGAGTGCTCCTTCACACTTCAAGAACTGTAAATTACACACTTAAGAGAAATTGCAATGAAGGTCATCCAAAGCATGCAGTGGGAGTAAGGGGTGTAAAAGAGACAAACAACTGTAAGTTTAGAACTGCTTCACGGGATAGTTTTAATCAGTAGGGAAGTTTAATATGACGTGAGGAACACAAACACACTCTGAAGAGCAACCCTGATCACCGCTCGAGTTCTGTAGTGGCACATGTGACTGCAGGAGTGTCGTCACAACTCGTGCATCTTTTACAGATCTCATACCATCCTCCCTCCCTGGTGCAATCTCACACATTGCTACAAATATCTATTCTTACTGAGTAATCTCAAGCTGTCCCATGGGATTAAAGGTAGTCATAATGATTGACATTCAATTGTGTGTTACACTTAAGGTTAGTGTTTTTAATTAAAAAATTCTCGGTTTCTGCTCTGCAAGTCTTTTTTTTTCTAAGACCTGACAGAATGTTGCTCTTAATGACAAATTTATTGGAAATTTTCTACACATTTTAATGATTTTTTTAATAGTTTTGATGTAAAAATTATTATGAATTTGCCAGACATTTTAGTAATTTCAGAAAAAAATAGTTTTTTTTTTTGTTTTGTGTTTTGTTTACTGCATCTGCAGACTTACAACAACTGCCAAGCTTGTTATATAACGTGCACAATGACTTCAAGGAGTGAGTGTAATATGATGCACAGTTGTAGGAGTAGACAAGCGAAGATCTATATTTATATTACTCTAACAAGAATATAACATTTGGAAGCATTCTCTTTTTAAACACAAAACATCGCCTGCTGAATCCAAGCAAAACAGGAACACTTTACATTGAATGTATTAAGTTATATTTAATGTAACTAACTGCAGCTTGACTTGTTTTTTTTGTTTTGTTTTGTTTTTTTAAGTGAATGCTTGTAAAAAAAAATCACACTATTGAGATCCTATTTTATTTGGTATATTTTTTTTTAAGAACATAACTCATTCCATATTTTTAGTGCTATTTCAATCCAAATGTTCAGCTCATTCATGAGGTTCATGCTATTACTTTTTGAATTTGTGCAATTTTTACTATTTGAACTATTTATCTTTTTCAGTCATGTTTTTTTTTTTTTTTCACATTGAAAATGAATGGAGCTCTCCACATCATTCAAATCTTTTGTGTTTAAAACCTTTTACTGCTCCTTTCAGGTTTTGTGCTGGTTCAGCTTTTTTCAGCTTCTTTCTACTAATTTCAGCTTTTTCAGCTGTGGTTTTTTTTTTTTTTTTTTTTTAGCTCCTTTCAGATTTTGTCTGCAAATTTCAGTTTATTATTTTTTAACTTCTTTCTGTTAAATTTAGTCTTTTGTTCTTATTTGTAATACGTTCAACTGTTTATGCTCCTTTCAGCCTATTTCAGCTTATTCTGCTATTTGTTTGTTTTTTGCTACATCTCTGCCTTTGTCAAACTTTTCTACACAATTCTGCCATTTTTCAGCTGCTTTCCACTTTATTTTATTTTCAGCAAATGTCAGCTGTTCAAATTTGATTCACATTTACAGTAAAGCAATTAAACATATTCAACTGTTTTCAACTTCTTCAGCGGTTTTTAGGAAAGATTATTCACCAGTAAGTATTCACTGTTTTCGCGCAGGATTAACAGGAATATAATTCGCAAGAATAATTTCTCCATTTTATAAACTACTGTATTTTCTGCCGTACATGTCACACCACCATATAAGTTGCATCAGTCCAAATATGTCTAAAGTGGAAAAAAACTAAATACATTACATAAGTCACAGCTATAGGATGCGTCACCGCTGACAACCTGGAAATCTGGGTCGGTGTTGTGCCAAGAATCAATTGGCTGCCAAATGGAGGCCGCAGGAGCATGCAAGGGAGGACTTTAACAAGAATTGAACAAGATTAACACTTTAAAAAAATATTAGTTTGCTCAAAATTATAGCAAAGGTGTGTCTCAGTTTAACTTTTCCTTAATAAATACACTTTGACAGTCAAATCAGTTGTATTTCAAAAGCCTATTTGTGGAAGGGGGAGTGCGCACGACTTGCTGTGCATTTCTTCAAAAATTTAACAAGATCACCACCTAAAAACAATTGTTTGCTCGACTTTATAGTAAAGGTGTGTCTCAGTTGAACGTTTTCTTAATAAATTCACTTTAGTTCAATATTTTTCAGTAAGGTCATCTGGACAGTTTCTTTTTTTTGTGCTGAAACGTTTCGCCTTCAATCCGGAAGGCTTCATCAGTCAAGGAAACGCACAACAAAACTGATTCTTCCCTCAACTGCTTACTCCAAAGTGGAACAAACCAGTTCTGCTTGTGATAAGATGGTCTCTTTGGCACACCCCTCCTCCATTGTTGGCCCTCTTCCTTGTTGACAGTCTTGTCAAACTGGAAAAGATTGTTCACAAGCAATGCTCTGTTGGTTCACATGAGGGTAAAAAGTCAAAGAAACGTCATAACGCATGTCCAGCAACAACAATACCTCTGATTCACAGAGGTGCAGCATGTTGAGGTAATCCCAGCCAGAAAAGGTTACAACTCACAATTATTTCAGCTCAGTGCAGCAATACGATCAGATATCCATTTCTGTGTAACTTACACCTTACATCTTTTAAACTGGGGTTTTTGTATGTATATTGATAATGTTGGTCTTTTGGATCTACATAGTTCTTATGTCAGATAAGATCTAAATTACAAACCTTAAAAATGACTAGGACAGCTGACTGCAGACATGAGTATTTGAAGACATGCTCCTGATTCCTTGGACAGTACAAACTCAAACTTTCAATGCACCCCTTGATGTTGGAGCTGAAAAGGTCATCATTTGCTGCACTTTTATCCAGACCTGGTAACATATCAGAATCATGCTAATTTAATTTCCTGGGGTATATTTTAAGATCCTTCATCTTACAGAATCATGGTTAGTTTATTGACAGACTGAGTTCTCTTTAATCTCTGCACTTTAGACAATAATTATGAAGGACATAGCTGCCACCTACAAAAGTTGTCCAAAGGCTGTGCAGGTGGGTGGATTTATCAGAGATATTAGTGGACTGGCAGAAGCTGATTCAGTTGAAGCCAAACATCAACAAAACAAAAGTTTAGAGAAAAAGACTTCAGGAGATTCAAAACATCGGCATTTTAAAATGTATGCACTGAAACATGGTGCAAAATGGATATATTGGAAAGTAACATGAACAGGAAACCAAACGGAACCAAAAACTTTAAAATTCAAATGATTAAAGTTTTTTTTTTGTTTTGTTTTGTTTTTTTGGATAAGGTCCATTTAATTATTTTTGTGGAGTATGCTGTTAAGTATTTTATTTATTTTTTATTTATTTATTTATTATTACCACTGCCATTTTTCTGCTCTGGTCTTATCAGCAATGCATCAAGTTTATAACAGGCTTGAGAAACTGACTCAGAAAGCTGGTGCAGTTGTTGGGTTGGAGCTAAAAAAAAATATGCATCCACAATGAGACAGCTGTTGTCAAAACTTCTTTGCATCGTGGAGAACATTTCCCGCCCTCCACACAATGTTCCCACGTCTAAAAGAACAATAACCAGTGGCTTGGAAAGACTAAAATGTTGCAGGACTAACCCCAGACAACACATTTCTTTTGGATTTGTGAAAATATAAAAACCACGTTACTACTTGGAATGGAGAACAGTTTGCTCAAGACCCAAAGGGGGGTATCATAAATGCAGTTTGTACTGGTGCTACAAAATGGTAAGTGTTAAACTTGCTTGCATTCAAACTTTTGCAAACAACCAGACTACTTACTTGACTCAAAGCTGTTTTTATTCCACTCATAAACAAGCCTACAGCCTTGATATACATGCAAACAGCAGTGCCCTGCACTTTTACTTCCTTTTTCTTCCTTTAATATGTAAATAAATTGTAATTGAATATTAGAAAATGACTACTAGGTGACCATTTTTAGCTGTCTAACATTATATTTAAATGATCCTCTATTAATGGTGATAACTAACAGAAGACCTAATAATGGTCAATCAGGTCATCTGGACTATTTCTTCTTTGTGGAAAGATGTCTCACCCTCTATCCAGAGAGCTTCATCAGTCAGGAGTCCCAAGTAAACTGTTTTCCCCACTAAGCAGTACACTCATGACACGTCAGACCACACATAAGATCCAATGAGATCACACTTAGCCCGGCTCCTTATCCACGTGATGGCCTGTGCTCCCCTTCTGCGAAGGAGTCTAGGCTCTATATATTTGTAATGCCATGTGACATCCAGTCCAGGATCCTGAGTTATGTATCGGACAGGACAGTACTGCAAACTGTAACCTTCTCCTGCCTTGATTTAATACAACTGGTAAAACGTAATTCACATTTCCTTGATTTATTCATAGTGTGAGTTGCCGCTTCTGAGGGAGGTCTGAGCCAGGGGGGTAGTGTGAACTGGAGGCAGACCTGGGGTCTGAGATGAGGCCTGAGGTCCACAGCTAGCAATAGCTACCTGCAGTAGCTCGGGGCCCGCATCAGCTCACGCTGTAACACTTTAGTGGACCATCCAATTTGCTGGTGATAAGATGATTCCTGGGAGCTGTCGTGTCCCCCGTCGACTCCTCCCAGGCAGGCAGCCACAGCCAAAGTGGTTCAAGACATCAAAGTTCATGCTCAGTCATCCAGGTACAAAGTCCAATCAGGTCATCTGGACGGTTTCTTCTTTGTGGAAAGACGTTTCGCCCACTATCTGGAGGGCTTCATCTGTCTGGAGAGGAGAGTTTGAAATGCATTTGATAGGACTAATAGATAAATAAAATGCAAGACTCATAATTAAACTGGAAAGACAGTTTCCAGAGACAAAAAGAACCCTATCGTTCACTGCACGGCTACCTCATGAGTCCAAGAGCAGCCGCAACTGATGAATGTAGTTAATGTGGTTTAACTGTTAATATACGTTCTTTTCATTCTCTAAAGTCAGCTTGAAGACTTTTATTTTCGGACCATTAAACATGCCCTCCCTCTTCACACTTCGAAATCGAGGCTTATCTTGACTAGAACATTTGTCCAAGAGTCTTGTAAATACTTTGCTGTTTTAAACCATTTTTACCACTTGCTGTAAAGAGGAAGTTGCCAAAATGAGCCATAACTTACAGAAGGCTAACCTAATAAGCATTTTATTCAAATTTACTCTCACAACAAAAGTCTCTGCCCACACATCACAGCTGTATATCTTCACATCTTTAAAACCCCATCTCCAGCAGGCAGTAAACATTATTTTGACATCAGTCAATGACTTCATGAAAGAATCACAGCGACTCCAAGTTTACATAACAGCCAGCTTAAAAAACAGGGGAGGGTTGCGGTGCTCAGAGGGAGGAGAGTTGAGAAAATGACACAAAATGTAGCACAACACCTCCAGCTCACAAGCTAGCTCATTGTATAATCAGCGTTTTCCAGCTGCCTAATTACGACTATCATCCAAACGGCTAACATAATGATAATTGCGTCTACCTGCTCTTTTTTTTAAAGGCTTTTCTGGAAGCTTCATACTTGTTTGAGCTTTAAAATGTATATATTTTTTCATCCCCTCAGCATGAGGCCGGTAGAGATATTACACTTGGCTTTTAAAATGAGTAAATGTGTCTCTAATTTTGTTAACAAGCTGTGAAAAAGTGCACATAATGCTGCCATAAATTCACACAGTCTCTGGTTGGCCATTTCCCCTTTTGTGCTCAACACAAATGTCTGTGTGAATCTTCACACTGCTAGGACCACTCCATAACACAGCTGATACATTTATGGTTTTTATAACAGCTCGAGGGAGTCTGACAAGACAATACAATAGGCTTCAAAAATCCTATTACATCACACCGTTTCATGTGGTAACCAGTAACCTGAAGGGAAGACCTGCTGTTCACTCTGAGTGGTTTTATCTTCATCTTTTCAGAGATTTCAGAGGGAGACTTACCCCCTTGACCTCAATGTAAGAACAAATTAAATGTGGACTGATTACCTTTTTTTACTAATCGGTGTTTTGGTGAGAACAACGGCTTAGTGGTTAGAACTGTTGACTCGCAGTAAGAAGGTCCTGGGTTCATAGGACCTGGGGTCTTTCTGTTTGGAGTTCGAATGTTCTCCTCGTACTTGCGTGGGTATTCTCCAGGTATTCCGGTTTCCTCTCAGACCAAAAACATGCATGTTAGGCTGCCTTCAGGCCCAGGCCTCCCTTGCAGGAGAGATCTGTGATCTCCGTGGGATTTGCCTGATAAAATAAAGGCTAATAAATAAAGCATAAAACTGAGCATTAATTGTTGATCCCACACACTTCTTGGTTGTAAGAAGGTGAGCACACTTACCACCACCTTGAGTAAAAAGTGACCATGTTTAAGCCAGTGTCTGCTTTTTAAAAAAAAAATTATTTATTTCCCTTTTTTTAAATCTAAGCCTTTATTTAACCAGATAGATACGTATAATAGTTTTGTTTTTGTTTTTATTTCAGAAGATTCAAATATTATTTTATTGTCATACCAGATCACATTTACATGTTTGTTGTACGAAATTTGGATTCAGGTCCCAGATCAAGAAGCCTAACATTTAACAAATAAATAAATAGAAAATAGTACAAATGTAATATGTATAATAAATACAGTTTAAAAAAAGTAAGATGACGTTGAATTAAGTGCAGCTCGAGTTCAGCAATTTGACAGCTGCGGGGAAGAAACTGTTTCTGGTGGTCTTGCTCGGAGTGCTCCTCAGCCGCCTGCTTGAGGGGAGGGGCTGGAACAGACTGTGTGCAGGATGAGTGGAGTCCTTCATGATGCAAGCGCACTCCCCCTGCATCGTGAAAGGGAACTGTCCAAGAACAGCAGCAGCATCCAAACATGTTCCGATAAAAACATTACAGCTATCAAAACAATTTAAATCAAAAGCAGGAACTTAAAAACAATAAGAGCTAATGACATCAAATAAAACTAAAAACAGTCATATCAGTTAAAAAAAAATTACAAGCAAATGCCTCATTTACAAAATCGTTAAGAACATATGTGTGTGCATGTGTTTATTTGCCTGCTGTGTTAGCAAAATATCTGAAAAACCGCTAAACAGATTTGATGAAACTCTCAAAAAATAACCATTGGCTGCACATCTACAACTGTTTAACTTTTGGAGTCAACCCTCATCCAAGATGGCCACCACAGCATCCTCTAAAAGCTTTAAGCTAAGAAACCAAAAGATTTGTGTAAAATATATTTGTTAACATGTTTTATTTATAATTTTAAATAAAATATGTTTCTGTGTACACCTCTTAGCCTATTTCTAACCGTCAATGTGCCAATAAATGCCACCTTTTGTCTCATAATTCCTTTAAAAACCCAGTAATAAAGGGATGAGGGAGGAAAAACTCGACTTTACTGGTGTTATTACATATAGTCATCACACCTCCTCTCCACTGACGCACCTCACTCGCTCTGTCTGTGGCCAAGAGGCACGCTCCCGCCTGCGCGCGCTCCTCTGTCGGCACACTAAATGGGTGTCGGCGTTGAGCATCGGGAAGCTGTGAATGAACACAAATGAGGGAATCTAATATGCTTTTCACGCTGCTTTCACTCTTTTAATTTGTGCATCGGAAGCCGGGTGAGTAAACATTTATTCTAAGTTCTGCCTTTGAGCTACAGGCTGCTTTTTGTGCGTGTGATCAATAAGACGGAGAGAAGTACTTTCATGGCTGTGAGGGACATTTAATATATTTAGATTTGATTTTAATTAGATTTATAAAACACTGAACTTGTATTTAAAACCTAAATGACTGCACCAAAGCTTATTTTGCTTCCACCTTTCTGTAAAACTGAATTATATTCTCATGCCTGTATAAAAGTATGGAAGATTGCAAACACTTCACCATTCATTTGTAATAAACAGCAAAATTCACATTTATGCAAATCAGATGTTTGAATCCCAATTTCTCTCCAGTTTTTCTCCTCCCAGTTCAAAGATATGGAGTTTTGTGTCATGATTAGACTGCTTTACTTGCAGCTGGTTGAAAGTTATCGATGGGTTTGCTCAGATCTAATCAAGAGGGAGTAATAGTGTCGAGATCTTTTCTGTTCTGAGGACTTCACCTGAAATCCAATGCTCTGATGGCTGCTGTGTGTTGCTCTATGTGCAATATAGACAACTACAGTATAAGCATCCAAACACTTGCAGGAATTCATCAGGTAACGTTTGGCTGCAGGGATGGGGCTTCTGAGAAACAGCTGGTTCATTGCTTTACAGGACCAACTCGTGAGATATCAGACCCCCAACACTGCATCAACTAAGACATGGAGTGTGGTGTTAAAAGGGAGGGCTTTGCATGCAAAGACAGTGTGTTTGTGTGTGTGTGTGTGTGTTCAAGATTCATTTACGGTCCGAATGGGTTCATAATGTAGACACTAAGTGAATCACAGGGTTGAAAGCTTTTGTGCACGTGCCAACAGGCTCAACATTGAACGACCAGTCCAAAAAAAAAAAAAAAAAAAGATTAAACTCGTCAATATTTTGTGAAAACATAAAAAAATATGTGGCAAATTAAGTAGAAATAATATAAAATGGGACAATCTATGGCTGTGATTATCAGTTGCAAACACGTAACTTTGAAGAGGTGGCTTTGCTCAACAGTAATGTGACATTGCATCTGCAAAACCTGTCTTGTCATGAACTGGACGCATTGGGTGCAAATGAACCACCCTCGTGACTCAAGACAACAAAGGACAGACATCTGCATTCAATTTAACGATGGCATTGGATGCAAAAAATATCCATCCTCACTTGGTCCATGAATCTCTGCTCGGCAATGAAGCTGTGCTCCCATTTAGGAGCTCAAGGACCCTCTTGGTCAATTATTTAAAATACTGAAAAATCCTGGGCACTCTTTGGGCAGCGAGACGCATTTACTACCAGCGTTTAATTACACAGCGGGCGTTATCTCGGAAAGAAAAATAATGGACACCAATGATGAGTGGCAGAGTCACACCAAGGACATGCTGTGGCTGGTGATGATCCGAGGCCTGGCAGCAGCAAGCAATCAGTGCGGTTCTTTGTGTAGCTCCCCCAGCCTGATATCCACTAACACCAATTTAAAAGATGTAATAACATCACATACTCTTTTCTTGAAAGTTTACAAGTGGAATATAATCATCAGTCTTTTCATACTTTACACAATCAGCAACACGTGAAATTTTGAACACAAGTACTGTTACCAGTCTATACATGATTTAAACCGAAGATGAACATCAATCCAGATGGGTATCACTTAATGTGAAAATCAACTGAAAGTTTTGTAACATGATAAATTAATTAAATTGTTCAGTCAAACTTCACTATATGCATCTTCCTAATAAAGCTGCTTGCCTTAAGGAAAAACCATGTTGTCCTTAACAATTGTTTTTATAGTTTTACATATCTTGGGAGCAGTTATCCAGAGTTTCTGAAGGTCTCTGAAAGTTCTTCTTTAAATATGTTGCTTATATTTGTTAAAACTAGTCCTGGAAGTTGACAATCTCCAGAAGAACCTGTTGCATTACTTGAACTGAGAAGGCACGTAAACACTAGTGGGGCTCTCTTGTTTCTGCCCAGAAGACAACTTGACAAAGAATACATTTAAAATGTATTTTTAGGTACAATATAGCACTCAAAGCCCAATGTGTTCGCTTTCTTCTAGCTGCATAAGAAAAATGCCAAACACAGTAAGATGACTCTCAAATAGCTATCATTTTAAACTTTATTAGAAGTTGATACATGGTCCATATTTTTGCTGCATTTGTCTTTTTCCTGAAACTAAATTTTCATAAAGTTGATATTGTCCTTTTCAATGTCAGAGCTGTCTCTTTCCAACAATATGATTTTATTAAGATTTGCAGAGTGTGAAATTTCTCTAATTAACCCATCGAGTCGATTAGTCTGGCGTTCTTGTTTTTTGTTTTTTTTCTGCTCTTGATATTACATATTTCTCTGTATCTTATCTACAGCTTTTCACTAACATGCAACAGAAGCAAGAGCCCTCCAAAAATATCTGTCTTAACAGTCGCTGACAGCCAACAGTGAAAGCCTTAAAGTATATCTCTCTTTTAGTGCTGCCTATGAAAATGGCTTCAAACACGCTTTTCAACTAGCCTGAAAAGTGCATAGCCTGCAGGATTTAGTGTTTAATTAATTGCCACCAATCCATGGCAGCTGAGAATTAAAATTAAGGATATCTGCCAGAACAAACCACATGCTAGACAGTTCTTGTGTTATCATGGTTATGTGATGGCCTTTGAAAAAAAAAAAAATAACACAACACAAACTAAACCCAGCAGTGCCACCGCTGGACCCATTTGATGACTTGCGTGTATGTGGGTCTTACACTGAGACAAATGCTCTTGGCAAAATAAAAATAAATAAATAAACAGGTAAATGGTGCACCCACTTTATTTGCTTGCAAGAGTGTCAGAAATCAATCCAGGAGAGTAAAGGTAAAGGTGAGCTTCTAACTCTGAGCAACCTTTAGGCACTTAAGTGGCAGTTCTGAAAAGAGCATATATCACCAGGTTATATCTAATACTGTAAAGTGGACCTTGTCTTGGACCTTGAGAGATGGGTTTTCCCTACGGCCACTTTTATAAAAATGTCTTCTAATGGAACAAGAAAAAAATGCTTAAAGACCCTCTAGCAGCACTGAGGCTATACGTTCATCACAATGACTATTGAGAAAATGCCAAAACAGACAGTCCTTACTTATCTAATGGTTACGGAACTATAAGTATTGCTAGAAGTGAAGGATTTAAATACATTGTATGGTTTAATAGAAGAAAGCATATGGGATAGGCTTGTATATCTGCCCTTCTGTCTGCCCAATGCCTGTTTAATCTCCAGGAGCTGCGTCACAAGCCCATATCACATTTCTGAGTTGTTAAGAGGCCTGAAAACATTTCAGAATCCTGTTATTCTTAAAAAAAAAAAAAAAAAAAAAAAAAAGTCTAACTTGGTTCACAAACTTTCTTTGACTTATGATTCTTATGCAGGCCCTCTGCATTTGTGACAGGTAGTTTGGTTTACGTCACGCTGTAAATGTGATGAACGGAATTTGTGCTGCTTTTCGAAATATTGTTTTGCACTATTAGTGATTAGCGTATATCTTAGATCTTTTAGCGTGCCATTGGGCATTCGTTTAGCATATATCTTAATATATATCTTAGATCCTTATTTACTGTTTTTTTTTACACTTTATATAGTATTTTTGCTATTGTTGGATGTAACTGGGACCCTGAGTACACAATTTTGTTCCACCACATGTGATGCGAATGACAATAAAGAACCTTGAACCTTAAAGCTTGAATTCCCAAAAAGTGCCGAACAGTTCATTAGTTTTGAAGATGAGGCTCGGTATATATGGTTTGCAGCTTTTGGTTTATAGTCACAGCAGAACTCAGCACTGTTTGCAGATGTATCCGCAGTTTCTGAAATTGGTATTTATTTATAATGAGATGGATGGATGGATGGATGGATGGATGGATGGATGGATGGATGGATGGATAATCAAATTTAAGAAAATTTCCATCAGTTTCACAAAATAAAAGCAAATACAAAATATCTAAATAGTTGACTCTACTGTTTAGTCTTCACAGTGAATAACTAAAATAAAGAAAAGTGAATTTCTCTGGACACAAAAAGGCCATACAATGTGGTGATGCAAGATTTTTAACAGTTTGACTTTGACATATAGTTTATAACTTTTTTAAAAGGCAAAAAAATAAATAGTGTTATCCTGCTATTAAAGGCTCTGACAGGATTCTTGTTGAGCTGTTATTGTTTTTATTAGACAGTAATGTGCAGTTTTTTCATGCTTGCTAGTGTGACTAATGCAGTTTGGAATCTCATTTGATCTGATAAGATTACATAATTCTTTTGTGTTTTCCACAGCTCTTACAAACTTGTGTATTTGCAGTTGTGGATAGATAGCGTTGTCTTTTGGGTTATACATTTGAAGATCGCAGCAGTGGCATACTTTGTCATCTCAGAGAGAATGCCAACAGATCGTTCTCAGGTCACAAACTTTACACCCACCAGGTCGAAAACAGTAATAGTACACTGCCAAGATGGACGATAAACACAAATGCAGCGATTCTTAAAATGGGCCAATCTTGTGGAAAAGGATGCACGCTATTTTATTTTTTCATTTTAATAATGCTCAGACTTGGTTTGGTTTAAGATGAGGGCAAAACCAACTTGCTTTGGTTTTCCAACAAGTAATGGACTGGTTTGAAGAAAAATATACCTTTTTTTTTGTTTCTTGAACCAGTAGATAGATGCACATAGTTTGAAAATAGTGATGATTGCTGGTTGAAAACACAAAGCATTTCTATGGTAACATCCTGGCATTCCTTTTCTATCTGCAGCCCCAGTGTATTTACTGAGAAACACCATCAGCAGAACTAAAGAACAATCCCAAACTGGGTTGTGAATACCAAGATCTACTGAGAATTTCTCTCAAATGTTGGCACAGAAATACTTAATTTCCCTTCAACATTTGAATGACAGGCAGACTGGCATCACGTTGTTTAAACTTAGCTGTAAGCATGGCAAAAAAAAAAAAAAGAGATCAATTTGACTCAAGAAATTGGATGTGAGGTAGTGCTCATCATTCGCCACATGCAGCAAATGCAATTATGCAAAACAGGTTTTTAAAACGGAATAAGCAGAAAACAGCATCTCTCAGAACATCCCAAAACAGAACTGTCATTGTCACAAACTTGACATCTATGAAAGCTTTCAGCTTCCAGCCCTTTTGTTGATTAGTCAACAGAAAACAGTCTATTTTACTGCAGGTTTGTGTTTTTTAAAGGCAGCTCAGAAATAGTTTTGCTTTGTTTTAGTGTGTGTGGCTTTTATTGCATTTGGGTCGATTTTTGAGTGCTTTTGTCCACAGGTACAAAGATTAAATGCTTATGCTCTGAATGTAGAGTAAAAAAAAAAAAAAACGTCTAAAAGATCAAAGCTAATGGGATTCCTTTTAAACAGGACTCCATAAGGAAGTCAGGAATAGATTGTTAGTGTACTGTATGTACGGCGAGCAGTGTACTTTAACAAGGTTTTCACTGCTGTTCAATTAAAAAGAAAGGCAGGTTTGAATACAAATTTCCAAAGGGCATTTATTTTTCCCCCACTAGCAATGCTTTGTTTAGGTAGAAACAACCTTCATTTAAAACATCTATTGATTTCCTCTGTTAGTGAGTCCATTAAAAGTTCATTTTAGCAGGACACAGATAGTTTATCCGTTCTGCTTACTGAGCAAACCTGCTAAACAAACGTTTTCAATGTTTGAAGAATTAAAACGATTTGATTTGGTGCTCCAGAATCAAGACACTTTTTCTTATCACGTCATATCATGCGTCAATCAGCCAGAGTATTTTGACCAGCTGTCCAAAATAGTGATGACCAGTCCAAACAGGGATGTGTTGCAGATGTTGTGAAGTCGTTACAATAAAGAAAAACTCCTATCCCAACTACTTATACCAGTTATTTTCAAAGTCGTTAACTATTTGTGTGTG
Organism: Nematolebias whitei; assembly: GCF_014905685.2. NCBI lineage: Eukaryota > Metazoa > Chordata > Actinopteri > Cyprinodontiformes > Rivulidae > Nematolebias > Nematolebias whitei. The sequence continues at coordinate 15,637,063 of NC_056510.1, read as the reverse complement.
AGAGAAGCTACAGATGCAGGCATGGTAATGTTGAATTTGTATGTTGTGTGCAAGTGAGCTATGCTATCTCTATGAGCATCATTAGTTTTAGCTGTGAGGAACAGTGCGCACCTCTAATTATACTCAATGTATTATAGATGAATGAGAAAAACAACAACAATGAGCTTGTATGTAATGTTTATAAGTCATGGAAGAAACAGACTGGGTGGTAATTTGCTCCTTTAGGCTGTTTTTGTATTTTATTTTGTCAATTTAGTTCTAGAAAGAAATTATGCTGATAAAGCCACTGACACAGAAAGTGTTTTTTAAATATGCTGGCCTGAGAGCCCATCTTGAAAACATTGTTTTCGTGTATTTGTAAAGGTCACATTTTGTTGACGTGTGCAACATTATTTCAGTTTTAATCCAATTCGGATCTTTGGCACATAAATACTGTGTTTTTGTTTACTCCAACCCAATAAGGTCCATCCATCCATTGTCTTTTGCCCGCTTCTTCCATTTTGGGTCACGGGGGTCGCCCATGTCCAGCAATCACTGTGCAAGGGGCAGGGGACACCCTGGACAGGTCGCAAGTCCATCACAGGGACACAGAGACGAACGAGACAAACAACTCTCTCACTCACACCTAGTGACAATTTAGAGTTACCAATCATCCTAACATGCATGTTTTTGGTCTGTGGGAGGAAACTGGAGAACCCGGAGAAAACCCACGCATGCACGGAGAGAACATGCAAACTCCACCCAGAAAGGCCTCCAGACCGGGATTTGAACCGGGGACCTGCTCGCTGAGAAGCAGCAGCTCTACCAGTTGTGCTGCCCCCAATAAGATCTTACAAACAAATTATTCTTTGTAGAGCGGGTCAGTCACATTATTTAGACATTACTTGCATAATTAAGTCTCATCAAAGTTTTGCAACAAATACATTTAATTTGCTGCTGGAGCAGGGTGACCCCTGCACCATACCGCCAGTCATCTAGTAAACCTTATGTCATCATTCACCCAACACTGTCTCAGTCATTCATCTGTTTATCTTTACCTCATACCTACCCCTCTTCATTTTCTACTGCTCATCTGCATCCCTCCTTATCCTCTTCATCAAACTCAGTCTATTTCAGTTCTAGTAGAAATCAGCATTGTATAAATACAGAAGTACTCCAAGATGCTATTCAAAATGGGAAACGTTTTAATACAGATTCAGCTACATCCTGTCAGATCGGAGCAAATTCATGTGCAGTTTGATTGAGCAACAAATTAGTTGAGCGTGTCATCTTTTATCACTCTCGTCCTTCTGTTACCTCATCCTTACCTGAATCGACCCATTCCCTATTCCTTCTTTTCTTCCTATCAGTCGGGATCCATTCTTACCCTCATTCCCTCCTCGTAAGCTTAAACCGCTAAACTCACTTTTTGATGTGGCATCGTCATTGCTGTTGATTTTTTAGTCCACTGGCAAGTTTTGTTTGTTATAAATGGATTTTGAATTTTGTTTTTAAAACTTTTTTGAACGCCTGTCATTTGCCTGGGCCTGTTTTAAAGATATGCTTGGTTGTTGTTTCTATTGGAGCATTTGGCAAAACCAGCTTTAGAGAACTGATTTCATGCTAAATTAGATGAGAGAATGTAAAAAAAAATAAAAAAAAAAACACTTTTGGGGCAAGGGAGAAACTTGAGAAATGGACTGTGTTCCAAAACTTCACAAGAAGATAACATTAAAATGACTCATCACTTAGAATATGCTGCATAACATAAAACATGGATATAATATGGTTAAAAATATTTGGCCACATGTGACCGTTACACAAATAGGGACTGGATGGAGTTGGTCCTTGTTTTACAGCTATATCAGCTACTACTCTTCTTGGTAGCCCTTTGTGTGAGATTTTATAGTGGTTTTGTGGGAAATTGTGCCCATTCATTATGTGGAGCATTTAAGAGGCCAGGCACTGATGTTGGGCAAGAACGTGTGACTCACAATTTCCATTCCAGTTCATCTCAAAGAAGCTTGATGAACCAGACACGTTCTTTGACACCAAATTCATCAAACCACATCTTTACAGTCCTTGTTCTTGCTTTGTGCACTGGGTCACAGTCATGTCAGAATAGACAAGAGCCTCCCCCAAAGTGCTGCCACAAAAACTGAAGCACACCATTGTCTAAAATGTAAGACAGCAGATCACTGGATATAAGGATTTCAGCCCAAACCCAGACTGTAATGCCCAAATTTAACAATCAGTGAGCTGAATACCTTTAGTCATAGTGTAGGCACATGATCTGAATATATGCAACATGATTATAATAGACAAAACAGTGTTGTACATGTAAACACAGTAAATATCTTCACAACTTCTCCCACCAGTACAACCACCAATTTATGGACAGTCACCAATGAAACCAAAGGCTAAAAAAGTGACTTGGATATCTAATACAGATTTGATCTGAGTTCAGAATAATAAAAAAAAATAAAGATTAAACATTGACCCTATTTCGGGCCCTTTAGCAATCCCTAAACCCCCACCATCTGCTCCCCCAGACACCCTAGATGGCAGCTCTCTGCTCCACACAGAGGGCTGTGGTTGCGTAGTGAAGGACAAACGGTGTAAAAACTATTGCCAAGTCTTCCTGCAAGTTGGTTCGCTGTGGCGACCCCTGAGAAAGGGAGCAGCCAAAAGGAAAATTAAAAAAACTAAAAAATTTTTTTTGTTAAATCCTATTTTGTCTTATGAGCTCTGATACGTTTGATCATCACGAGTTTGCGTCATAACCTAATTAATTAGGGACATTTATCTTTGTCAGAGTATTCATATGGTTAGATTTCTTAGAAGAAATTGTTAACGCCCCCCTTTTGTTCTACTTATGAAGAAACAAATAAAAAAAAATTACTTTTGCCACATTTATGTTAAAGCCTACAACATTCAGTCATAATTATATCATTCTACACGAAGTCATGATGTAATTACATTTGTATGACTGAGTGTCGTATGATATATAGCTGTCAAGTCTAAGCTGAACGTAATACATATCAGTGCTGTTTGTTGCATTTTCAGTGTGCTTTCTGGTAATATTGAAGTAAACTTTTATTCATGTACACAATACTGCAAGGTAAATTAATATAAATGGACTGGGCTATCAAGAAATAAACAATATTGTTTAGTTTTTTCCTATTTTTCACACATTGGCCACTTTACATAGACTTTTAAAATACATCAAGAAGAAATGCATTTTTGTCAACTTGATGTCAGCTGTTTCTTTAAAAGCTAAAACTAATTTCTGTATTACAAAGAACATCAAGTTCTGAGTGCATTCCTTGAAATGCTATTAATTTTGTTGCTGTGAAAGATGCAGCAATCCATCAATGCCTCATATGTTCTCTTATTTATCAGGACAGAAAAACCTCCCACATCAGAAAATATAAACTATACATTTCAAGATTGAACCCAGTCAAGAATAAGACTTTTGCCTGCTAAAGTATCTGAAATGTATTTACCCAGCGACAATCCAGAGAAGTGAGTGTCTCAACCAAACATTAAACAAACAAACAAAAAACACTTCAAATTTCTCCAAAGTTCATGCTCAATAATAAAGGTATAAAATCTAGCAATGTTCAGTCAGGTCATCTGGACAGTTTCTTTTTTTTTTTTGCTGAGATGTTTCGTCCTTTATCCAAAGGACTTCCTCATTTCAAGAAGCCACCAAACAAAACTGATTCCCACAAACAGCGTACTCCATGGTGGGGGAGAAAAAAAAAAACTGTTTGCTGGTTCTAAGATGGCCTCTGGGGCCCACCCTCTCCCTCGTCAAATCTGTCTCCTCTGTCTCAGAGGAGTTGATGGGGGAGAGGGTGGGCCAAATAAACCATTTTATCATCCATTTTTTTTCCACTAGTGTGCTGCTTGTGGGACTCAGTTTGTTCGTGGCTCCTTGGACTGATGAAGTCCTTTGGATGAAGGATGAAACTTCTCAGAAAAATAAAATAAAATAAGAAACCATCCAGATGACCTGACTGAACTTTGTTGGATTTTTACCTGAATTATTGAGCGTGAACTTTCATAATATGCAAGCTTTGCAATTTGCTGAAAACCAGACTATAATCCTTTTTATTACTTAAAACTCATCATGTAGTTTCTCAAATAAACCATTAAAGTGTTTGGCTTAGACCGGACAAAGATGTTCAAAAGCCTAAATGTAATTAAACCTATTGTGGAGCCAAACAAAAAGGGAGTAAAACAAGGTATCAAATCAAATACATAAACAGCAATGCTTATTTTATTTATTTATTTATTTTTTACTTGTCTGAGTTCTCTTGGACCTGTGAGAATATTTATAATTTGATGTAATATTTCATAGTGGATTTGTCCACAAATGCACAATATTTAATACATCTTGTTCCTAGCTCAGCTAGCAGAGGAGGAGAAGCAGCAGATGTTAGTCACAAGTGTTTACACAATCTAAAGCATCACCTTTGCTCTATATTGTCATTTTGCTTTTGATGTTGCATAGCAACAATAGCACATTAAGCTCCGCCCATAGTAATGTTGCAGTAGAACTTAAAAGAAACACTTGTGTTACTAAATTTGGAAACCAAATTGGATGCATTTTAATTGGGAGGTGGAAAGAATATTTCTCAAACCTTTTCAATCCCACCAGCTTGCATCAATGGAGGAAGCTGAGTCGGGGGCCTTTTGGGTTGATCCGTCCATAACTGTGGCTGAGGTCGCTGAGGTAGTTAAAAAGCTCCGAGGCAGCAGGGCACCAGGAATGGATGAGATTCACCCTGATTTCCTTAAGGCTCTGGATGTTGTGGGACCGTCTTGGTTGACACGCCTTTGCAATGTTGCATGGACATCTGGGGCAGTGCCACTGGATTGGCAGACTGGGGTGGTGGTTCCCCTCATCAGAAAGGGGGACCAGAGGGTGTGCTCCAATTATAGGGGCATCACTCTCCTTAGCCTCCCTGGGAAGGTCTATTCATGGGTACTAGAGAAGCGAGTCCGATCGTTGGTCGAACCGCAGATACAGGAGGAACAATGTGAGTTCCGTCCTGGCCGTGGAACACTGGATCAGCTCTTCACCCTCACTAGGATCCTTGAGGGGTCATGGGAGTTTGCCCATCCAGTTTACATGTGTTTTGTGGACTTGGAGAAGACATTAGACCATGTTCCTTGGGGTACACTGTAGGGGGTGCTCTGTGAGTATGGGATTGGGAGCCCATTGTTACGGGTTGTTCTGTCCCTATACTTTGTACAAGCGATGAGAGAGTTTAGTTTGCATTGCCGATAGTTAGTCAGACCCCTTCAGGGTGGGAGTTGAACTCCACCAGGGCTTTCCATTGTCACAGATTCTGTTCATTACTTTTATGGACAGAATTTCTTGGTGCAGTCCGGGGGCAGAGGGATTCCTGTTTGGTGGCCACAGGAGTCCATCTCTGCTCTTGCAGATGATGTGGGCCCGTTGGCGTCATTGTGCCTGATCTTCAGCTCTCATTGGAGTGGTTCACAGCCCAGTTTGAAGTGGCTGGGATGAGAATCAGCACCTCTAAATCTGAGGCCACGGTCCCTTTACTGGAAATGGGTGGATTGCTCTCTTCAAGTCGAGGGTGAGATTCTGCCTCAAGTGGAGGAGTTCAAGTATCTCGGGGTTTGAGTGAGGGAAGAATGGAGCGTGAGATTGACAAACGGATTGGTGCAGCATCTACAGTATTGCAGACTATGTACCGACCCGTTGTGGTGAAGAGAAAGCTGAGCTGTAAGACAAAGTTCTCTGTTTACTACTCGATCTACATTTCTAGCCTCACCTATGGTCACAAGCTCTGGGTAGTGACCAAAAGAATGAGATCCTGGATACAGGCGGATGAAATGAGTTTCCTCCGTAGGGTAGCTGGACTCTCCCTTAGAAATGAGGTGAGAAGTTCAGTCATCCAGGAGATACTCAGAGTAGAACCACTGCTCCACGTTGAGGAGCCAGTTGAGTTGGTTTGGGCATCTGGTAAGAATGCTCCCTGGGCGCCTCCCTAGGGAGGTGCTTGGGGCATGTCTGACTGGGAGGAGACCCCAGGGAAGGCCCAGGACACGCTGGAGAGACTGTCTCTTGGTTGGTCTGGGAACACATTGGAGTCCTCCCAGAAGAGCTGGAAGAGCTGACTGTCTCTGTCTGGGCCTCCCTGCTCACGCTGCTGCCCTTGTGACCCGACTTCAGAATAAGCGGAAGATAATGGATGGATGCATTTTAATTTAGAAGCTTTTTAGAATCCATGTGATTTATTGGATCTAAAGTAAATGGAATAAATAATCTTTTCAGGATTAGTCATACAGAAAATTGTAAATGACAGACATGTTTTCTTTTTTCGTTTCTCCTAGGTTTTCAGCAAACATGAGGAAATTAGAGCATGAAAATTGGGACAAAACTTTTGCCTGCTCTTAGGCCAAAGAAAGTAAATCTGTTCTTATAATTGGAAACTGAGCCTGTGTCATGAATAGTAAGCGTTTCAGTAAAAAATAACAATTAAAAAAGTAAAACTGATTAAGGTTGAAATTGCCCTAACAATGTCTGAGGAAAAGTGTGTGTAAGACGAGGTAGATCCATCATCAAACATCTATTTACAGTTAAAAAAAAACAAGTAGATAAAAGTTAATCTGATTCTAATTTTTCAAGTTTTTGGTAAGAGTCCATTGCTTATGTAACACTGCACACCACTTATACTTAATATTTAAATAAATGCTCTCATTAAACTGTAATTTCATGTGTCTCTTTAACCCCAATTTAATGAGAGATTAAAACTTCTGCTCTTTTCTGGCACTTGCTGGTGGCAAACAGATGGCTTTGAACTAAATGGCCGCTCATGTGTCAGATTTCTGTATTTCTCCACCGTTTCTTTCCATTTTGTATTATTATTTTAGGTTTTCTAATGCATATGAGCAACATTGCTGAAGTGATCCGTTTTAATAGAATTACCACAAAGAAAATCATTATTCCCAGTCATGACCACCTACTGTGTTGTATATGGTTTGTAAAAACTCCCTTTGCCCTGATTCTGCGTAAAGCAGGTCTCAGGAGATCCGTTTAATTTATTTTTTTCTACTAAATGAAATGAACTATTCCCATTAGACAGATCATGTAATAGACTGTAAAGTGACTCGGCTGCAGTTAAAGGTTCTTCTTGTTATTACTCACTAAAAGAGTGCAATTTGTGGATTGAAAATCTGGCTTTTGCCCAAACCCCGTTTTTAAAGATCCACATATTTTATTAAACGAATACATGTTAGAACAACATATTTGTAGTTGAAAGTTCAAACTTGTCTTAGCGGTTGATTCTCTTTTTTTGTACTGGTTCTTAGAGAAATGCATGTGCTATTTTCTATAACAGAATAGAACTTACAATAAACAGATTTTCATATAGTAAGTAAGTAAGTAAAGTTTATTTATAAAGCGCTTATCACAGACATAAAATCACAAAGCGCTGTACATAAAATCAGACATAAAATCACAAAGTGCATAAAGAATAGAACTTACAATAAACAGATTTTCATATGGTGTTTTAAATATAATGCAACTACACATTAATCATGCAAAAAAAAAAAGCTCTATGCAGTTTAGTTATATGTACTTGGAAAAGAAAATTATTCTCACTTTCATCATGCGACCAGAGCAGTACATAATATCTAATACTGTTTAATTAGTTTGTGTAAAAATATGCAATATGATGATAACAGCAACAGATAACAGTTTTTTAGATAAATAAAAGGAAAACTAAAGGCCTAGCATTCCTTGTAAATTATATTATGTGCAGTCTCATGTTTTAGTGTAAGATCTTGTGAGATGTGCTGCACTTGGAGTTTGTTGGGATAACAATCTGCTACTAACACAAGCCAAAACTGTAATATCTGTCAATTTGACCAAGGTATACACACTTTTGTGTTGTTTGATTAGAAGCCAATTAATGGCAAGTTTAAAGAAAATTAATTGTGTGCAATCTGTTGGATTTGAATTATAGAATGAGAATAAACTGCTTCTACTTCTACAATGCCCCATTTTAGCTAAATGTATCTAAAACTGACTGAGCTGTAGTTTTGAACCAGTTTTGTGTTTGCTAAGCTCTCTTAGCTGTGCAGCCATCTTGAATCAGGTTGAGTACAAAAGTTAATTGTTTTATCTCATTTTTCTTCTTGTTTCCTTCCTTTTTTCCTCCTTAAAATGGTTTAATGAAGACAGACATGTTCATTTACAAACAGCTATTTTCTGTTTGAGTCAGGAGTAAAACTAGGGTTAAAATCATGATAAATAATCAGATTTATATTGTTGGGGCATCTTCAGCTTTGTGTTTAAAGAGGACATATTAGTGAACAATTTATGAAATGGTATTGAGAAAGTTGAGAACCAGATTGTAAGTTCTCCACTTAAGCTTTAGTTTAATTTTTTAGCATTGTTTAATGTAATCATTTATTTAATTTTAATGGTATTTTTTTAAACCATAAATGCACTAAAACATTTCTACTGATTTTCGATGAAAATACCGTATTTTCCTGCATGCGGTTGTATTATCACTAGCCTTAAAGGAAAACAAAAGTCATTGATTTGATGTTGAACTTTGTGTTGAACTTGTGTTTGGATATAAATTAGTAGAAGCTCAAAAATCTTTGCAGCTGCATCAATGCTGAATGAGAACTGCAACCAGCAGCTAAGCATACACCTTTTGTTTTGTAACAACACACAATCATGCATGCAGTTTTTCATGGTTAGTTTCTTGTATAACATGTAAAATATGTTTTTGTACTTTTGTACCTGAAGCGTTACTGTTACGATTTGTAGACGTAGCATTCTAACGTGGCCACACATTCAATCAGCTTATAGGAGAAACAGAGAAGTGGTTGAGTGAGCTTGAGATAAAAATATTGGAGAAGAGAAACAACCAAGAAAACAGTTTATCAAAGAAATAAAGAATATGTTTCTGATCAGTGGTCTTTGAAAGGCTTTCAGAGCTTTTACATTCTAAAGTACAAATAGAGTAAAAATGTCCACACCTCAGCACAACACGGAGATGATGAGTGGAAGCAGCTGAAACTTCCTGCCTTGTTTCATCAGCCCTGCAGCTTCATTGCTGCTCTGAAGTCATTCATTAGTCATTTATTCCACATTTTTCAGAGATAATCACCGATCGTTGCCTAATCTTCAGATGTCAGCAGAAATGTAGATAGCCAATGGCAAGATAACTTTTTAATATATCATTATTATCATTATTTATATTGATAGTAGTCTGTCTGTGGTAGCTGAGGCTGCAGGTTTGAGCCCAGGTTGTGTCAAGAAGAGCACCTGAGGTTAAATACCGGTAATTTCGAAATCTTTCATTCGAGTTTGTTCGGTGTGGTCACTCCTGCAGACAAAATAAAACAAAATAATTTTAATGGTTTAACATCCTGATTCATGCTCAATAATCCAGGTAAAAAAATCCAACACAGTTAAGTCAGGTTCTCTGGGCGGTTTATTTTTGTTTAAACATTTTGTTTCATCCAAAAGACTTCATCAGTTTTTATGAGACATCAGTCATAAACAGCACCTTTACATAGTGGTTGACATATGTGAAGATGCTGTTTATAAAACTGAGTTTGTTGTGGCTCCTAGGGCTGGTGAAGTCTTTTGGATGAAAGATGAAACTTTTCAACAAATTGAATCCATCCAGAGGACCTGACTTTTTATGATGAGTCAATTATTTTATATTTTTTTGTGTGATAGTCTTGGCTTTTGGCCAAATTGTGCTTTTAAAATGTGATTATTTAAGCTCTGCTTCAATTCAACACCTCATGGTTGATCACGGGTAATGCATGGCCCGTGTCATGTAAACTTTGACTTCTGGTTGAGTATGGCACTATATTTTGTGACTGTGTACAAGGCATGCTCTGTTATAAAACTCCCATTCAAAAAGTGGCAATTAAAAACAAACCAGGGGGATTTTCAGCCCTGAATATTCATTTAACAATAATATCGTAAATGACATATTGTAATAAAATTTAAAAAATACAAAAAAAGTAATTTCTGTTTACATTTGGTGAATATTTGAACCATCCAGAGGACCTGACTTAATTTTTTAAATATTTTTCTACCTGGATTATTGAGCGTGCATCAGTGTTTTGAACCAGTTCTCCCTCTTCAAGCATACTAGTAGTTAATACTATTTGGATGGTGCAGGTAGAAAAAGCTGACATCACTATGGTGTGTCTGCCAGTGCACAGAACCTCAGAGTATGTTGCATGAATTGATGAAACGGAGCATAAAACAAGGACACGGGTCATAATGTGAACACATAGACTTTAGTTAAGTGAACCTATTTGACCCTATGAAAATAATTGCAATGACATCACCCCATGAGTCTTTTTTCATAGGGTATTAGTCAATAAATTTGACTTTTGTGAGCAGTTTGCACCATCAGTACTGGAAAGAAAAAAAAAAAAAAAATGGGTAGAAGTGTAAAACATTACTTGAACAAAAAAAAAAGTGCTCATAAATATTAATTTTTATTTTTAATTTTAATCAGTTAACAAAATGCAATGTGTGCTTGACGAGGAACAAAAAAATACATGTTAAATGGGACCAACGTCTTTAAAACATCACATGTTCTAGGTAGTCTTGCACAATAATTTTGCACGATTATAGTCAGGTGTGTGATTAACCTATTATACCAAACAGTTGCTAATGATCATTTTCATGCACACGCTGAAACGGTCATTAGCTGAAACAGGAACAGCTGTGAGGCTTAAATCTGAGTAACGAACAGTCAAAGTTTGTTACTATGGTGAGATTATGAGACCGTTTTACCACGGCAAACCAATCCTGGCAAACCTGCAGCAACATGACACAAGGTGTTGTAGTGGACTAAGCCTACGTCGAAACCCAGTCTAAGGTCAAAACTCTTGACCTTTAGAACCTTGTGGGACAGAAGCTGTCATTTCATGTATTTGACTCCATAAATACAGGTTCACCCATCCTGAGACTTTCTTTCTTGAAGATTCAAGTGAAAAGAACACTCTCTTTTTATTATCATTACTATCTTACAAATGTTGATAATCAAAGTGTCTTAGTTCAAACCATTTTAGATGTTGCAGTGAACTAATCAATTTTATTAACTGAGTAATGATTTTTATTCTCATGTTAAAAGCTGTGCAGAGTTTATGCATTTTTCTGATTTCTGCTTTTGAATGAGCAAGTGTGTGCGTTTACAAGGTTACAGTCAAACGAAAAACAAGTTGTTATGTTAAAACTGTCATGTTTTAGAATCCTCTCAGACGTAAATAGAGATGTTTTGCACCTGTGTCTTAGGCACGCCAAAACAGAACCCTCTCGGTCTGTGAGAACATTTCTGAGCTGTCTCATAACAATTCTCGCTGTCTCTAACCCCTTACGTCACAAAAACACACCCCTTCTGGTCGTTTCTGACCAATGAAAAATCCCAAAAAGTGAACCGGGAAAGAGTCTTTAAAAGGTCAGTACTTCCTGGTCTAGACACAGTTACGGACTCACAGGTACTCACAGAGTGACTTACGACTCACGGAGTTACAGACTCACAGGTACACAGAGTGACTTACGACTCACGGAGTTACAGAGTTGGAGAGTTGTCAGACTTCAAGAGTTCTGTGGGAGTTCTGTAAACTACACGAGAGCTAAAGTTCTGATGGAGTGCTGTTGGAGTTCCTGACATGACAACGAAGCTCTTCCGAGTTCCATGGGATTATAACATTTTCCACTGAGGTGAATGTGTGTCGAACAGAGCCTCGCCACTACTTCTGACGGGCTACAGCCATTCTAAGGAGACGCTGGGCCGGTAGCGTTAACGGAACACCATATCTGCTGATTATCATCAGAGAGGTAATGGGTCAAGTTTCCTACCAAGCGTACCGAGGCGAGCTGGGCTTCTGATGGAGAGTGTCGGTTCTGGTAACATTCAATTTCCCTCAAACCCCATCCTTTACTCCCTCTAAACTTCTTTCCATCTTTAAACTTTCCTATGAAGTAGAAATTCTCCCAGATATTTAGAAATGTCTGTGTAAAGTGCTTATTCACATCCGTGTGGGTAAAAGATCATAGTTGTACAGTTTTATAAATGTCTGTGGTGCAGCAACGGTAAAATCATGGCCGTATGATTTTTCCTGATTGATTGCTTATGTTGTTATTTTCATAATTTGCCAAATTAATGTAAATGTTTGATGTTAAATTTGATTCTGTAAATAAATGACCGCATTCATTTTGATGGGTCAAATTTAAATGACGTCTCACGTTTGCATTTCCTTAAATTCAATGCACGTTTTATTCAGTCCAGAAAAATGAGGAATCCGCGTTAAATGATGAATATATCCCAGCATCTGTTCATCTACAGTGTATTGCATCAGCGTGGCCTCTCCAAGTCAAAGATTTCAAATCAGACTCGGGTTTCTCTAAGCTCGTTTGAAGAAGCACAAGAAACCAACATCACTGAGAAGCATAGACACAGTGGTCACCCCCAAAAAATTATATCAGTGCTACAGCTACAAAACACACAGCTTACTTCACTTGGAAACAGAGGGATGTTCATCCGTGCCTTTGGATCTGAACTGGCAGAGAAATCGTGCCAGACGTGGTCTTTGAGGAAAAATTCAGCCAAAAAAATAAACCTCCAATGTGGAAACGAACCGAATGACTCAAATATGCACAAAAGCATAAAAACTGGGACATAGAAACATGAAAGCAGGTGTTCGGGACTGATGAGATAAATTTAGAACATTTTGGCTGAAGCTGAAAACAGTTTTTCCACTATAAGGCTGTAAAGTGATGCAATAACGAGTGTCTGCAGGCTGCATGGAGGAGGTTTGGGGTGGTGTTTCTGCAGTTCATGCTGAAGATGTCATTGGGATTTTTGGTGTTTTTTTATTGTTGAGAATTTCAAATAGATACTCATTCATCATACAGCTCCCACATGATGAGCCCTAAATTTATTGTGTAAAAAAAAAAAAACATGCCGACAATTTAGTGTAATAAAGAGGTTCTGGAAGTGAATGGATGGTCTACAAAGAGCACAGCATCATTATGTCTGGAGTTATGCAATATGATTTTAGGCACATACGTTTTACAGTTGGTAAGAAAGAATATTTAGAACACCAACCTGTCAAGTTCCTTAAAGTTTGTGCCAGTAAACCTAAAACAAGTGTTGGTTTGAAGGCAAAGGTTGGTTTCAGGAAATAATGATTTGATTTGGACTTCTATTTGGTCACTTAGATTTTTTTTTCTTGATCAAAACAATCTAGTACTTATAGTTGAGACATTATTTTTATTGCATTATTTTCTTAATTGTAGCCAAATACCATAGTTCCAAACAAGATTAAAAGCAAAAACAACTGGGCTTTGTTTGTAACTGAAGACATTTTGCTTCTCATCCGAGGAGCTTTCTCAGTTCAAAGAAACGAGGAGTGTGGGATTCAGGTTATAAAGCTGAGGTGTCCTGTAATACAAATACTGTAGTATTTATGTCCACATAGTAATTCCATAGAAAGCTTAATTTATTCTCCTAATATGAACATATGTTTTTGTTTTAAGATTTTTTTTTTATGTGAGAGGTGGCACAGAAGTTAGAGAAGGTGGGCCTATGATCAGAAGGTTGCCGGTTCGACTCCCCAGACTGACAACATCAAAAAGTGGGTGGAAAAATTGAAACACCCACACCTGCCTCCACCCTCACTTGCCCCACTCTGGGCTCCTGAGCAAGTCCCTCAACCACCACCATCTGCTCCCAAACAGGTCTCTCTTCAAAATGAGTCCTCATAACTCATTGAGACTACCTGTATAAAGAAAGGTTAAATTAAAAAAATCAAGATAAAATCATGTTTTTTATTGCCATCTTTGCTTTAATTACAGTATTTAACTCTGCAAAAATATAATTATTAATTACAAATGAAAAGAAAAATGATTGGAATATAAAAATAATAATAATCAACTGAAATGTGCAAATAACACTTTTCCTAGACACCATGAATAAAAAGTTTACTTACATTTCTTTTACTCAGCAACAAAAAACAACTAAAGCAACATTTCAGCTCCTTAGACAGTTCTCGGAAGCTTTGTTTTTCCTCTGCCAGACGTTCTTATGCATCTCCAACTAAATATGAAATTGAAGAAACAAACAGCACAGACTAGCAAACAAATGAGAAGTGCAATGTCTTCATATGTCTTTTTTTTTTTTTTTTCATGGTTCCTGAGCTGTCAGTCACACAAAGAGGCTCGTTCTCCTCCTTCACACCAGCACATGGCAGCTGAACGGCTTGCCTTGGCCAAATTGTGTTTCAAACATCGGACTTGACAGATGCAGCAGCATCCTTGTTCTTGTAAGGGAGCAGGGAGGAAAGTGAAAGACTGTCAAAGAGCTGACTTTTAATTTTCTTTTTTCATTTTTATTGTTGTTTGAGAAATTTTAATAAAAGCATGGGTTTGTGAGAACAATCTACACAGATAGAATCAGTCACAAAGGTGAAGTGAGTACCCATCGCTCTACAGTGTCATAATGTTTCATGTAACTATGACATTTCATTTCTACCTCAAAGTTTTTCCAAACCAAAAATCAGCACTTTCTCGCAGTAGTCTTTCACTCCACAGGACAGCCGTGGGCTTCACAAAACAATCATAAATAAATGCATAAATAAAAACTCAAGGGTGGCTCAAAAAAAAAAAAAAAAGAACAAGACAAAAGCAGTCTTCCAAACAACTTTTAAAATCCCCAGACACCAGTCGGACGAGGTTTTGTGATAAATGTGGGAAGCAAGCCACAGTTCATTCTGTTGACAGCCTGGAACCAAACAACCCAGAACACCCCCTGCTGTTTTCTTGCCCATGCTTGCTAGATGTGTTGTGGTGGCAAATAGATGCATACTTTTTGGTGACTGGTTGTACTGTTGTGGCCGATCGGTGCACATCGAGTAATTTTTTTGTTTTGTTTTGAGCCACGACTGAGGTACATTGATTGGCACTGGATTAAAACAAGACTTTTTGCTGAACGTCAAAATAAGTATTTTAACACGTTTATGCTTTGTCAGCCATCTCATTCTTAACATGAATGCGCTGCTTGTAGAATGCAGACGCGCAGTTGTACAATAATACTGCAGCTTAAGCAAATCTGCTAATAATGGGGAATCTGGCGCCCATTACAAATCACTCGGCAAAGCTGGTAACTCGCACATCTTATCTTATCCAGTTTGAAATAGGCAGGTTTTGTAAACAATGAACACTGAAAGTAATGCAGTAGCATTAACACCCCCCCCCCCCCCACACACACACACACACACACACACACAGAAAACTAGAAAGTTGCCAGATAATTCTGAAGCAATGTGGCGATACGTCTGTGAATAATGTTGCTTTTTTATTTTTTTTCCCAGTTTGCTAAATTTGTGTAAAGAACTTGATGGAGTTTTTTTTTTTTTTTTTTTTTTTCCATTTGTTTTAGGAATAAAACAGACCAGAGCAGATTTATGCTTGCTCAGTAGAGCTTATCTTCAGATGGCCTTGAGGAAAAAAGCTGCGCTTTAGAACATTTCCAAATGAAAGAAGACGATTTATTTGTTGTGCACAATGCATGACGCGACTGCACTTGCCAATCACTACAAATAAATAGATACAAACTGTTAAACTGTTTTTTTTTTGTTTGTTTTTTTGCATTGCATATGTTTAGGACACGTTTGTGCACAATCAATGCAAAAAAAAATAAAAATCTACTGCCAGATGTTTGACTAACAATACATCAGTTCAACTGTAATTATCGTTTATCTTTCTGCACAAAGTAATCTGCATACTGTTGGGTTTTCTGTCGAGCTCATTCAAGGACGAGGAATGCAGAATTGCATTGTAATGCAGAGTAAGGCAATTTTGTTGTCTTTAAAGGCCATAATTATTGCAATGAGGAAGAAACACAGTTAACTGGTCTCCTAACAGCTGCAGTTTAGTCCAGAATTGGACTTTTTGTGGATTTCAAGCATAATGATGTATCGTCAGCTGCAGCACTTTTGCTTTAAGTAACTGGTGAAAATGTACTTTGGGAAGTACATCTTTTAAAACATTTTACACCACCATAGTTTATTTTTTTTAAACAAATTCATCAACTGAAATCGTAACTCACGCAGCACATCGCCATGTCATCCCACCCACCTAGACATGAACTAACTCCTTAAAATTGAGCAGTCTCTGTAGAGACCTTGGCTCAGAGTTTATCTGCCTGTGCTAGATCATCACATTAAATAAAATTACTGTACTCCTTGGGTTTCTATAGCAACAGTGTCTTCGGGATACAGAACAATGCAGTGAAGGAGAATTTAAGAAAAGCTGCAATGACAGTAATATCTTTGCAATTTGATTAAATTATAGTAAGTGGCTTTATTAATATACAATCACCAGCTTACTTTGCATATGTGGCTGCATATGGGGACATGGATATGACTTTGCATATAAACTAAACTAAAGCCGCTGATTTAGCTTATGTCAGTAATTTTATATTGTGAGATTTTTTTAAGTGTGTTTGAAGTATTTATACAGAAAACGACAAGAAATGTCACATTTACGAATATTAATTTGATCTACAAATTGTAGAAAAGAAAATTATGGTTCTCAAATGTATTTTAAGAGCAAACCCACATATACTGTCATTGGTTCCTACAGATCGCTTGCATCAGCATTTTTTTTTTTATTGTTTTAAAAGTAAAACATGCTCGGTCTGTTTTTACCTTCTTTTTACTTGTTTGTTTTTACATGAGATATGTCATAGTGTTTAGTCACTACTAGTTAGTATGTTATAGCTTTGTTGCATGCATGACGTTTGCAGTTACACAGCCTTTAATGCACAGGTATGAGGCTTTCCTGTAGAAAATTTAGCTTTGAATATGCCCAACATGTCTAAGTATATATCCTAGTTTTATTTATGTTTGTTATCTATCACCCTCTTGGCCAATTTTACAAATAAATTGCCAATAAAAGCAGACAGGTTTTTCAAATGTGTGTCTTAAACCAGGGGTTCCCATACTTTTCCATGACATGGCCCCCCTACAGCATTAGCTTCTGGCTGAGGTCTCCCGCGCAAACCCACAAACAATATAAAAAGAAACCTCAATTTTTAGAACGTTTTAACTTTTATTCCCTATATTCAAATATTACAGCTGTTGCGCATAAAAATGTTATTAACTAACATGTTTTAAACATTGTATTGCTGCCTGGCCAAAAAAAAAAGTCGCCACCTGGATTTAACTAACCAAATAGGTAGGAGCCTCCTATTTGATAATTACTGCATGGGTGGTTATCTTTCAGCTGGCAACAAGTTATTTAACCCCAACTGGTGCAATGAGTTGCTTCTCATTTCTTAAACAGTCATGTCGAAAGACACATCGCGTGGTCGTGGAAAAGATGTCAGTCTGTTTGAGAAGGGTCAAATCATTGTCATGCATCAAACAGAGAAAACATCTAAGGAGATTGCAGAAACTACTAAAACTGGGTTAAGAACTGTCCAACGCATTATTAAAAACTGGAAGGATAGTGGGGACCCATCGTCTTAGAGGAAAGAAATGTGGCTGGAAAAAAATCCTGAATGATCGTGATCGATGATCACTTAAACGTTTGGTGAAATCAAATCAAAGAAAAACAACAGTAGCACTCAGGGCTATGTTTATTAATGAAAGTAAGAGCATTTCCACACGCACAATGTGAAGGGAACTCAAGGGATTGAGACTGAACAGCTGTGTAGCCTTAAGAAAACCACTAATCAGTGAGGCTAACTGGGAAATAAAAGCTTCAATTTGCTAGGGAGCATAAGGATTGGACTCTGGAGCAATGGGAGAAGGTCATGTGGTCTGAGTCCAGGGGGTTGCAGCAATTTCCACCACAGCAGGGCTGCTGGTCAGTTCCTTCTGTCTTTTCAGAAATGTCTTCATGCCATCCTTGCTATACTAGCTTGAAGAGTAAAGCAGCTTGATACATTGACTGGAAGCCAATCAGAAAGATGAGCATGGTGAAAAAAATATTTCAATACATTATTATAAAATGTATTTTTAAATAATTTTTGAAAAAAACAGATTCGATTTTATTACAGTAATAAAAAAATATATAAAATAATAAGAAAACATGTTTTTTATTTTTGCTTTTTTTTTTTTATCCTCGCTCCAGCTTTTTTGGGCCCCCTAGCGCCCCCTGGGGTGTCCCCCCTTGGAAAAAAAAAAAAAAAAAAAAAAAACTTTCAATCCATGCACGAGCTGCTGTTAATATACTAGATTATTTTAGTGTTTAATGTATATCTTAGATCTTTTAACCTATTGTTTAGTGTTTGTTTAGAATATATCTTAGTGTATATCTTAGATCTTTATATACTTTTACTTTTATGCTTTATATTTTTGCTATTTTGGGGTGTAACTGGGACCTTGCATACACAATTTCGTTCCACCTCATCTACCACATGTGATGCGAATGACAAAGAACTTCAACCTTGAATCTTGAAATAAACTGAACTAAAACTAAACTTTTAAGATAGACGTATATCAACATTTATTGTAGCAATGTCAATAATGGCATACTGATGTGAAGCTTTTCTATCAAGCTTAAAACTGTAAACTTATAAGTAGAAATAATGTTGGCTTTTAGAGTGCATCTTTTTCAGTTTTCTTATCGCTCTTCCTTTCTTTTAGGCACTGAGCGACAGAGGTGAGGTGATGGCGGATTTAGCAGGCAGCACAGACTTCAGCAGACGGTCTGCTGCACACTGAACCAACTAGATGAGACAAAACATCAAAGTGTAGACAGGTAGGACTGGATTACTACAATTACTTTAAGGGGGAACTTCTTTGAGCGAGATGAGATTTTTAAAGCTTGAGTCGTTTCATGGCCTTGAGCAAAGTCTTCAAAGTCCTTTTCACTTTAAAAGCATATCGCTGAATGAAAAGGTTCTTTTCATACACTTTGATATCTTTTGTATATAAAGTGCAAACCCCCCAAAAAAGAGGTGAACAAGTGACTTTTGAAAAGTTTAGTTACTGAGTTTAAATTCTGTGCCAGAATAACCTGTCATGTCATTCCATTCTTAACGGTGAGGCTTAAATTGAAAGAATTTGTTTTTATCGCCTTTATTGTTTCATGCACCACCTCTTTCTATTTTATTTTGCAGAATGGATTTCCTCAATTGGACGGAAGGAGCGTTTGACACGAACAGCAGCAGTTATGCCTCATTTGAGATTGCCAGACTCCCTCCCAGTAAAATCCTACTGACTATAGTCCTTTCTGTAGTGACCATCCTCACTACATTCTTTAACTGCCTGGTGATCACAGCTATCGCCGTCACTCGCAAGCTGCACCACCCAGCCAACTACCTCATCTGCTCATTGGCAGTGACTGACTTACTGGTGGCTGTGCTGGTCATGCCTTTCAGTATCATCTACATCCAGAAGGAGAAATGGGTCATGGGTGAGGTGGTGTGTACTGTCTGGTTAAGTGTGGACATCACTTGTTGCACATGCTCCATCCTACACCTTGCGACAATTGCCATTGACCGTTACAGGGCTATTACCGATGCTGTGGAGTATTCTCGCAAGCGCACTGGAGCCAGGGCTGGTGCGATGGTGGCAGTGGTCTGGCTTTTGTCCATCCTCATCTCCCTTCCTCCGCTGCTGTGGCGGCACTACAGCGATGATGCAGAACATGAAGACCAGTGCATTATCATCCACCATCACATGGCCTTCACTCTTTATTCCACTCTCGGAGCGTTTTACATTCCACTGCTGCTCATTCTTATTCTGTACTATAAAATCTACAAGGCTGCTCAGACACTTTATATGCGGAGGGAGGCTAGCAGGGCTAGCCGTCACTCATGCATGACCAATGGGAGCATGATCCCTTCATCCTACCCTCCTGGAGACAGTGATGCTGATTGTGGGCCTCAAAGTCCAGCTCCTAATAGCCCGCAGGAAAAGTCTTTCTCTGAACCCTCGACTGAGGAAACGCCGCGCGATCGTGTTCGGGTCTCAAGAAAGGCTTTTCAGAGCAAGTCACACAAACAGGAATCAAGTACTGAGTCTCGTCGAAGCCAGTTCTACCAAGGACCTCGGATCTCAGGCTCAAGGGAGCGAAAGGCAGCATCAACATTGGGACTGATAATAGGAGCCTTCGTCATCTGCTGGCTACCATTTTTTGTCAAGGAAGTGATTGTCAACACATGCAGTTCTTGTAATACTTCCATGGAAATGGCTGACTTTCTTACATGGTTGGGCTACCTTAACTCTCTGATCAACCCGCTCATCTACACCATCTTTAATGAAGACTTTAAAAAAGCCTTCAGAAGACTTATTAGGTGCAGTCATTACCTCTGACAGTTTGTTGTGGGTGATCAATACCACAAACTATTTGACGTACATGTGTGACAAAAACGTAACCATGATACAGACTTATGCTAAAGGAATGTTGACCCAATGTGCCACAGAAAGAATTCTTTCAAAGAGGAAAAAAAATATTGATTCCCGTTTCACCATTTTCATCAACTTCAACTGGGATCAGTTCAGAGTTTTGGAATAAAAATCTACGTTAAAATCCAACTTTATATTCATAAAATTCCCCATTATCTTTTTATTCTTAATTGTTGTGTGTGTAAATGAACACTGACATGTTGATTGTGTGAAAAATGGGCCATTACTGAACTTTTTGAGGTCTGGTCTCTAACCACCAGTGACCAGCTTCATTATAAGGTCCAAAAATAGCTGGCCATTCCATCTGTCTTATCTAACGACTTCAATTTTGTCATCTCAACTCCTGACTAAAATACAGAACATGTGTAAATTATAGCATAGCAAGTCAATATTATATGTGGCCATGATGTTATAAAAATGACTTATTTTTCTCTGATTGTCACAAAAAGTCATTAACAGCAGTAGTTCTTGTAAAATATGGTATCAGTGCTGCAACACATCCTAACAAATATGAATGTGTCATTCTGACTTTAATTATTTGACCGTCTAAAGTGATTAAGATTCGATGTGACTTCATAAAACGTCATGTTTGTCATTAACATTTTGTGAAAGGTTAGAATGAACAACTGCAGTCAGAAGGGCTTAGAGATGCAGCTCTTGTTCGTCACCTTGAAAACACCTCCAATAAATGAATTTTACTTTAATAAAGCAGAGTTCTGTTAAAATGAAAAGAGGGTGTATCTGAAACTGTATTGCCCATGAGCATAGAAACACTTGGCAAATATGATTTAATTCTTAATTAGATAATTTTGTTCAAAAATAAAACGTTTAGGTTTAAAAATCTTTTATATTTTACTACACATGCACATAAAAAAACACTTTTTTTTATTCTAAGGGCTTAATTTAACAGGGAAAAGAGAGAAAACTGGTTGAAAAAAAAAAACTGATTAAATAAAAAAATGTGGAATACAGATGGAAGTAATCTCAACAAAACTCACAATTGGATCATTTTCCTCAATAAGTAAATTACCAAGTATATTATTTTTGTCTCATTTCTGGGTTCTCTTGTGTGAACCTGACGTTTTAAGTCATAATTATGCAGAAATATAGAAAATGTTAAAGTCTTCACAAACTGTCAGTACCATTTAATAAAACTAAACAGGCAGGTTAATCTGCACAGAAACCCATTGAAGGTCTTAAAAATAGTTTTAAGCTGCAATGTGCTTAATTTCCCACAGTTGCAACTAGTTTTGGGGTCACTTGACTTATTGGTACAAGCTAAAGGATATTTTTGTCATTGCTTGAATTATTTATGCATGTGCCAGTTACTTCTCACTGAGAAGTCCTAAATTACAGGAGCCTGAATGTGACATTGAGACGTGACAATGTCTTTCTGGCACCTTGATCTGTAACCTCACAAATGAAGGCTCAGAGATAAGGTCACAGTTACTTTAATGATGGGGAGAAAAAAGTATTCTTAGCTTCACCCGAAACTAAATTCCAAGTACATAACTGAGGAAAATAATTAAACTGAGACAAGCCCTCGTTAGAATGATATTAAACTCAAACTGTGCACTGCTTTTACTTGGCCACCAGCTGCCAAGTTATAGATAAATGATTTAAACAGAGACGGGCTTTGTTTTACCGTTGTTCATCAGCAAAGTCATCTCAAGAAGAGAGCACTGCTGGGCTGAGTAATATCTAGTGGCAGTAGAAAAAGAAGTACAAGTTGTGCTATGAAATCAAGGACATCTCGTGAAAATCTCTGCAAACTGCAATGATCACCAGGAACAGTCGATCACCTCTTGTCACAAATGCACATACAGTAACTAAAGATAGATGTGAAGGGGCTGAGGAACTCTTAGAGGACGGATGCCTCAGCTGAGAAATCAGCTCTTTTTCAGTGTAATCCCAGATAATCAGTGTTAATTTCCCAGGGAAATTATTTATTATTGGTATGGTATGTTATTTAAATGCTCATTTAAGAATGAATATGAATATATATATATATATATATATATATATACATTTGTATTGCTTGTCTGATCCATGCAAAAGCGTAAACTGCCTCACATGTGTCAGTGCAACAAAACCAATTTCTGGTTTGGTCAGAGAAAAGCAATTAAGTTTGGGCTGGTATATACTTTCTTGGAATGAAAAACTGAAGAAACGGCTTTAACAATTTTCTGATGTCACATTATATGTTATAAGAAACTGGCTTTTTCTTTGTGCTTTTGTGTGATTTCCACATTTTCCTTAATGCATTAATCTTTTTGTTTATCTACCTTGAAACCTTCCATCTTAACTCCCACCACAGCCAGCATCTGGTCATCTGAACGTGAGATATACCAAGGAAGAAATACTCATTATAATACTCCCACTCAAATACTTGGAATAGTACTTCTATTTTTTACTGCCTTCAAGAGTGTTCATGATATGCTGAAGGAAGTCTTGTGGATGAGTCAAGAGTGAGGGTTTTACTGTATACCGCTGAAATAAGACTAGGTGTGTAATAATCTAAAAAAAATAAAAAATCAGTGTGACCAGTACACTCTGTCCTTTCTGGGTGTCCCTGTCTGAACGATTTGTTCATAAGAGAATATATCAGAATATTTTATTTCTGTATTTAAGAAGAGAGTTGTACAGGAATAACAAAAAATAAAATAAATTTCACTGATAATTTATTCAGTCTCCTGACTGTTTTATGTGATTCAATGTGATGGCGCCCCCTTCTGGTTTATAGGCAGAACTGAGACCTTCACATTTCCATAACCGGATATGGACCTGGGCATTTTTTTTGTTTGTTTAGCTTATTATAGCTTAATTAGTCAGTTAATAAATACAAGCTGATGAAAAATCTGTCTCGTGTGTATATTTTTATTAGGTCGTATTACCTTTTTTTATTTTTTTATTTTGTAGATCCTTAATTAATTAGAATATGTTGCCTATAAACAAAACTAACTAACAAGGAAACACGTTTTTCTCATCATTTAATGTTCTCAATATTAAGTCAAAACCCTGACACGAATCAGACAGGAATAAAGCAACTGTGTCTCTTTCGTATAGTGTTATTTTTCATTCAACCTTTATTTATACTAGGTAATCGCATTGAGCCACGATGGCTCGTTTGAGAGAGATATGTTTTTAACAAAGAATGATGACAGCAATGGAAAACAATGGCAATAGTAGACAATCATAAAAGAAAACATATAAATTGGGAACAATAAATGAAAGAAAATTGTTAAAAAACGAGGAAAAAAAACTAAATAACGTTATCAGATGCTGATGCATTTTTAGTTCCAGGCTGTTCAGTGTAGTTCATTTCATTTCTACCACCTTTGCATAAGTTTGACTAATTTCGACGTTTCACTTACATATTTGAAGAAAAGTTATATTTCTTTAAGATGTTCCTGGGAAAATAAAAACATAAAATAATAAATAAAAGACCCATACAGTAACATCCATACTGGTTGCCAGATTGGGGATTCCTTCATTGGAGATAATGGGGTAAGAATAGGCAAGAATAGGTGAACGCTGTGGAACAAACCTGGCAACTGTGAGTATGCGCTGGATACAGCAGACAGTATGGCGGACAACGAAAGCGATTTAGAAACAGACGGGCTTGATTCAGCCCTGGATGCTCTGTGTCTCAGACACTGCAGCAACGAGTCCTCTCTGAACAGTAAGGAGTACTGCTCTGAGTTTTGTGAGGTACGTAAGAATCATTTTCAAAGGCGAATAAGAGAATCATTGTTTCTTGAGTGCTAACGCTACTAGCTTCTCCAGCTAACATTAGCCTCCAGTCTGGCACTATTCGTGCTGTTATTGCGGCATAAACTTTTGCCATCTGTGTATTAACACCTGCATTTGATATAATGCAATACCAATTCTGGTTTGGTGATGTAATGTAACAACAATGTTCATTATCTGTCATTTTAAATTACACTAACCATTGTAGCTTTGTTTGGTAAGCTAAGCTAATAGACGCGATGATTTGAGTCTAGACAAGGAAGAATTCTATAAATACGTTGTTTTTTTTAAATGTATTACATATTTAAATTAACGAACTGGTTTTGTTAATATGTTGAAAGGTTATAGGTGAAGCTTTTTATTCAAAAATAAATAAATTAAAATAAAAAGAATACGAGATGCATTTACTTTTGTATTGTTAACACAACGACCTTACAGTGCTGAAGATTTTATACTTTGACAGCACTGCTTCATATGTTTCTGGTGATTATTTTACTGTCTTTGCAATAATAAGCAGATATCACGAGCATTATGTAAGTAGAAGCTTTTAATGCCAACTGTAGCTGCACCTTTCCTCTTATATTTTTTTTCTCACAGTATCCTGAACTCTATTGTCTGTTGCTTATATAAAGTGTTACGATCTGTCACAGGCTGTTGTGGAGCTTGCAACACAACAGAAGATGGACTATTACTATTTGAATGTTTTTGATCTGCTCTAATTTAGTTTTGCTCTTGTTTCACAGCTTGTGGAGGAGTACACCGGTCAGTGGCAGGTTCCTCTCCCTCAGCTCAAGGTGCTGCGGACTGCACTCTCTAATTTTACAAAAGCCACGGCTGCCTTTCCCAACGACTGCCAGCACGTTCAATATGTCCTCAGCAGTCTGGCCTTGTGAGTGCTTTCCTTCTTCTGAGTCACTATCTCCAACAGTCATTGTTCACTTGTCACTTGAAATGAAGTGTTCACATGAACTGCAGCACAAGAATATGCTGCTTTTAGGATCCACGTTTGGAGCTACAGTATTGTTCTTTGTTGATCTTATGAGAAATCATAAACCAAGACTGAAGCGGCTGTTTTAATTGCTTTAGGATGCTTTCTTTTGTTTTTACCTAGACTTACTGTATGTTCCTCTACTTGTCTTGCAGGAGCTTCTTCGAGCTGATGCTATTTTTCAGCAAGGAGGAGTTTGTGGAAGAGCCTTTAAAAGACATGCTTGATTCTTTTCAGGTGACTACAGCTAAGCAAATGTCCTATTCCATAGGCTACGTTCACACACTAATGTCTTAATACTCAAATCAGAATTATTATTATTTTTTGTGGTCGGTCATAATTTTTTAAAGTGCGACTGTTATCAAACTCCAGCAAGAACTCTATGGCCCTGCAGCGAGCTCACACGCTTTGTGGAATTTAAATATGAATACTACAGGTGTTGGATTGTATCAATTCTGAAGTGGTTGTGCAGTCAGGACCTTTAAATTATTATCTAACATGATTGTTTTGTCTGGTATTTGCATTTGATCTTGCCCTTTGTTGGTTACTCTGGTGCAACGTCGTATTTTTGGAACGGGCACGACGTATCATTATAGTCCAACACCAGTGTTTGTATCATATTTTGCTGTAGATTTGCAGTCATTCAAGACATGGTAAATTAAAAGAAAAAAAACCCTGAAGCAACTGGACTCTTGTTCTGTAGCTGAAGATGTGCAGAGTTTTAAGATTTAAACTGCACAAGGGTGGTATAAATATTATAGTTGGCTCATTCCGCATATCCATATGTCATTGATGTAAAAGGCAGATGAAATGTGACATGACCGTTCAGATGGAGATCGCTTTGCAAACATGGGATATGTTTCTGATTACCACATGAAAAAGACTGGTATTGGAGTTGAAAACAATTAATTTGACATGTTCAGACTTTCATAAAACGGGGAAAAAATCTCATGCATGAGGAGGACAAATATTATTTGGACCATTTTGCCTGCAGTGTAAATGTAGCCTTAGTTTAAAAAAAAATAAAATAAAATATATATATATATATATATATATATATATATATATATATATAATTACAACATGCAGAAGCAGAGCATCCAGCAAAAGAAACTGCAGCAACAAAACTGATCTCAAAGATTTAGGATGACAATTTCTAATGTTTGTAATTTTATGTTACAAAGTCATTGTGGATCACTCTTAAACTTACTATTCAATGTTACAAAAAATATTGGCTAAACCTTAAAGAAGATTTTAATTTACTGACTTTTTTTTTTTTTTTTTTTCAGGAATGCCACTCTAAACTCCTGAGATACAGGAACATCTACCTTCAGCACATGAAGCAGATTATCAAAGGAGGAGGTCCATGGGAGAATCCAGTGTTGCAAGGAATTCTGAAAGAGGCAGAATTGCCACCAAATGAGAGTAAGTATCTATCTAAAGCTAATTGTTGGTGGAACTCCTGGAGTTTGGCTGTTTATTTTGTTGGTTGATAGTTACAGATTTGTGTTACACACAGATCTGTGGGATGGTGGTGCTGGTTATTTTCATTTCACGTTTATCCACTGCTGAACTATCAGCCTAAATTGTTAAGTTTTGTGCCATTTGTTGAACATTTATAATGAATTTAGATATGTTCTTTAAAAAAAAAATCCCATTTTTATTTATTGTAGCAGTCTTGTTTTTTTTTTTTTTAACAAACATGTAAATTGTGTTTCTCATGATTTCAAGTGTAAGCAAAATATATATATTTAAAGAATAATTTTATCAAGCACATTTACGTTTAAAAATAACATTTACGGTTTATTATAACAAAGTAAGTGTTTTTTAATGATGGCAATATCACTTTTTTATTACTTGCAGTCACAATGGAAATACCCTCTTAATGTTTAATTTTCTCTTTCACAGTTGAGAGCTACTTGAGTTCAGAATTGCCAATATTTTTGGAGCTGCGGGTTCGGTATATGCAAGCCTGTGAACGATTACAGGAGGCCATGGCTCTGGCTAAATGCTGTCTGGAAAATCCTGAAACTGGAAAGCATCTGTACTTCCATCAGGCCTACCTGACCTGCCTTTACAAGGCCTCACTATATGAAAACCTCCAGAAAGAAGTAAGATAAGAAGAGCATGACAAGTAAAGAAAGGATTGGTGAAATTATTTGCTTGTTATTAATGAAATATTGTTCCTCAGATGGCAGAACTCGATGGCCGTGATGCAGTGGAGATCATCTGCAACACAGAAAGTGTGGAGAAAGATGAACTTTTGTTGTCATTGTGCAAAACGTTTCTCACTCGGCAGTTAAATAATGGGGACATGTATTACATCTGGTAAGTAACATTTTTAGAGGTATAGTGCATTACAACATTTCTTATTTAGAGCAATTGTACGCTTGATGTTGATTTTTAATGTGAATCTGTAATAATTTTATGTTATAGTTAAATGTGTTTTTAAGGGGGGGGATTTTAGGATTTTGGATACAATTCAATTTCAATTCAGTTTATTTATATAGCGCCAAGTCACAACAGAAGTCATCTCAGGGCACTGAACAGAAACGTTCATATATAAAAAATAAGTTAACACTATTTATCTGAGGAGCAGACTATTTTGAATTTAGCTCCATCACAGAACTCTCATCTTGAGCAAGCAGGAAGGCGACAGTGGAAAGGAAGAAACCTTTAGCATAACCAGGCTCAGGACAAGTGGTCATCTGCTTCGACCGACTGAGTTTGAGAGGAACAGATACACAATGGCAGGTCAAGAATCACATGTTAAGATTGAAATAGTATCAAATAAAAACTATTTAATTTAAGGAAATTAGATCAATTTGTCCTCTAGTAGTCTAAGCTTAAGACAGCATGACAAGCCAACCCTAACTATAGGATTGATCAAAAAGGAAAGTCTTAAGCCCAGTTTTAAAACTGGACAATGTGTCAGCCTCACGGACAGAAACTGGAAGTTGGTTCCACAAGAGAGGAGCCTGATAACTGAAAGATCTTCCTCCCATTCTGCTTTTGGAAACTATAGGAACAGCGAGTAAGCCTGCAGTCTAAGAGCGAATTGCTCTGTTGGGAAAATATGGAACAATAAGATGGAGCTAGGTTGTTGAGAACTTTGTAGGTTAGAAGTAAGATTTTGATTTCAATTCTGGATATGGTCTCTTACTAACTCCAGTTAGATTCTGGCAGCAGCATTTTGGATTAACTGAAGATGTTTAAAATAAGTATTTGGACACAGTAAACTTACGTTTGAACAGATATTTTGAGATTTTGTAAATTAGAATTGGGACATATTAAGTCACCAGCATTCTGTCGGATTACCGGTAGTTCCTATTTCAAACATTGACCCTACAAGAACTCACAAGTTTTCCTGTGGGTACCAAATAGTCCTAGAAGTTGTCTCATGTTGTTTCCAACCATTACCAAAACGTTTTATGTTGTACCAGCGTTATTTTGCAGAATGCAAAGGTCTCAGTGTTTCCAAGACATTGCCCAGACCACCACACTGCCCATTTACTTTAACTTCTTATAGAACATCCTGCAGCCATCATTTTTTTCCCTGCAAAATGTTTTACATGCCTCCACCTGTTCTTAAGATGTCCAAAAAATAATTTAGTCCAGGCAATACTAAATTTATTTATCAATTTATTTGTTGCAGGGACCTGGTTTTCATCTGGAGTAGGTTGTATCTTCGGGCCCATCCGTCCCGACAAGGTTTCCTATCCGAGTGCTTGCAGCTGGCTTCATGTGTTACCAATGTCAGAGCCATATTCCCTTTCATCAAACTGGTTACCACAGAGGTGAGAACCCCTGCACAAAAACTGTACTCTGCACAGTTTTTATAACTACGTCACAGACCATTTACTAGCAAGTAGGTTTTCTTTTCCTTTAGACATTGAATGAAAAGTTTTTTCAAAGATGTACAGTACTTGACACTTAACTTTGTTTTTATGCTTCACACTAAAATATACTTAAAAATATTACCTTACCATTTTTATTCTTTTATGCACACTTTCACTTTTGAAAATTCATTGTTTTCTCTTTTGGAATAGCTGGGCTCTGAAGGGGTCCAGGTCTGCGTGGAGCTCTGTGCCAGGGCCTTACAGCTGTGTGATGAGCAGGCTGACTCTGTAACCCAGTCACTGGTCTGCAAAACAATCGCCTTCCTGCTGCCTCGTGACCTGGAGATTTGTCGAGCGTGTGCCCTGCTTGTTTTTTGCCAGGAACGAAGCCTTGAGGTGTACCGAACTGTCTGCCTGCTTTATATGCATCCCGATCAGGAGCCACATCCTCATAATAACCCTGTCCCGACCAGTGTTCGCTTTCATATTCTGCAGGTAACAATAATATAGATGGGATCGCCTTATGACTTGTAACATGCCATTTCATTATTGTTTTTTTTTTCTTTTTTCCAGATGCTCAAGGAGCGCCTGTGTTTCGACCCTGAATTTTGGAACCTTTTCACTCTCAGGACTCATTGTTTGGAGTTGATGAGTGACAACATTGTGAAGGACACTGTACTCAGTGAGATAAAAGAAGAAGAGGAAAAGGCATACAATGAAGAGCCCATACTAAATAGCTGTACTGAGGAGTCGTGCACTGTAAGTTCCACTTCATGCCACTGCACTCGAAGAACAGCATTCGTTCAACAGGACAACGCTCAAAAGCAAACTGTAGATGGAGTTGGAAGAAAGTGTGTTGTACCTAACAATTCTCTAAAGAGCAGAAAATGGAGGAATAGGCTCAGAGAGAAAATACAATCCTTGTCTGATGATGAGTTCGACCTCGATAATGATCCAGAGTTCAAATGTAAAGCTAAAGCTGCCTCTGTGGGGAGTAAACCTATGTACTCACTGAGACAAAATCACACTAACACAGAGAATTCTGCCTCTATTAAGTTCCCGCTAAGCCACAAAAGAGAATACTTGTCTAGATGTGTTAAGAGCCAAATTCTCAAAAAGAACGGTCGGAAAACGAGATGGTTGCAAGGCCTCCCAAGGCTGGAACAAATGCAGATCGTTAAATTGAAAAGAATAATCGTTGGAGACGAAACGCGGGGAAGGAAACCTTTTGCAAAACTAGAGCTCTCCTTCCCTGATAATGAAATATACCTTTCAGAGGAATCGTCTGGAGTGGAGTCAAAAACGGACACTGAAGACACTGAGCCGAATGTGCTTTATAAGGATGTTAAACTTGAAAACAAAAGTGGAGAGAAAGAGAATGAACTTGAGCATCTGAGTGACCCTGAAAAGGAAAACGGAGAAGACACAAGCTTGGTTTGTGGCAGCGGTCAGAGTGAGCTCACACAAGAGAAATCACAGACAAAGTTGGAAGCTAAATCTTGTGAAGATCCCCCGAGTCAGGGCACATCAGCTGTTCCCGCTGCTGAATCCAACTTGGAGCTTGATGGTCAACTTTTAGAGATCATTGATAATCCAGTAGAGGTGTTTCACAGTTACTCCCTTCGATCCAAAAACACTGACGAGAAACCACAGCCCCCAGAATCAAATGCATCGGATGAGATTAACGGCGCTACAGAACAGAAGCCCAAGCCAGAAGAGGAAACTAGAGTACCAAAAACTCAGGTAAGTTGGCAAAATCTTTGAGTTAACATAATTACACAGTTTATAACCTAATCAAACATCTGATATTTGGTCATTTGCTTTTAGTTGTGGTATGTCTGATTTTGAACTGATCAGATTTGTTGCGATTTGAAAATTGCAGCCTGATAAGCTTTTAAAACATTAAGACGCAGAGCTTGCAGCACATTTTGATAATGTTTGAGAACATAAAGTCGGGTCAAGAAAGCTGCTGTTCTACCTGAAGCCTCGGGTTCGGAACAGTGACCGGTTTAAACATCACTGGTCATAACTTAAAGGAATGTGGAAAGAAGCTTTGCTTATCTCAAATAGTTTATTTTTATGTAGAAATATTTTCAAAGCAAGATGAGGAGCATTAGCAGAGAGATCATGATGAAAATTGAATGTTTACGGTAAATATAAGCTCTGTTGAGAACAACAGGGTTTGAAACCTGGTGAAGTGCTGGAAATAGATTAACTAGTCGGTAGTTTACTATGAACAGTATTACAGTAGTTCCTCGTTTATTGTGGGGGTTACATTCCAGACCCCCCTCCCCCCCCCCCCCCCCAATAAGTGAAAATCCATGCAGTAGGGATGTTATATTTATTTTAGTATATTTATGTATATAATTTTAAAATTTTAGAAATCCTTCCCACACTCTTGCAATGTTCTAAACGCTTAAACCTACATAATTTTAACAACACATGTTACTATAGTTTACTCATCAGCTCTGCAGAACAACAGCAGCTTGGTCCTGGTCCAACTCGGTTCCGTTTTGGTAGACCTACCCTGCTGGTTCTGGTCGGCTGTCTGGCTCGGGGTAGTCCCGGTGGGCTCCGGAGAGAACGCCGGACCTACGGTCGGCGCCACCCCACTTTGAAGTCCTCGTGGGCTGACAAGCAGCTCTCAGATTGATCAGTGAGTCTGGAGATCCGGTTCTGGTTGCCTCTGTGAAGCCCTTGAGCACCGAAACGCATTTTGGAGGTATCCAGACCTTCAGATGTCCAGCACAGAACCAGACGGTGGTCCGATTGAGTCCAAATCTGGATGGGGGAAGTCCCGGTGAGTTTCGGAGAGAACACCAGACCGACGTGTGGAGCCTCCCCTCTCAGAAATTCTTGTTGGCCGGCAAGCAGCATTCAGATTGACCAATGAGTCTGGAGAGCCGGTTCTGGTCTGGTTCCCGGTGGGTTCTGTGTGGCTCTCTGCATCCGCTGGGCGCCAAAATCACTTTATGAATAAACACAAAACTTTTTTGGGGGATCAGATCAAAACTTTCCCTCTATGTATTTCAACAGAAGGCAAAAGGACTTCTGAGTGGTGCACTGTTGGCTTCTGGGAAATGTAGTTATGAGTGGGGATAGTGTAGGCTTATTGAGTGAAAACAACAAAATGACGGCGCCTGTCCGAGGTATTTTATTTTTTCGTAAACTTTATACTGTACAGTATCCAGTACTGTCCCAATCACACGAGTAATATTAAAGTTGACAATCGTGTCGTGTACAGTTTTTTTTTTTCCTTGCTTACAATTGTACTTTGAAAAACCGCAAAAAAGCAAGTCCGTGAAAGTCGAACCGCGAAGTAGCGAGGGACTACCGTATTTTTCTGAGAAATTAAGAAAAATGTTTATATAGGTTTTCTGCAGTTCAACAGAAAACTGGTCAAGTTGAATTTGTCAGATAAGAGTTAGAATAAATGGCCAAAACGTCTGAGTGTGGGGTAATTAATATTAATCCATTCTATGAATTTGTATTTTTCCACTTGTAAGTTGTGCTCAGTTCTTTTCTTCTACAGTTCTGTTACACCTCAAGTATGTTCTTTGCCTTTTGTTTTATCAGGGAAAAACCTGCGTACCATGGAGAGAGAGAGTACTTCGCACTCAACAGTACGGACATTTAACGCACTCCTGCAAGTTATGCAATAAAACCTATAAGGGTTTGAATGTCATGAGGCACGCACTCGCTCATCTAAAGAAGACAAGATTAAGATGCATACTCTGTGGAAAACACTTCAAACAGTTTCATTTGGCCAAAAAGCACATTTTGGACCACATTGATGAAATGCGCAAACAGAAGCACTGCGAGAAGTCCGCAGAGGAAACTCCACCTGCAAATGGAATTGTGGAAAAAGAGTGCGGTCCTCAGGTTGAAAATCATAACTCTGATTCAAAACAAAAAACCTCTGAAAAGAAACCCAAAGGCAATAAAAAAAGGAGTCTTAGCAGAAATGAACGCATCATCAGGAACGTCCGAACCCTCATAAAGAGGTGTGGTTTGCTTGGCAAAAAAGGCAAAAACGTGGACACAACTACAAAGGAAGACCAAATAGATGTAAAGGATGAGCAGATCGTCATTACAAAAGATCTGGTGATAATAAAAGATGTATCGTTGATGGAGACAGAAGAAGATGGGTTGACGGTGCCTGCAGGAGAAAATGGTGTTGGTGTGGACAAAACGTATCAGTTGTGTCCATCGGTGTCTTGTGACAAAGTATTTTTAAAGCTCGGCAGCACGCTGATGAAGCATGCCGTCAAAAACCATATCGATGAAGACGATGTGCTAGAGAAGGTTTTCGTTTGGGCCAAACACAAGTGCAGCTTTTGTGTCAGGTAAGAACAGCATGAACTGCTCATTATTTCAAATGTTTTCTAGAGATTAAACCAGGGCTTGAATTAACCGATCGATGCCGGAATGCAAATAGCGGACGGGGAGTGGGGGGAGGTACGGGGGTCCTGTGGGTCCTCCCCCAGAAAATTTTGAATAAAGTAGATGCCATTTCCTACATGTTGGTGTATTTTAACAGGCTGTTAAACAGCTCTCTCCTTGTGTGTGAATAATGCCGCTCCGCTTGTGTCAAGCATCAGAATCAGAATAAACTTTGTCATTGCACCGAGATACAACGAGAACATGTACGTACAGTCGTCCGAAAGATGGGCGGAGTGCACAAAGCTGCTACTATAAAAAGCGCGGCCTTCTTATTCTTATTCAGAATAATATTTTTCTTAGATGAGAAAAGGGAAGAAAACACGAGGAGAGACGGTATAAAAAAAGATCTCACGCCGTGTCCTAGTGTAGTATGAACAGATGCTGAGATATATTCATACATTAAACGGGTTCTTCATTTTTCTGGACTGTGTAAACATCATGCATTGAATTTAACAGAAATGTAACGAGAGACGTTATTTATCTTTGACCCATCAAAATGAATGCGGTCATTTATTTACAGAATCAAAGTTTAACATCAAACATTTACATTAATTTGGCAAAATATGAAAATAACAACAGCATAGTTTTACAGGAAGTGAGAACAATACGGCGATTGTTTTCACTTTTCAGCTAAAACGGCAGACATCAATTAATCAGTTTTACAAACAGGAAAACCATACGGCCATGATTTTCCGTTGCTTCACCACAGACATTAATGAAAACATCTGGATTAATTTTCTAGCAGAAAGGAGAGTTTAAAGATGGAAAATGGAGATTTATCTTACAGAGAGATGTGTGAGGGAATTTATCTGTAGTACCAGAACAACACGCTCTTTGGAAAATCAGCTTGGCCAACGGTACGCTTGGTCGAAATAGAACTTTTACCTTGCAGATGATAGAATCAGCGTCGGTGTAGAGTTCTCCTTTTGACTCTTTCAGCGTCTCCGGGAGGACAGCTAAGAACCTTAGGAGTCGTGTGAAGTTATCCAAACAGAAGTTATAATTCCCACAATCGTCTCTTGGTTCAGCTTGATTCTAATAGAAGCCTCCTGAATGCCTGCGTTTGCATCCAAGAACTCCCAAACTCTTTAACTCTCTTCAGAGAGTTAAACTCTTTAACTCTTCTCCAGGAAACTCTTTCAAGCTCTGAAAAACTTCCAAATGTTGAACTGGGAAGTCGCCACATTTAAACGGGCTATACTTCCGGTTCATTTGAGAGCTTTCTGATTCGTGGATGGACCAGAACAGAGGTGTGGTTTGTGATGTAAGGTGTTATGGAAAGTCAAGGATAGAGATTAAGATTGTTTAAAACAGACAGAAAGATTATTGGAGAAAACCAGACTTCGTGGAGTCTCTACTCAGTATCTTGCTGTAAAAGTTAAACATGACATTTCTTTTCAGTAAACTTCTTAGTTGACCGAAACCTGAACTTTAACACACTTACAAATTTGCTCATTGAAGACAGAAAAATCAAGAAATGCATATTACCCTGATTTCTTCTTTGAATGAGGAATAAAAATCATTACTGCTGTTTAAGTAGATAAAAATGAGTAGTTCTCTTCAACCTGTAAATATTGTTTGAACTAACACAATTTGATTATCAAAACATTTGTAAAATAGTAATGATCATAGAGAATTGTCATTTCTACTTGATTAATTCAAGAAAGAAAGTCTCAGGATGGGTCAAACTGTATTTCTGGATGCAGATCAATGAAATGACAGTTTCTGTCCCACAAGCTTCTTAAGGTCAAGGGTTTTGACCTTAGGCTTAGTTTTGACATCAGGTTAGGTTCACTACACTAGACAGGGCACGATTTGAGGCATCAAAAAAACCTCCCACGGCAAAGCAACATAAACACGTTCTACATGAACATATAGCCGGTGAAGACATTGAATTTTTAAGGGAAAGTCGTAGCATAGTCCAGAGCCCCCCCTCTCAGCCATTGTCCAGATAAGAGGTGACGTTCATCATCAGCTCGGTTGAGGTTCTGTCACATGTCCACGGCCTTGGTGAAGGGAGGGGTGAGGAGACAGACAAAGCATCTTTGTTGTTTTCATGACATGCCAGGAGGAGTTGAGATGAGTCCGCCATCATGGCCACAGTTTGGGTCAGGCGGAACTCGTGAATTGCTGTTTTCTGCCTTAAAAGTCTCGCTGGTATATTCCTCTGATGGAAACTTCAAAACTGCCGAATTAATCCTTTACGCCAAAAGTCGAGCTCACAGCTTCTCCAAGATTATTTCCCTTTTTCATGTGTGCTGAGAGTACACAGTCCTGATCACAGCTGCTCCAGTTCTCTGGCACATTCCACAAATTCAATCTGAATATTTAAGAGACTGAGCTGAATACAGCTCCTCAGACTGAGGAAGTCTCTCGGATGAGAGACGAAACGTTTCTACTTTTTTTTTTTTTTTTTTTTTGATTTGCTTTGTTTTGTTTTTTTGAATGTCCAGAGGACCAGATTTAACTTTTTTAGATCAATCTGAATGGTTCCGAACTGGACCGTCTTCCGCTGAATTCAGTTCTGCACGTTGTTGCTCCTGCTCCAATCTCGATTGCCACTGCCTTCGGGTGCTTCAATTTTTGGTTGTCCAAGTAAGGACAATCCATCCATTAATGTCTTCTCGACATTTTGATTGCTGTTATTTTTTGCAAATTAGCGCTGTTGTTTTGATAAGTGATGTAATGTGAATAATACACATCAAACATTTCTCGTATTTTTAATAATCAAAATTTTATTAATGACCCATTTAAACTATAAAACTGATTTTCAATTTTGTCATGCTGTTTAATTATATTGAGTTTTTTTAATAAAAATGCACGATAACTTTGGACTTTTAGGGGCAGAGATGTGAGTTACCGGATCTGAGCAAACCGTTGCCGGAACACACCCTGCCAAAATAAGAGCATTACCTGATTCCGTTCTGGCAGGATCCGGCTCAGATGAAGCGCTGGTTTAAAACTTGTAGAGCTGTAAATTGGTATCTGTAAAATAGTATACTTCTTAAAAGGCACAGTTTATCCTAACATGTTTGCTCTCCTCTCACAGGGAGATACACATTCTTCAGCAGTACAAGGACCACATGAAGCTCCACAACTTTGCTCTTCCTCTCTTCTGCTACCAGCTAGAGTGTGAACAGCGCTTTTTAGTGCAGCAGGATTTTAGGAACCACATCGCTACCCACCAGCCCTTAAGGCTTTGCTGTCAATATCCAAACTGTGAGAAGCTTTTCGCAAACGTACAATGTCTTTATGACCACGAATGGAGGCACTACATTCCAGTGCCGCAGAAAGATGAGCTGGAGTCGGGAGCCAGTAATCAGAAAAAGGAAAGTGAAGAAGCTCCTTGGAAGCAGAGAGTAAAGGTGGAGGAGATTTGGCTTCAGAATAAAAAAAATCCAGTTTTTCACACAGAGTTGATTAAAACTGGATATGAAAGTTGTGAAACAAACATCTCTGAAGTTCAGATTAAAATGGAAGCTGAGGGTAGTGCAATAAGTATCCCAGACAAAAGTCAGTATTTGTTTATGCACGATGATGGTTCAGCAGAAAAGGTCAGTGATGAGCACGTGGATATTAAGCCAACCATAAATGGAAATGAGGCAACGAGAACAGTGGAGGAGGACCTCCTGTTCATGGCGCACGCTGCTGTTCAAACCTCTTCCAAGACGAAAGGTGGGAAAAAACCTCGGAACTGGGACGTCCTAAATGTCAAAAATCCTGAAGAAATTACCACCTTGGCTCAGGGAGTCCAGATCATAGCAGAGCCGCACATCACCGAACACAAAAGTTTCAAGCCTGAAGATCCCGCCTACGCACAGTTTGTGAAAAAGCACTTCGTCCGCCCTCCACCTTCCCTGTACCTTGATGAATCTGTGCTCTCGATGCGCA
Source organism: Nematolebias whitei (assembly GCF_014905685.2). Lineage (NCBI taxonomy): Eukaryota > Metazoa > Chordata > Actinopteri > Cyprinodontiformes > Rivulidae > Nematolebias > Nematolebias whitei. The sequence goes on along the minus strand of NC_056510.1, from coordinate 15,599,719 downwards.
AGAGGAGGTTCACTGATGAGCCCTTGGCCCCAAAACACACTTACAACCGGTATAAGAAAAAGAATGAAGAGGTGAAAAAAGGGCAGCAGAAGATTGTTGTCCCAGAACCAATCGTCAGACGGCGTTGTGACAAATGTCTCGTCTTCTTCAGCTCCTTGGAAGAATTCCAGAAACACCAAGCGCTCAACACGTGCTCGTCCCTCTTTGGTTTTGATTCTGACGATGACACTTAGATGGAGGTATTATAAAGCACCCTTTTCCATGAAAAGCCACTTTATTATTTTGTTTGTGAACAGGAGCTTCTACCAGAATCCACGGCACTTATTCTGTCAATTACAAAAAGCAATGCTAAAATATAATTTGATAGAATTTGAAAAGAAAATGTCAGACCTTTTGGTATTGATCTTATTTAGTTTATATTTTATGATTTGATCATTTTAAGTAAAAACAAAAAACTGTTTCTCCACAATTGTTCCTCGTCAACTGAGTTTAAATGAGATTAGATAGACCTTTTATTGATTCCTTGGAAAGAGTCCTTCAGGGAAATTAAAATTCCAGCAGCACTGTACAGGTGATAGAAAAAAAAAGGGACAGCAGCAGCGCACAGCCGAAAAGTGACTAAGTATAAATAATGTAAAGTAAAATAATGTACACGTATACAGATTTAACAGTAAATAATACTAAAACAGTTACTGGCAGTTTTAAGGTGGAGGTGACTGTTGCTCCTTCCCATCCTCTATCTTCCTGTTAACCCCCCCCCAGTGAGAAGATGTACAGTCGGATGGCACGAGGGACAAAGGAGTTTTATCAGTCTTAAGGGTGCATTTAGGGAGGAGCAGTCTCCTCTGGTTGCTGATGACTGTGTGCAGAGGGTCGCTGACATCGTCCATAATGAATTAACATAATGTCAGTACTTGAAATTAAACCCATCACTGGCAGACGTGTGTTGGCCTCTACTTAAAGAAAGTATAGTCTTCCAAAAAAAAAAAAAAACTTTTCTGAGCATTGGCTTTTCAGAAATTATATTTGCCCAAACTTCTGGCAGTGAGAATATATGTTTAATGGCTGTAACATGATTCCATGGTATAATAGTAATAATGATAATAAAAAAATCATGAGTTGCAAAAGTTTTTTTTTTTTTTTTTTTAATTTGTGAAAAATTCATTTTGTGTTGATCCTTCAGAATTTTTGCAATTCTCTGGCATGCTTCAACTTCCAGGCAGTTCTTAACTGATGGTGACTTGGTTTTGATGTTTACTGGCTTCTGTTTATCCACCCTGTTTTTAAGAACCTGACTGAGAGTTAGGATCTCGATCAGGATATTTATTTTACATTTCATTGCCACCGTCTTTGAGACTCCCTCTTGTCTCGTAATAATACAGCCCAACAGGGAATAAAGTGTGATCTTGCAGGAAAAGGCAGATATCGGCACCAAATTATGTCTGGATTGTTGGAGAAGTTTGATAACACTTACCTGGTCGTGTTCTTGGGCAGAATTAGAAGCCCGCACTTTTGGATGAAAACCAACCCTACATGTTGCAGCAAAATGCTTCAGTGCATGGCACAGGGCTCATGGTAGTTCTCCTTTTCTTGTTCAAATAATTTTCCACCTTCAAAATGGAGGAATCATGAGGAAAATGTTCTTGAAAGTTTGCTTGGACAGAACTGACGTGTCAGAGAGCCTCCAGAATGTGTGTAGCACACACCTCAGTTTGAGACGGTCCTTGCACTTCCTGGATATTCTTACTGGAGCTGCTTTCTGGGTAAATGAACCTCACATCTAGAAGTTTTTGATGATCTGGAGAATAGTTCATTGTGCTTCAGTATTAACATTTAAAGTGATGAGGGCTGCACGCTTCATTGAAGGGAACCATTGCTAAGAAGGCTGATTTGGAACATCTGCCCCTCTATAGTAGCTTGTCTGATAGTAACAATGCTGTACTCTTACATTTTCACATATGACTTGACTGAAATGAAGTTGGCCGACAATTTCATACCAGAGCAAACATACAGTTAAAACTTTTTTTTTTTTTTACTTGTTAACTTGTTGCAATTAAGTAACTCATCTGATCACTCAGCACGGAAATGTAAAAATAGTGAATTATCACTACAAAATCTAAAGCTGGAGTTTGAAAAGCATGTTTGTGTCTGCCAAACTTAAGAGGCTAACTGAAAATGATCACGTCTGTTTCCTTATTTCTAAATCATTAAGTAAATCTGACAAATTTCAACCAGAAACGTTGAGCTTTCAAAGTGAACAAGGCGCTTCAGCGTTGTTTGTGTAAACTGCAGTTTCTACAGGGTTCTCTTCTGTTTATGGAAAAACAATCCACACATTCACCAAAATGTGTCTAACATGTAATTCCACACAATCACATGAACTTTCTGTATATCTTTTAACGTATGCATGTTTTAATTAGTGCCAAAACAAAATCAGTGTTTGAAAAGTAGAGATGAACTTAAAATACAGTTTGCTTTTAAACTCATAGCTCATTCTAAAAACAGCTAATACTTCTACGATGTTTGTTTCATTACGGAATATTTCACTTTGGTTTTGTTGTACAAACTTTTCAGATGATTTTTTTTCTCTTGAATAACATTTTGTTTTTATAGGACTGAACCTAAACCTGCTTATTTATGTACAAATGTTAATAGGTTTGTAAATGTAATAATGGGTTATATATTTTTTTTTTCTTAAGGATGAAGTGAATAAACTTGTTTGAATTAACAAATGAAACTGAAACTCTTCATGGATGAGTTTTTACATCAACTTGTTGGGTTTTGTAAAGTGGGACAGGTAAACTATATATTTTATTTAAAACATCCTTACAGTGCTTGAAAAGTGACCAGAGATGAATTTGTCCTACATAGCTGCTTTTCTGATATTTCATAATATGGCATCTTGGCAAGTATTATTTTGAAGAATGTGGCTAGAACGTGAGTAGAAAAGAACGGTAAATAAAAATATGCCTTTTTAAGGAAATTACGTTAATACTGTAATTTCTAATGCACATTTTTAACTGTAATTTATTTTTTTAATGTCTGTTAAGTTATTTTTCTAATCATACTGCTTCAGTCTTCTTTGTACCAACGTTTTTGAACACACCACATTTAACCCAGTCTTATCCTAAGGGTTAGAGACCCATTGAACAAGCCAAAAGAAATCCTCAAATATGCCACATGACAAAGTAGATAAGCAAGAGAATAATAATTGATTAAATGTCTATAGTGGGAGAAAAATACTCTTTATTGCAAGTTTTCTTAATGCACATGCACAAAAATATCAGCTTATTTGAAACCGACTGCATGCAATCAAATTGTAACAGGAAAAAAAAAAGTTTATTTAATTCAACATTGCATATTTACTGTTGAACATATTGCTTGATTATTCCCCTTAGAAAGATAACAATGCTATTTTTTTTTTTTTTTTGCATAAACTTCCTGATACATGAGGTAATTTTAAAGAAGTACAAAGAACATTAGTGAAAGGTGGTAATCCCCTTTGTGCCATCCAATTGACCCTCTTTCCCACTGTGATCAGCCTCTTCCTTTGATAACAAGTGTACTAAAGGTTTATATTTAAATATAAAGTATCGTAAAGACAAGTTGTGCAATCCTGGAACACGGGCCTGCATTCAAGCTTGTCCAGTATCCCATGCAGTTAAAGGCATTCCAGCTCAGACTCATGCTAATTCAAATATTTGCTTTGGTGCCGCTACTAATTTTATGAGATAATTTTATGTATTCAAGCACATCTGTAAAAATGGACAGAATGAGCAAAAACTGCTAGGACATAAAAAAAAAATCATGCAGTGTCCATTAGTTTGATATTAAATAACCCAGATACTGTTTCAACTACAGTTTCACTAGGATCTGAGAAAATAAATACAGTAGTCCCTCGATACATCGCGGTTCGACTTTCGCAGACTCATTCTTTTGCGGATTTTCAATTTAAGATTGTACACAACACACTATTTTCGATGGGGAAAGACATACCCCACCCCTGTTCCCTCCTTTCTTTTTCTGAGGCTATCACAACAGAAGCGATGGGGTAAGACAGACCCACCCTCCTTTCTCTTTCTCTGTTGTGACAGCCTCAGAAAGAGAAAGGAGGGGCCGGGGTAGGGTCTGTCTTTCCCCACTGCTACTGCTCATGGAGAAGGGATGAACAGATCAGATGAACAAATGTAGAATATTGGAGAACAAATGTAGAATATCAGAGAAAATGCTTAGGTGGAAAAATAAAAGTGAATCAGTTTGAAAAAAAGAGAGTGGCTGAGTGCAGCTCACTCACATGTAAGACAGATCCCCTGCCCCCTCCTTTCTCTTTCCAAGGCTGTCTGTCTGTCACAGCAAAGAGACAGGAGGGGGTGGGGGGGTTATCTTTCACCATTGTGTCCCTGATACACACAACAGGCAGTCGCACAACAGACAGCCTCGGAAAAAGAAGGGGGGGGGGGGGGGGTCTGTTTTGTATCTGAGTGAGCTGCACTCAGCCACTTTTTTTATTTTTTTTACCTTTTTTTGCTCTTTCGCTGTGCTCTTTTACAGCATATAGAGTTTAGAACATTGTTAAGAGCATTGCACGAGTGTGGGAAGGGTTTATAAAGCCTTAAAATATATATAAATACTAAAATAAATATAATGTCTCTACGTTGTGAATTTTCACCTATCGCGGGGATGTCTCGAACGTAACCCACAATAATCGAGGGACTACTGTTAACAATAATTAACAAATGACATATAATGGACATCAAACTAAAAAAAATCAGAACTGAAGTTGCAAATAATTATCAAAAATAATTCAGGTAAGTATCAAATACTAATTATGGTTGAGTAATATTCCAATGAGTGATTATCCTACATTTCCAGAAATCAGATAAAACGTGTGTGTATCAAACCAATATTTCTTTACAAAGTTAGATTAATAAAGTATTCATTTCAGCAATATTGCTGACAGACATGCCTGAATAAATGCAGCTCAAAATTCACATAGACCAAAAGTGAACAACCGTCTGTGGAAAAAGACTACAAATATGTCTCGGTAGCATTAAAAGCTATAAACATGCAAAGTGTCAAAGTGCATTCCTAAAATCACATAGTTAATATTCTTATTTTGCAAAATACTTTGCAGTAGCTCTTTAAAAAAGATATCTAAAGGAAGACCTGGATTAAAAAGAAGGTGTAAGGATAAAGGCATACAGGAGGGGGAGGATTGCGTCTGAAGACAGGTAGAAAACTTTGAATAATTGATGCAGCAACACTCATGTTTTGTAAGTTCAGCAGAACTTACAAGTTATCAGTAAGAGTAAAAACCACAGAAGCATTTTTTCTTTCTTTCTATGCTAAAAGCCTAAATTAATATTTTTGTCATTTGTAAACCTAAAAACCCAAGTTGCACCTAGGCCTGTCACAATAACAAATTTTGCTGAGCGATTGTCTGAAAAATTATTGTGAAATGATAATATTGTTTGAAATTTGACAATAATTAGCAATTAATCTCAAATTTAATAAGAAAATGTGTTTAATTTGTTTTGAGTGTAGTACCTTTTTTGACCACTGGATGGCAGTATAAGACTGAAACGAAGGATGGATAGTGAGGGAGCAAGCAGCATGTCTGTAAGAAAATGGGAGGGAGGTCCCTTGATGTGACGTGGGCTGTCTTTTTTTTTTTTTTTCCCGGTTCTCAAAATGGTGGATGCTCTGTATGGTTTGAGCTCTTTAGCATAGCATTTGTCACACAAAACTTTTCTTAAACAATCAGTAAATGAGTTCTTAGCTTCTTTTTGCAGAGAAAAACAACTTTTTAGACGAAGGCACGGGTTTGAACCATGAATTTGGGAGCTTCGACAAGACATATTTATTTTTTCCCTGAGGTCGGCCTTTTAGCTTAGCTTGTAGCTTAGCTTCTCAGTTGAGCTGCTTTTAACCATCCAAAAACATGATTTTGGATGGTTAAAATGGATTTTAAAGGAAACAGAAAAAAGTGAAAGGGAAGGGTCAGTGAAGAGCACCGGAGTTTAACCTTTTTGTCATCCAGTGTCTTCAGTAGAAAGAGGGACATGAAGAAACGATAACGCCGATAAATGTAAATGAAGTTGATAATTTTTATTTATCATGCGATTAACTGATTTATTGTTTATCGCGACAGGCCTAGTTGCACCACTTCAAATAGTGCTTTTATGAGTTTGAAACATTTTGATATGGCTTGTCAAGGCAACATCTCCTTGGAATAAATGTGCCCCGCGAATACCTCGGAGTTCAATTTTCACTCCTGAGTTGCAGGAAAACAAGCGAGCACAGAGCCCAAAGGGATTCCAGCTACATACATTTAAAAAATGCTTAATGTGGCTGACTTTGCTGGAGCACAAAGTGTTAAGTGTGCAAAATTGGTCTGATTCACTACACAGATGTGAGGCTTAGAAGGTATAACTAGATCTTAATGCTACAGTAAGCCAACAACTGGATCATGTCGTAGAGGTACAGTGCAAACCTGCTGTCACAGCTACATTTGGATCTCCTTTGGCATCAACTTCAGTGCTGACCCTCTGGATTCAAGCAAATAGAGTAGAATGTATGTAATAAATAACAGCTCAGACAAGGTAATTATGCTCTGTGGTAGCTGTTGGAGCTCCAGTCATAAGGGAGGAAGCTGACTTTAGTCTTCCCAGCAGAGAGGACGCCCTGCAAGCTGCTCTTCTTTGGAGAGTCTTCCATGTGATCCAGCACCCACTTCAGCATCTATGAGAAAAGTTATGAGTTATCCACAGCCGTAAATAACAAAAAGCTGTACGTGAAAGATGCTGATTGTGTGTTTTTTTTAAATTTTTTATAAATAATGTAAACTACCTTCTCATCAGTGCCTCCAAAGTCAGCCTTGTACCATTTGAATATCTGACTGAGCCGTACTTCTCCTGTCCCAGAATCAACCACACAGCCGTCGTCCTTCTCCAGGAAGGCTTCAGCTGCTCTGCGGAGCTGGTTGTCAATATCCTGAGAGGGTTTCAGTAGATTAGTGATTAGATTAAACAAACTACAAATTTGACCACACATTGTATAATATTTTCCATCACTGCCCGTTTAATCATCGGTAATCACAAGAATCAAGATCACCTCTGGAGCGTATGCTTTGATAGGTGGGCAGCCCTTTGCGCCACAGTTCAAGGCGAAGTGAACGAGAGGCTCAGCATCTGGAAGCGCCACCTTGTGGACAACAAAAGTGACATTTAGTTGCTTTTAAAAAGTGGATCCTACAGCAGCTGTTGGGACTAGATCATAAAGTGAGCGGTTTTAATTTGATCTACAGAAATAAAGTTTAAATAAAGAATAAAAGTTGGTTTATTAGGAATGTTTTTATCCTTACACCAGTGATAATCAGGGCCCAAGTCTACACTGTTATTTTACTGGTTTGGACACTGGTTTGGTCCAAAGAATGAAAGAATGTTCAGCCGTGACTGAAAAGTTTGTGTAAAAACCTGAAGCCGTGGGTCTGTATTGGAGAAGGGTCTTCGCAGCTGTGCGACACCCTTTCTGTTCCCTCTGAGGACACCGTTTTCAATATCTTGTAATGTGAAAACCTCTCCTCCAATAAAGTAGCTCACATAATTGAAGAACTGCAAAAAAATAAGAAAGTCAAGGTTTATATTCAGGTTATTTTGCATTAATTTGAAAATACATTAAAATCTTGAAAATGAGTTCTCGTGGCTCAATGAGACTAACCTGGATAAATAAAGGCTAAATGAAAATATATATATATATATATATATATTTATGTTAGTGTTAATTTAATCCAGGTAAAAATATAGTCTGACTAATTAAGTTCACCATTGAAGCTGTTGAAGTGGTTTTTGTTTAATATAATTTGGTCTTTAAGGTGAGGAGCTTTTGTTTGGAGCAACTGTGTAAACCTACTCTGTATCTCTGCCACATGTTGGTGGGGGCCCCCAGCCGTAGGTATCCATGAATGACTAAGGCGTTGTAGATGTTGATGAAGAAGGCCAGCTTCTCCTCCCGGCTCAGTGACAGCAGCTCTACTCTTTGCAGCTGAATGGCTAGCTCACAGTAATGCTCAAATGCAGGGTTCACAGACATCCCTGTGTAGTCTACAGACTGTAGGAGAAAGAACACACTTTTTATCTGTGCATACACTGATGATGTCACTACAAGTACAACAAAAAGTTTTTTAAACAGTCAGACGCTTGATAGAACTTAGAACTTTACCTTGCCATCAGCAGAGAGATGCTCTGAAAACAACTTCAGAATCATTTCTCGTAAAAGTAAAGACGGCTCGGTAGCTGAAAACCGAAGAACCATGAGAGAAAGAGACAAAACGAATGTAAATGTTAATTAGCTGAACCTAACGAGACAAACAAAACAAATGTGTAAGAGGCCAGAGCATACAACAATTATTATATTATACTTAAACATTTGGATTTGCTGAACAATGCAAGGCTAGAACTAAACCAACAAAGACACAGTGATTATAATAATGTTGTAAGGAGGTAGTTTCAAATGTGCAACACTCGGATATAAAAACAGCCACACAGTTCCGGCCAATAATAACAAAAAAATTTACAAAATTAAAAGCGGGACATTAGAATTGATTTATTTCTCTTTAGGAAATAAAACCAAACCTGCAGCGAAGCAAAACACGAGTTTTAAGACTAATATTTAAAAAAAAAACGTTTTTTTCTTCTTCTGAAAATCTGATCATGTAAGTTATTAACTATGATTATAATAATAAAACAGGTCCACTCAAATTATGCTTATCCACAAATACCATGAATTTAGCTTCATGGCTCTGTAAAAAGGTAAAATTTGAACAATAAGAGACAAACTGTCATTTTCTAATACATTAATTTCTAAAACCCAAAATTACCACATACCATTCTACATCAGGAATATCCTGCAGAAGGCTGGTGTTATAGATGAAGAGGTATGTTTTTTAGCATCAAGCATAGCCATTAACTGCTACTTTAGCTTAATATATCAAACATTTATAACATAAAAAAAAGTGAACTCAAAAGAACCAGTCAAGAAAGAATGAGTGTTAGAGAGTGTTTCTAGAATCTAGAAAGTGATCTGTATAAGCCCCACCCCTGATCATCTCCTGACCTGCCCTGTGTTGGACTGCAAGAATGAAAGTTGTCCTCCAGCAGCCTGTACAAGGTGGCCACGTGTCTTTCCATTCACCAAAACACCCAACTTTCCTTCCACAGCCATGCACCATGCACTTCCCCTGCAACAGAACCTGTCCTGTTCTCCAGGCCTCGGCTCTGTCTAGCATACACACAAGGCCACAGTCAAGAGCTGACACAGAGCTGAATTTGACTTTATGAAACAGTCCAGTGAGTTTTCACATTTCACATCAGAAAGCTCCACTGCCTTTTACCCATGCCCTTCTTTTTTTGCAGTCAGCCAACCAGCTGGCTGCCTGAGAAGCTCTCTTTGTATAAAGTCAGTCCCCTCCTATGACATCACACCGCCATGCTTGAGGTGCTCCATCAGGTCAGCCAACTCATCTCCCACTTAAACTCTGTGGATAGTAAAAGCCACGCACAAACAAACACAACTATAGCTGTTCAAACCTACATATAATCAGAATATGGGCAACTTTGAAATCCAGTTTCAGATGAATAATCACAGCTTTCTGATAGGAAAAAAAAACACCTAATCTGAGACAAATTAAGGCTTTTTTAGTCAAACATTTAAAGCAGGCTCATGTAAATAAATCTGATGAGAAGGAAACAATCAGTAAAACAGAGTGAAGCCAACTTGCTGCCAACGCATGGTCATGATGCTGCAGAGAACATCTGAAAACCTACGCTAAATGTAAACACTTACAAATACGTGAGGAGTGTGCCACATGAAAAACACTGCAGGATGTCTAACTCTTACAAATCATGAGCTATTGTGCAGCTGCCTGAGGATACCGGGCTCATCTAAGGCATCACATTTCCTGCATCATCTGTTTGTGTTGGCCTTTGCTACTAGAGCAGCACCTGGTGTTACACAAATATGTGGATGCGTCCACATCAGCAGCACAGTTTCGTAACTGTCCCCACATTTTATTTTTTTGACTCATCATCAAACAAAGATGACTTTGCAAAACCAACTTTGGCAACACCAACAGGCTTTCCTTTGGATATAATAGTTTGTTTTTTTACTCATAGTAGCCCCAGTAAATTAACAACTAAAACATTTATTCATCTTTGAAGATAACATAAATAATTAAACAATATATTGGGAATGCACCATACGGCTCTATAGAAGATAAAACTCTAAACTTAAAAAGTGCTCACCTCTATCGATTGCTCTGCTCGTATCCACCGATGGATTTTTGTCTGGCAACGGTAAAGCATCCATCGAAAAAGGTTCCTCCTTGACGAGAGTCACCAACCTCTGAAGCTCCTCAGGAGACTAAGATTGTGAAGAACATCAACAAGTGACTCAACTTGGACTTTGGTCTGTTTTTTTTTTTTTTTTACAAACTTCTAATTCATGCATCTTGAGCTCATAAGAACTATATTAACATCTTTTGTCTTACCAGTTTTAAGAGGTCATCGTTACCCCCAACATGAACGCTGTTAAAAAAGATTTGAGGTACAGTGCTGCGTCCGGTCAGCTCCTTCAACTTCATCTTTAACTCTGATTGACTGTCAACATTCACAACACGTAGCGGTACGCTCAAACTTCTGAGGGTGGCCTTGGCCTGCACACAGTGTGGGCACCCCTGGATAGAGTAGATTGTTACCTGGCCTGGAGCGCTGCGCTCAGACTCATCCATCTGCAACCCAAAAAAAAAAAAGAGGACAAAATCCAGTTTAAAGAAACAGCTGTTCTAATTGTGCCTTTCACTAATTACACTCTATTCAACTCCTATAGTTTGAAAGCTAGTTTTTGAGAGAGCATTATCTATATTTTTAATGTTCATCTGTAAATAAGTCTTGCTGTGTGATGTATAGCTTCTTTTTTGTTTATGTGCACATTAATGAATTTATGTTCTCCCTTTTATAGTTTTCATTTATTGCAAAAGTATTGATTTTTGGGACAATAAAGCACATTGGTGAGGTTAGCTTCTTGTTTGTTTATTTCTAAACATTTCATTGTGATGAAAGCCAGTCAGAGGAACACATTATTATGTAAAAATTGTATTTAAAAAATAAAAATAAAAATTAGGAAATGAACAGATCCTCAGCCATGATGATCCCTCATAATATCACTCATGTTGATTTGACACGTGCCCAAGGTTTATCAAGCATACCTAACAAATTCATTTTTGCAATGTATTCATCTTTTTTTTTTTTTTAAGTAAAGACTAGACTTTTAGAAAATAACTGTAGTAGGACATATGCTACTTGCTGAATTATACAAAGGGAAAAAAAAAAAAAAACTATTTTAACAGTAAAGAACTAGGTAATTTTCTGAGCGGAGGTTGTTGTAACTTTAAAAGACTTCGTTGTTTACTCGCCGAGCCAAATTTTAGAATGATGACAAACTAGGATTAATTAGCAAAAATAATACTTTACCTTTCGGGGATTTGAACCATATGCTTGACAGCGAAGTACAAAACTAATATAGCAGAACTTATCCTTTTAACACCCGGGACTAAATCATACTAATGAATCGGGTATAACGCAAATTGAGAAAATAAAACGCAAGTTAATGATCAGCTGCTGGGACAGCGCATCTCTTCTTCAGTTTTGCTAGCTAGCTCTTACAGTGATGCGTTCAAGTGTTTCGCGTAAACTACACATTAAGGTCCTTTTGAAATAGAACCACGGGCAGTATCAGCATCCTAATTGTCTTTACGAATTCAATATTGTGTCCCGAAGGCATAACAAATAGTCCGCGTCAAGAGACGGCTACACTTGTTAATTTGTCTGAGAAGTGAAAATGAAAATTTTAGAAAATGACAAACTTCAGTGGGAGAACACTGAATTGTCCCTAACAAAATTGTTCAGATCCGTATTTTACGCTAACATATCGTATTACTTTTAATGTAATTACAATTTACAATATACTGTAATCGACAACTGCGTGATATTAAAAAGAAGGGAGAAGTTTAAATAGACGAGTGATACATTTCGAGAGTTTAAAATTCCGACTACCACAAAGGGAGCTCAAGCTCTTGAATGCTGCGTTCGCGTACTCGGCGCTTGGTGAGCGCACAAAACTATCACCAAGAACAATCAAAGAAGCCGATCACTTATAATGTCTCCATACAGCTAGTAGCATACTATTTTAATTAAATATACACGACTTAGACACAACGCAAAATAAGTAATTAAATGAACCATCTTCAAAACGGAAACAATGAAGGCGGACCGCTCATACTCCGATATGTGTTTTCACACGGAAGGATTTTTAGCTGGACACATATGGACGAAAAGCATTAAATAAAAGTGTTTCGCAAAGATGCAAGGACTATCGGAAAAAGAGTGCGCTGGACTGAAAAATATATTAAGCTCAATGACAGCAGGCGACTTAATGTCACTCTGTGACACGGTCACAAATAAGATGATAGTAGTTGAAAATGTTACAGGTAAGATATGCACGAGAAAGCCCGTATACAGGATGTTTTGTTTTTGTTTTTTTTTTCAAAACATCAGATGCTCATAGTTCTAAACTGCTGTTTTATTGCATTTACTAAAAACAATATAGTTAGATTGTCAAGATGAAGGCATTTAAAGATACAAGAGTCACCGAAAAACAAAATGCATGTTGTTAAAGATATAATTTTTGAGACATTCATGTTCTTGTGTTTTGTTTTTCTGTCAACAGAAGCTATGGAAACTATTCTTTCCTTTTCTAAAAATGCCGAAGAGCTCCTTAAAAGGAAGAAGGTGTATCGTGACCTCATATTCAAGTATCTGGCTAAAGAAGGGGTGACGATGTCTCCGAACAGTGAAAAACACCAGCTTGTTAAAAGGACGCTGGAGCTGTGGTCATCCATGAAGGTAGGACCAGGAAGTGAAATGTCCCTAACTTGTTGCCGTAGTTTCAACAACGCAGAACACAAGTACCTTTAGAATGTTTGACCTGAGCTGAATTTACTTATAAACCGTGTATTAATTTAACTGCACACAGGACAAACTAAAAAAATGAAGACTGTTTGAACTAAAATGTAAACTGTATATCTGTAATCAATTCAGTTTATTTAATTATAACATGCTATTGCTGTTATTGTACATTACATGTGAACTGGTTATCAGAAGGATTCAACTACATTAAAAAAAAAAGTACAGAAGCTGTTGAAAAGAGGCTTCAGATTTGTGTACAGTAGTATAGACTTTAGTTTAGATGACCATAAAGCAAGAAAAATCATAGTATTGTACCGTTTGAAATTGCTTTAAACTATTCAGTGAATTATTTTATCTGTTCAGATTTTACTAGTGCTGCTAGTTTAATACAAATACTTTTACTTTAGTTTGTTCATGTGTTTTTCTACATTTGTAACAATCTGTTGCTCTCAAGCTAATCATGAGATATTTTAAATAATTTAGAGAAGATACATTATAAAATACCATTCACTCTGCCTTTGCATATGAAATATAATGGTATAGTAATACAGTGTGTAATTTTGGAACTTGAAAAATTGCTCTATCCTTGCATTCTCTAAAACTGCTTACCCTTGTTTGGGAGGAAAAACAAACAGTTGTGTAATAGTAAGGAGACTCATGCATTGCTTGAATATAACAAATATACTCAAATCACAGTGTGGTGTTGTGTGACATTTTTTTAAATTCCTTTAAGGTGGATGAGGCCAAACAGCCTGCAACATCTGTGTTGGCAGACACGCAAGGTGAGGTGGGCTTTGATCCACTGGTCCTGGCCAAGCAGTTCTGCCAGTGGTTCTTTCAGCTGCTAAACAGTCAGAATCCTTCACTAGGCCAACAGCCTCAGGAATGGGGACCACAGCATTTCTGGCCAGATGCAAAACTTAGCCTCGTGTCCAGGTGAGCAAAAATCATGAGAGCAAATCTTAAAACAAACAAAAATATATATATATATATATATAATTTTACATTAAGTTTTCTAACTCTGTAACATGTCTTTCTCAGAACTGCCATTGAGCAGATGGATGAGTACTTGGGTGCTGAACTGGTCAGTCTTCGTCTCTTGGCCCTGACCAGTGGAGAGCGTCTCCTCTTCAGTCCCAACCTGGAGCCTCATGGACTTAGGGCCTTGGCCTCCCCCCATGGCTTGGTACTGGTTGCTGTAGCTGGAACCATCCACAAAGACACAGTCTGTCTTGGCATCTTTGAGCAAATATTTGGCCTAATTTGCTCACCGCTGGCTGAAAACAGCTGGAAGATTAAGTTTGTCAACCTGAAGATCAGAGGACAGGAGGCTCTGGGGGCGACAGAAGTAGCAGCACCCTGTCTGAGCTTCAGCCCTAGTGAACTCCAGCTTCTTTGTAGCTGATGACAGGTAGATTAAAAACTTTTCTCTTACAAATAATTTTAAGCAGGCACAGTTTTACTGACTGACTATGCATTTTTTACAAAGATGACCTATCACATCATGAGGATAACTTGATGCATAGCAATGTAAAAAAAAAAAAAAAAAAAAGAGTTTTACTTTGGAGTCTTTTAGCTTTAGAAATAAAACAATTTTTTGTTCATTTTTCTTGCTGGAAACTTAGTAAAATGGAAAGTATACTGTATATTGCTGCAAAATATGTTGTACTTTGAAAGTCTGTGCCTTATACAAGATTTACTTTAAATAGAGTCATGACTCTGATTTTGTAAATATATAAAATATACACACATAAAAATGAGACTTGTGTACATTTGAACTATAATTACAAGTAGTCTTTGTAAATTTAAATATCGGGAGTATTCAAATGACAATAAAATTTGACTTATTTATTTATGCAATTAATGTTTGTTGTTCTTTTGTTGGATGAATAAAGGTTGTCCTATAATGGTTAGCAGTTTCTTCTTAGTATTTCCACAAAGAAGCAAAAAGGTTAATGAACTCATCGGTGGTGATGATAAATAATGCATACCAAGGTACTGAAATGTTTTGTCTGGCATTTTCTATGGCTCAGTTTTGGACACTTGTTTATAAAACAATAACTTAAATTCTATCCTATGACTAATTTTCTTCATAGTTTTTCATTTCAAATTTTTATAGGATATTTATAACGATTTCACTGTCATAACTAACATTTTATATATCGATAAAATGTTGCAGTTTCAGGAAACAAATAGTAATTGTTACCCGAGATCTTATTTTTTTTATATATCTTTTGTAAAAGGCCATTTACACATTTCATTGTATAAATTTGTACAAAATAAAATAATTATATTTTTGTCCAGATTAAGAATTAATTTACAATTTACATTTTTAGACTACTGTCGATAAAAGGAAAATAACAGAAATCATAAAACTTGATAAAAAAAATACTAATTCTCAACAAATGTGAGTGAAAAATCAAACTGGTAAAATAGAATAACAAGAACATAAACCAAGTGTACTTCTCTTCTTTCTAATGGATTTAAACAAAACAAATACAGATTTAGCCCAAACTGATACATATAAAAATGTTATGCAGAATTTTTCATCTTTGTCATACAGATTCCAGATGTTTTGTGGTTCCATAGATCCTAATGAAAGTTGTAAAAATGTGTTTCATTTCTTTTGAGTTTCACTCCTAAGAAGGCAAGTATGGTATGACAGCTATGAAGGACTATCGGTTTGGTTAACAAAGGTAATGATAATTAAATTATTGCCTTCCCTCGCTTTGAGGACAAAATGAATATATTTGGCAAGAACACAACTAATACCTTTTTTTTTTTTCCTCCATTTATGTCGTTTTTAATGCAGATGTCATTTCAGACTGCCACACAATTTGGGGAGTTTATTTTATTTTTTTTAAGTTACCGTACTTGTCGACTTACACGTTGCACCACCGTGTAAGTCGCATCAGTTCAAAAATATCTAATAAAGTGGAGAAAAAAAACCATAAATACATCACTTAGGCCATATAAGTCACATATATTATGCGTCACCGCTGACACGTCGCGTTTGTTACGCATCACCACTACGCTGACCACCCAGAAACGTGGGCTGGTGCTGTGCCAAAAATGTATTTTATGCCAAATGTCGACTGCGGGAGGTGTGTCTTATTTGAACTTTTCCTTAATAAATGCACTTTATTGGTCAAATCAGCTGCATTTCGCCTGATGCAGCTGATTTGACATTTGCTCCAGAAGTTCCGGAGCGAGACAAAGGTGGCTTGGTATGGCAAGCCAAGTGTCTCACTAATAACCAATTTTACATATTAATGAAACACTTGCCTTGTCATATTAGTCGAGGGTCCTGTAGTGGCTGAAAATGGTACTGTTCAATATTGTCAGAATTAATGAAATTGTCAGATCTCAGCCAAAAATTGGGTTATAAATATGGAAGAAGAAAAACAAACAAATACTTTGCTTCTCTGGATAAGTTGCAGGCATGCTAATTTATGCTAAAAACTGTGACTTATACAGCAAAAACTACGGTAATTTTTGTGGCATATCATTCTTTCTGCTCAACATGCTTCCTTGAGAAACATACAGTGCTTTGATCTATCAGATAGATAGATGGATAGCTATTCATCAAGGTTTGGGTGAGAATGATGACCCTTTACCTTTGTGTAAATGGTGTTAAAATGTGTTCCTTTTACCTCAAATGTGCCTTCAAAACCCCATTCCCAATTTGCATATCAAATGGGAACGTTTGGCTGATAACTTTCATATTTAAAATAATTTGTGTTAAATGGGTCATGGATGCTGGAAACTGCAGCTAAGTCATTACAGACACAGACTATGGTACAGTAACATAACAGCTGAGTGACAAGTAAATAAAGATACGACAGACTTCATCTCTGGTGGAAATGATGAGGGGTTTATGGCCAAAGCCCCCCCCCCCCCCACACACACACACACACACACATCACATACTGTCATTACCATTCCCATTTACATGATGCGTTTAAAACTACATGCATCATTGATTCAACAAAAGAAGACGTCCATCGTTGTCTCACAAACTTCAAAATTGCTAATGAATGCCACAGACCTGATTTGTCACTGATTCTCTTGAGTCACCCTGGAGAGGCCATACCAGTTCAGAAGGGGCATGCTGAGTGCCAGTATGACTCTGTGGCTTTTGTGGAAAATGCTACATGTGGGAAATTATTCTTGGCAGCCTCTCTCAAAGCACCCTGGAATAGTTAATATGTGTGACTGTGCGGGTTGGAGCCGTGCGCCCCTCTGTGCTTTGCAGTACCATAGTTGTGGTGAGGGGGAAAACCACGGCAGCCATTGATCTCTGCCCGATCACCTCTTCCAAAGAATAACAAGCTACTTGCCTTCTCTCTTTATGGCACTATAGGCTTCTCTGTGATTTAATAAGTGGTTTGGGCACGGCGCAGCGCTGACGCACTGGTTCAAAAATACCGCTGCAATAACGTCTGGTGATGGTTTTGTCTCCACAGGGCCTTTCTTATTTTTTTCATTTCTCTTCCTTCTAACAGTAAAGTGTGTTTCTCATAAAGAAACATGCTAAAAACCGTAGACGTGTGGCTTTTTAAAATAATTTGTGGGTGTTGAACCATAAAAAGACCTTTAATTTTAAATCCATATTTCCCTCCAATGACTGATTGGATGTTGGTTTGGCACCAAGAGAAAGCCACGTTAGGATCAAAGTTGACTTTATTAAACACTTTATGTGGACAACCTGATAGCTTTTTGCATCTTATTGGCTAATATTTATTAGCTGCCACCAAAGGACTAAAGCGGACGATAATGTTTTTACCTGCGTGGCATGTGTTTGTGAGCCTATTTTTTTTAACTAAAATATCCTGTGCACCACAGAGAACATTTTAATGAAACGTGTTGAAAGTAATTGTTTGATGTAGATCTACAACTGATTAATGTTTGGAGAAAGTCCAATTCAAGATGGCTGCCATTCTGTAAACCAGGCATGGGCAAACTACTTCCCATGGGCCATATGTGGCCCCTTACACTTTTTAATCCGGGCTGCCAAAATTGTATACACTATTAAACATCACATTAGTAAATCATTTTTTTTCCTGCACACATTGACCTATAGTGGAGTGTGGTTGATTATGTTGCAGTCATGTAATGGCTGGATGATCCCAGATGACCCAGATTAGGTCATCTGCATTATTTGTCTCTTTATTTAAGGTTTAATGTCATGCTGATGTTGAAAAAACAACCTTTCTAACATGTCCAGGTCATTTTTGTGGACATTTAACATCCATCCATCCGTCCGTCCATCCATTATTTTTATCCACTTCTTCCTTTTCTGGTCACTGGTGCCATTGTGCGAGAGGCGGGGTACACTCTGGACAGGTAACAAGTCCATCACAGGGACACATGGAGACAAACGAGACAAGTAATATTTCACACACACATACCGAGGGATAATTTAGAGTTACCCATCAGCCTAACGTGCATATTTTTGGTCTGTGGGAGGAAACTGGAGTACACAGAGAAAACGCACACATGCACAAAGTGAACATACAAACTCCACCCAGAAAGCCCCCCCCCCCCCCCAGCCGGGATTTAATCTGGCGACCTTCTTGCTGAGAGGCAGCAGCTCTACCAACTGAGCTACAATGCCACTGCCATTTATCATTTTAACTGAAATTGTAATTAAACCAAAAGTTGACCAAGTTAACTCAGAAAGTGGTGTATCCAACATTTGCGACGTTGCATGAATGCATCATTATATTATGCATCCCTTTTTAAATAAACGCATTGTATATATATATA
>NC_056510.1:15551776-15580528 GCF_014905685.2 Nematolebias whitei | reverse complement strand
TATATATATAACTCAAGCAACTCAAGATGATCAAAAGATTATGTTAGTCTAACTTTGGCATAGAAGGTAGCAAGCATGAATCCCTTCAAGGATTGCTAGTTCTTAATTTTATCATGGTTGAAGCAGATAGTCTAAAACCCACTCTTGTGAAAGTGCTTTTAATGTAATTTAGTAGAAAAAAAAGTACATTTATACCATCCACCTTCTGCTATAGACATTTAAAAATATTATTTTCAAGATGTGCATAATATTACTCAAGAAATGCAACTTATTTTATTATCCTTATGTTTAATGGTAATACTTTAGCTTCTTGTGATGCTGACGTGACTTGACCCTTTGGCAACGTGACGCCAGAAGAGGGCAGACATGCTGCATCAGAGAGAGAGAAAAGTATTTGATCCTTGTTCATGAAGAGAGAGGAAGAAAAAAACAAAAAGAAATCCTTTTAACACTATTGAGGAAACTCATCAATTTGTAAGAGTAATCTGAGCGAGCAGTTGTTAGCTGGCAGTTTCTATTCGGCCACGTCCGTGAGAAAAACTGTAAATTTTTCATGCTCGAATGGCCCTCCATTAAAGTAATGGGGTTCTAAAAGAGAGACATGTTAAACTGTTGGCTTTCGTTAGCACAACATGCATTTCACAAGTTATAGGACTGTCTGTAATTTATTTGTGTTGGTGAAAATGTCAGCGGCAGCTTTAGCTCAGCGTTCTCCTCACAATGCATTATCTGGACAAGGAAAAGTGGGATTTATAGGCAGGAAGCAAATCAATCAGTAGGCTATGAAATTTTTTTCTTGTCAACAAAACGCGTTAGAGGGGAATTCAATCAAAGTTTGACAGTTCTTTTGTCATTTTCTTTGACTTGCCCCCTAACCCTTGAGTGTTTCATAACTGTACACAATGAAACTCTGCCGAGGAGGAAATGGGGTCAACAGTGTTTGGTGTTAAAGCCACAATCTTCAGTTTTCCAACCTAACACTTTATCTCTGTCTGACGAGGGGTTATATTTTTCTATTTTCTTTGGGATAAGGACCTGACAAACAGCTGCGATCTGATGCAATACCTTTAAAAAACTTTTTTTTTTTTCTCACCTGTGCTCCTACACAAGTCAATCAAAAAAGGTTCAGCATTCTTAATAATAATAGAAAAGGAAAATAACATGTATATTCACACTTAAAGATAAATGGGAAAACAGGAATGAAGTTGACATATTTAAACTTGTTCACTCAATGGGGAGGTGTATGTACTTTTATTATCTGCACGCATCTGTTTTTATTATGTCTGTGCTTACATCATAGCTTCACTTTAACACAAATTGTTTTGGACTGACGAGGCAGCCATTGCAGTTCGAATTAGCCTCTCTCCTTGCCCGGCAGTGTATCCTTACGCATGCGTCATTATCTCACGTAAACACTGGAAATGTGAGACTGTCGGGGAAACGAAGGCCACTCAAGGCAACAAAGACAAGCCTGATTGAAAAGATCCTGGGCGGTGACACTCTCGTTTAGTGTCGATTAAAGTAAACAACAAGCGGAGCCGCTTTTGAGGCCAGCTGGATCCAAAGTTTTTATTTGTATTCAAGTGGATATATCTGCTCGAGTGGAGTGTGTGAATTCAAGTGCGTTTCAGTCGGAAAACACAGATGCAACAATATGAGTTACAAAATTGCCCCTCACATTGAGAAGTACTTGAGGACAGCTCACTGTGTGTGAGCTTTCCTCACACAGTTCTCTCACCCCCTCGCACTTTATCTCTTTATTTTCTTCTATCTCTTCTTTTCATTCATAGACAGTCTACTGTGAGGCTTTGCAATAAGTCCTATTGGTATGCTGTGCAGGGGCCCCTGTGAGTTTCGTCCCTTGGCTCTCAAACTAAACACTGAAGATGGTGTTATCTGAATGCTGCCAGGAGGTTGTCAGCTTGCATTGGGCCGGGCTGACCAAGTGGCCGGTTTGTGGATGTGTGTCCGTGCCAGGCCCTCATCGCCTTCCCTCTGTGGACATCTGCTGTGTGTGGAAAAGCTGCTGGGTTTGTCTGCGGTTGCATCTTAATCCTCCATCTCCTCAGCTCCAGCCATGCCTGCATGGCCGAGCGAACCACCAGCTCCGCTCACTTTGCTTGTATTAATTGCCCTTGCATGGCTCGCTGTTTGCTTCTGATTACAGTCATTAGTTTCAATTCCCCCGGAAGCCACCACCATCATAGCTGCCTTAAGGCATGCACAGGCATGAACTCACTCACATGTACATGTTAAGAGTTGCAAGGGAAGGGTTAACTTTGACCTGCAAATGTGGGAATGAGGAAGGAGCCTAAAATTGGTAGGTTCATCAGCAGCTTACAAATGCTTTCAATTACAGATTTTACATCTTTACTCTGGTTGAATACCATCATCAACAGGTATTTAATGAACAAAAAAATATGGTTTTCTATGTTACATGTTAAATAAAATGAAATATCAACATCCCTGTGGTTATGGAAATATTGGTACCACTTTACAACAAGACTCCCCTTATAGATGGCTAATAAATAGATTATAGATGCATTAATCCTTCTAGAAACTCTTTATACATCATCAATAACTGCTTATTATGCATTAATTAAGGGTGACAGAGACAAAATTGACCAGTTTCTTGCCAAATAGTGAGACAAATCTGTTCACCTTTAAATTTCATCTAGAGTTGTTATATTAAACATTCCATGCTAAGTTACTACCTTGTAAGCACAATAAGCATTTGTAAACCTATTTCTTTGGCATATAATATTGTATCACTGATATCTACAACTAATATTATATCCTAAAAATTTAGGTTTACAAAGGCTTATTGTTCTCACAAGGTCTGACATGTTTCATATAACAACTCTGGATGAAATGTGGCAAATTTGGCAAGTAACTCGTTTGTTTTGTCTCTCTGTCACCCTTAATTAATGCATAATAAACAATTAATGATTCATAATGTGTTCATAGTTTAATTAATAAAATGAACTATTTATTAGGGGAGTCTTATTGTAAAGTGGTACCGAAATACTGTATCTGTGTCTTTATTTTTCTATCTTGAAAGTCGTTCATCTGATTCCTTTTAGACATGGTGGCTTTTCTCTCCTAAGAGCCTCAAAACACCTTGTTAAATTTAGTTTAGTTTATTGATGATTTCATTTTGGGAATCTCCTTCTGTTTTCAGAACAGCAGATTTCTAATTATATCTGATTGAGTGTTGAAGTGCATATGACAATTCGCTAAATATTATGCACCATGGCCATCAACTGAATGTACAGTATCTACTGGATAGCATTTTCAATATTGAACTTGTATCTGAAATGACATTATTTCCTTTAAAAAGTAAGAAGATGATCTATCAAAACTCCAACTGAAACTGATGAAAATACATATTTGGATGTCTTTCTTTAATTCCAACTTTACATTCTTTGTCGATGTAAGGCAGAAGACATAATGGAAAGTCCCTCTCACCTGCTGGTCATCATTAATCAGTGTCCTCATCCCAGCAGGTTGACCACATCTGGTAAATTCCTAACATCTGGGCTCACTGGATGTCATCATGAATGCCAGATGTGTGGTTCAACATAGTTAGGCAAAAAAAAAAAAAAAACACTCCTCACCTTTTTGTTTTGTGTTTTAGCTCTGAAACAAACATTTTCAGAAATACAGGAGCATTTATAAGTGGGATGACAAATGTGTGTTTCTTTTAAAACACTTCATGTATGCTGGACACCTTAAATGGTTCAAAACAATCTGCTTTTTTTTTTTTCTTTTCTTTTACATGGACCACAACAAATTGAATATGACACATGAGATCAAAAACAGAATTGTGTTGGGAAAAAAAAGAACTTCAGTTCAAATCTGGAAAACACTACATACAAAAAGAAGCATGGCGCAAAGTACCCGAGAGAGTTGTGAAATTGCATGCAGTGTGAAAGTCGTAGGATCGCCCCCCGACCTGAGGCCTTTCTGGGTAAAGCTTGTATGTCCTCCCTGTGCATGTATGGGTTACTCAAATTTCTTCCCACAGACCAAATCTTGCATGTTAGGGTAATTGGTAAATCAAAATTGTCCTGAAATGTGGATGAGAGTGTGAATTGTCTCTTCTGTCTTTATGTGGCCCTGTGATGGACTGGACCTGTCCAGGGTGTACCTCACCTCTCACACAGTGACTTTTGGAGACCGACAATAGCTCCCTGTATTCTGGAAAGTAGAAGCAAGTAAAAGTAATGAATGGATGGATGAAAATTGCTTGCAAACCTTATGACACCCTCACAGATGCAACTAACTGATTTAATTAGGATGCTAAATCCATAAACAAGCCATAGATTTGTGTGATGTCACTGCATATTAATAGTTACAACAATATAAACTGTGTTTGCATGAAGATGTGTTTTTGTCAAGGTTCAAATGAAGTACATTTTTAATCCACATCACTATTAACATTGTTTTATGTTATTCTTTGCCTTGTAAAAAGAGAGTGATGTACCAAATGGCTACCTCTCAGCAGCCACTAAGACGTTCTAAAAGGAGCAGTAAAACTTTCCTATAATTCCAAGCTATGCGGCTTCTTGCCTTCCGTCACCTTTTCACCTAAGAGCCTGAGGTTTTCTGGGAAAGTGAGGCTTCTGAATTGAATCATCAGACAGCTGTACCTTAAAGGGCCTCATGGGGGCGTCACTGTGAGGGGTCGCTGCCCTTGCTTGTGATGTGATGGCCAAGCACAAATAAAAGCCTCTGAAGCTTGACAACTTCCTTGCTGAGTCCACATAACCCAATTAGCAAAGCCGTCCTCAATTGGACAAAATGAAAACATTCTGGACTCAATTTCCCAAGATGGTAGTATTTATTTATTAAACCCATTTCTTCTTTCACCCTCTTCCTGAGATTTGCTAGGACTGAATTTAATGATTCGCTAAGGAGCGTCTCAAAGACCTAATGTCATGCTAGTGAGCTGCATATACTATACTGGCTGACCTGAATTCTGCAGACAGGCAAGTATGTTTTACATATTTACCTGCTGTGATCTTTCAAAAGGACAACCAGATAATGAGCACACATTGTTTCAGCTCTGCGGGTGCTTAAAGTCTTTATTACCCAGTGGGCAGTAAAGTCCATCGGCTAGAAGATGCACAAGGTGGGAGACAAACGTGGAAAGAATTGGTGCGCTAGAAGGTCGTATTGATTGATAATCAAGTACCCTGTGGATTGTGCTGTGGCTTGCTCATTCCCCAAAGCATGTTTTGTTGCAGGATACAGACAGCTGCCTGAAGGCCATGAACAACGCAGACAGGCAGAGAAAGACAGTGAAATCAATGTCTGTCTCACAAAAGAGCTCTTGTAAGTTCTCCCCAATCATCTAAAGTGGCTCTCTTGGCACCTCTATTTGCACCTACCTCCACTGGAAAAAAAACATGTTTGATTCATTACAGGCCCTTCAGCTTCGGAGAGTGTTCTTTCTTCTGCTTTTCTGCACTCAAGTAACAATCAGTGACAGAAGAAGATTAAATTCTCTCGAAAATATAAGCATCCTCCTTGTATTAAAAAAAAATCAACCCACAGACATGTGGGAAGTAGCAGAAATTCCATCTCGTGAAAGATACCGATGATGAGAAAAATGCATATAAGGAAAGCTACGCTTGCCTTTTGAGACCAGGCCTCTGGTGCTTTCTTTATTCCCTCATGGGTTTCTGACAGAGCCAGATAGGGAGTCTCAGTACTGACAGCCAAATATCCTCATCCATCCTCATGCAATAGGGCCACGGGCGTCATCAGCCCTGTCTAAATTTCCCTCAATGAAACCCCAAAGAAGAAATTCTCGCCCCAAGCTTCTCAAAAATGATGGAGCTGGGAGTTTCCCTGCAGAGTCTCTTTCAATATGTCATCATCGTCATAGCTGCCAGCTGGCAGCCAGTGTAACCCACTGCAGATGTGTCAGCTAAACAGTCTACGTCTTATTGTTATTTTTCTCCACTGAATGTCAATTACAGTACACTGTCTTTTTGGTATTTGCACTGTAAGTCATAACTCAAGCAGCTCATGATGTGCTCCCTATTCTTGTGGTGGAGAGGCATTTGTGATGATGTACAGACACACGGGGGAGTGTTTGTTTAGTTTAAGAGAGCAACCCTTTGCCGGGTGGAGCTATACAAGCAGACGTAGGCACTTCTTATCCAACCTGGCCGTGCTGACAAAACAATTTTAGCCGCTTTGGAGAATAAACTGACCATTTTATAGGATTATACACCTTCAATACAAATGTAGTCTTTATGAATTATTTAGTTTTATCTCTGTGTGTGGAGCCTGAAAGAAAAATGGGACACTTTGACCATAAAGAAATGTTTTAAAAGCATGTTTTTATGGGAAAGAAAGAAATCGCCTTTGTAAAAAAAAAAAAAAAGTATAGAAGCGTTTGACAAATAAACAGTACCTCTAAAAACCAACCCACAGTGCCTTTTAACTTTCCATACAAATCCTTTTTTTTTATTGCAGGAATACTGCAAAACATTAATTGAATTCGGTAATTAATGGAATTTGGTGCTTTTAAACGGGGAGATGCTTTGAATATGAAACACTGAGCAAAAAGTCAACACATCGCTACTACAATATAACTGGAAAATGCAAATTTGACTTCAGAGACTAATAAAATAAAATACATATTTATATAAAAAAAGAAAATGCATAAACATGCAAAAATGGACGTTTCTAAAGAACGCAGCTGCTTTGCATGCAATAGCAGAACAATTTTACATGTTGCCTTGACCTTCTCTAGGTTGTAATGTAATGCATATCAAACAGGGGACAAGATGACTGCGATTTTAGTTCAGGAGCACCCGATGTGATGATAATGTCTGCATTACATGTCACTGAATTTAAATCAGTTTGGGACATTTTAATTTTATCCTGTGAGATACAAATAAATAAAAATGGTTGGTGGCTTTGGGACGCACGAGACGCTTCAACTACAGGTTGAACACATCGAGTCATGTTTGAGACGTTGACTTTTCGCTCTTTACAGTGTCATATTACCATTTAAAACTTTGAAAATCCAACGTGGCAACTCAACAGTGGGTTGACTGAGTTGGATCCTGCTTGTGGGGTGATGTGTGACCTCTGACTGACGAATGTTTTTTCGAGGCTGCCTCATCCATCTTCATTTACTCCCAGTGGTTATTGTGCTACACAACATTAATTCAAACAGCTCAAGGTGTTTGGTAGCTCGCTCCAGTCAAACCAAACACACCCCAGTTGTCTGAAATGACAGCCATCATTCAAACTTTGTTTCAATAAGGGATCATGTTAACTTATGTTATCACTTACTGTGACTGAAATTTCGTGAACCACATTCCTTACACTCATTAGCTGTGTGGAGACAGACGTTTTCTGTATTAAGAGACAGAAAGAACCTTTAATTTTTTAATGCTAAAAGTCAATTTAGGAAATTATCTCTTTACAAAAACATAATGTCTGCTAACCTTTAATTAGTTTTAATGTATCACTATGTTCTCGCGTGTACTGCCTTTGAGAGTTGCATTCAACTGCACCGACTTCCAGGGATAGGATCATACCATCCATTAAAGTAAGGGTATATTTTGGACTCTGCAGTTGCAAGGACAGCTACAAAAACTCATAAACATCTAAAACAGCTTATTCCAGCACAACCAATGTTAAACCTCTCAAAGACACTGGCATTTTATACACTGCTCGTATTTAAGTGGCATTTATGGCACTCAGTTTAACAGTATATTATTTTAACAAGAATTCTTGCTAAGGCCTAGTGCTTGTAAGTGCTCTTATGAAACAGCAAGAGTCAGTTAGAGCGACACTGAGACACAAAGAAGGTCAACATTAAATGAAGTGCTGAAACCACTGAGGATCCTGGCTTGTTTTCTCAGGTTTGCACAGTGACACATTGTTATTATTTCACTTAGTAGATCAGTGTTAAAATGAAACAATACCGTGGGTAAGGAGCTTTAATTTAGGACTTCTTGGCCAAAACATTCATAGTCTCCAAAGGAAGCTTTGTCCTCAGCTTACTCTCCAATCAGGTCTAGGATATGACATCTATTCTCAGGCATGTTTTATTAATCCATCTGCATCACCAAAAACTAGGCCAGTCACACAGAGCCCAGACTATCCTCTTGTTCTCTGTACAAAGGGTTTTATTTCATTTTATTTTATTTTTATAAGTTGGTATTAATGAAAAATATATTAAATTCAAGTTCCAGTAAAATTAGGAGAAACGTGACTTCTCCTAGTGCTAGTTAGAAATCTGGCAGCAGCATTTTTGATCAAATGAAGACATTTTTGCGAGAGTTTTTGGACATCCAGATACTAAATAATTACAATAGTCCAGGCTAGAAGTAATAAATGCAAGAACCAGTTTTTCTGCATCACTTTGGGACAAAATGTTTCTAATTTTAGTAATATTTTGCAGGTAGATCATGTTATTTACATTAGTAAATACAGTAAAGTGTTCTCAGGTTCAAAAACCACAACTTGTCTTGTCTGAGTTTAAAAGCAAAACGTGTTATTCAGGAATTTGTGTTTCTAAGACACGCTTGTAAACTAAGTAAGTGATTGGAATTATTAGATTTTATGCATAAATATAAATAGTAAATGGACTGTACTTATTAGCACCTTTCTATCTTATTAAGCCACTCAAAGTGCTTTACACTACAATCTGTGCCCTAATTTACCCATTCATACAGCACTCTACTAGAACTATACAAAGCTAAATGAACAAATCATTGTAAAGAGACTAATCAGTGCTTTAGATCCCATTCATACACCAATGGGACACATCGGAGGCAATGAGGGGTTCAGTGTCTTGCCCAGTGACACTTTGACATGTGACTGCTGGTGGATTTGAACTCCAACTCTTGCATTGGAGGACGACTGCTCTAACCAGTCAGGCACAGCTGCTCTAAATAAAATTAGGGAGTGGTGGCGCAGAGGTTAGAGAAGGGGGGCCTGTTATCAGAAGATCGCTGGTTCAATTCCCGGTACTGACACCATCAGAAAAAAATGTGGGTGGGATAGGTGAAGCACCCACACCTGCCTCCACTCACATTTGCCCCACTCTGGGCCCTTGAGCAAGGCCTTTAACCCCCACCATCTGCTCCTCCGGGCGCCTTACATAGCAGCTCTTTGCTCCAGACAGAGGGCTGTGGTGGCTCAGTAGTCTGTGGTTGCATCAGGAAGGGCATCCTGCGTAAAAAATAATTGCCAAGTCTTCGTGCGACTTATTTTGCTGTGGTGACCACTGAAGAAGGGAGCAGCCAAAAGAAGAAGAAAAAAAGATAAATATAATTGAGTATCATCAGCATAACATTGGAAATTTATCTTGGGCTGAAGAAATGGTCACAGATGAAGACCATGTCATTTACCCTTTTAAGGGTGTTTGTTTTCATGTGACTAATGTTTTGGACAAAATGAGTCTGTAAGAAGTTTGAGGTACTTGTGTTTCCAAACAATGGTGAACAGTTGCTTTAATCTGTATGACTCTGCATTGTTCTTTCCCAGCCATCTCATTTTGACAGTAGTCTAGACGGTTGACCTCACAAGGCGACACTGGTTGTTCTGTCTTAGAAGCTGCCCTGTGTGTCTATGTGCTGCCTTGTTTGTGTATCTAAGCTACAATGGAAAAAAACCCCAAAAAAAACGGAGGTTCAATGTGGCACACATGTGCACCACGTGGCTCTGACAGAAAAATAGTAAGTGAGAGACACCCCTCTCACCGCTCCCTTGGGTACATGAAATCGGTGGCAGACGTGTCACCCGCCCCGGCTACCGCTTTAATTAAAGCTCTAATGATAGGCTTTCAACTGGGAAGCAACTTATCATCACACATAATCGCTCAGCACTAGTTAGTGCGGGCAGAATTGCAACCATCTGCTTGGCTAGGAGAACATTCTGAACATTCTTTATATAGTAGACATAGTGAACAGTCAGTATTTATTTTAGGAGACCCCTTATGCTGCGTAGCTGAAAAAGCTGTTGATGAATAGCTAATAAACCTTAATTGGCAATTTGGCTTGAATAGGCAATAATACCAAGTGATTGTGGATTTCATCTAAAGTTGTTAGATTATTTTTTTTTTCACTCCATGTGCACATGAACACAATAAACCTTTTCAAAATATTAATACAAAAACAGCCCAGCTACTAAATTTGCTATGACACTATGGTTAGCATTGAAAACAAAGGCCTAGCTTTCCTTGAAGGGATACATCACCCTCCAGCTTTCATGGCAAAATTTTGGATGTTGCATCATCTTTGGAAAAATGATTGGTATTGTAGAAATTCAGGTCAAAACTTAAATATTGCATTATGCACAATTTTATGCAATATTGCAAAATATACACTTGAGAGTATGATTTAGCATTTATCAGCCACTGCCACATCAAATTTTAGTTAAACATCTGTAAATTTTAAAGGTTTACAACCATTTATTTTAGTTAATATAAATTAGCTGTGGCAACAATCTTTAATTAAATTGACTCCAAAATTTAAACAGTTGTACAGATGTACATCTATTTATCATTTGTTGCTTCATTGTTTAATTTAATTTAAATTTGTCCAGTGGTTAATGCAATACTTTGCTAACAGCACACAGTGTTTACTCCAACATTTGCTGCTAAAATTTTAGATAGAAATATCAGTTCATATGTAGCACTTGAATAACTTATTTTGGGTCACTCTCTGTTACAACCACATCACATTTTAGCACAAAATCTCTAAAACTGACTTGTAGCCATTTTTGTGTTCTTAAAAGTCAGTTGTCTATGGCAGCTATTATGAAGTGGGTTGGCACCAAAAGTTAATCAGGTGTAGATTTACACCTGATCATTATTTTCGAAATGTTTGATTTAAATATGTTCTTTAGTTTTGGAGATGGTTTGCTAGAAACTGATTTGACTGACTCACAAAGTTGACAATTTTTTTTAAACAAATATATTGAACAATCTGATACCGCTCAAAACATGTTTTAAATTTGTTTCACCTACTTACACACTAAATATTAGGTGGATATCTGTAAATTTAATTAAATGATAGCCATTTTTCTGTTGTTTATGGTCAGTTAACCGTGGCAGCCGTCTTGATTTTCCACCTGCATCATGAAGGACTCCACTCACCCAGCACACACACTTTTTGCCCTACTCCCCTCAGGAACGAGATTAAGGAGCATTAAGTGTAGAACCACTAGACTGAGGAACAGCTTCTACCCCGAGGTTGTTAAACTCATGAATCTAACCAGGATAATCACATCATGTTGCTGCTGATCTGTTTCATGTTGCTGCTGATCTGTTTCATGTTGCTGTGTTCATTCGTGCTCATCTGCTCACACAGACTCATGTTCGTGCTGCTGTTCGGCATATTGTTTTTGTACTACTAGTGCTTAATATATTTTCAGATAACATTTTTCTTAGTTCATATCTTAGATCTTATTACTGTTTTTCTTTTACATTTTATACTTTTGTTGGATGTAACTGTGACCCTGTGTACACAGTTTAGTTCCACCACATGTACCGCATGTGTTGTGTATGACAAATATAAGACCTTGAATCCTTGAATTTGTCTGACTCCAAAAGTTAATCAGTTGTAGATGTACAATCAATCATTATTTTCTAAAAAAAGTTAATACATTTGTGATGTGCTTCATGAGATATAAAGCAGAAACTCAAACACAACCGGCAAAAACCTTATTGTCTGCCTTTGCCTTTTGGCAGCATGCGATAATAAAAGACAACATTTTTATTTTTTATAGCTACTTTAGTCTGTAAAAGTGTCTTCAAAACTAGATATTTGATGAATTTTCAAAGTGAAAAGGATCATGAATGCTCAGCAGATGAAAAAGGCTTTAAATTACACCCACATAATATTCTGTATAGTCTGATCTGGAACATGAGAGAAATGCAAATTATTCAAAGATCTGTAGGCATCGCAGACAGATTACATTAATTTCTTAACAAACAAAAAAACAAGCAAATGCGGTTCAAAGTGAAATACTTTTGGAATGTTTGATTAATGTGTTTTTTAATGTATAATTTTTAGGGATAGATTATATAGTCACAGTGTCTTACTACAGTGTGTTTATAATAACACCATATTTAAAAAGTAACATCACCATTAAAGGGCGAAACCACTTTAATGCCTTTAATTAAGATGTTTGGCTTTCTGTGCGTGCAACGATGAAATGTATTCCTATCCAATCAATCTGAGGTCAAATCAGGAACACCCAAGGATTATTTACTAGCTCTAAGACACAGTCGTAGTCTAGCTGACAGAAAAGCTGCAGTCTTAGAGCCGATATAATTCTCTTCAATGTTGAGCGCCTCAATTGTTTCGCTGATAGAGTAAAGCTTTGCCAAAGGAAAGTGATGAGAGCAGCTTGCTGCCACTCATGTAAATCCTGCCCTTATTTACCAAGGGTTCAGGATCAAAGCAAAGGAGGCAGCGTTGGGTGACATGAAAATAAAAGTTGCACAGCTGAGTCAGTGTAGGAGTGTTTGAGATGCTGTAAGGTTGAAAATGCAAAATGCTACAGTTATTTTAAAGATGTCTTTTATATCAGGTTGAGAAGAGATACTGTAGGTTTTCTCATGCTCACAATTGAAGAGGTGTTATATTTGCAAAATGCTTAATTTTATTATCCTGTATTGTCTTCTTCAAATTCCTCTTGTAGGCCCCCTGCAATGATTCCCATATGAACTATATCTCCTGCCCACCAAATGAAAGTAAAATAAAGAAAAAGAAACAAAAGAAAATATTACAATTCTCAAATGTTTTGATGCCCTTTATCAATCTTTTTTAAATTTATTTATTTTTTTAATCATCCATGCATCATTGACTGGCTTTTAGCCATTAATTTAAGTGCTTTTAAAGGATTTGAGAGATGGAGAGTTACATGGCAACATTTATTTTTATTTTTTTGCAAACAAGAAAATGAACAAGCAAAACACTGTAATATCTAACAAAACACAATTCTGTGTCAGAGCAGGTTAACTGGTCTGTCAGCCACAGATCTGATAAAAATAAAAATAAAAAATCATTGGAAAAACAGACAAACAAACAAAGTGTGGTATTTAATTTTAATTGCAGCCTTTGATTTGATAAAATAGTGTCGCTTAATAAAACACGAAGTCCTGATATTATCAGTGGGTCATGTCTACACCAATAGCCACAGAATATATCTCATTTCCCACTGAATTAAATACTTCAGACAATAAGTGATGATTCGTTGGATTGATGGTTTTGTCATTGTGTTGTGTTTAGTGTTTAGTGTTAGCTCTGATGGATTTAATGACCCCTGCATGGAGAGACACACATGTCCAGATTCAGGCCACACACTGATAAAAGGTGTTGTGTAAATAAATACACGGACAGTAAGAAACTTTAAGGTGGCAGCTGGTTTGTTAACGCAAATGCTCTGACTTGACATGTACTGCTTTTGTCCTTGTGTGGATGGAAATATTAAAACTCAAGAGAATAAGTTTGAATTAGAGGGTGTATTGAATATGTTGCACTCCTGTTTGAGCCCAAAACTTCAAGGTTGGTTAAAATAACAACATATTTATCTACAGCATTTCTGTGAGACCATGCAGTCTTATTACCAAGTGATTAGATCAGCTAAATAATAAAACAAGACTGACAACAGCCTCCCTTAAAGTTCATTTACACCAGCAGATGCAGAACCAAAGCATCCAACATGATGAGGGACCCCACCCACCCAGCTCATGAACTGTACCCCTTCCCACAGGCTGAAGGTTGTGTAGCCTCAAAGAAAAGGCGACAAGGCTGAGGAACAACTTCTTCCCTGAGTCTCATAAACTCCTTTAAGCTGCTCTTTGGACTTTATTTTTTTATTAACATAACTTTAGATTGTTTGTTTATCCTTTATTTGATTTATTTAAGGCTGGTCTGAGGACCACTTTTCATTCTCCCATGTCTCCGATGAAATGAATGATAATTGTATCTGAATAACATTCTCACACACAAATCCAAACAATGAATTACAATGTATTATCATTTTCATAACCATGCAAATCCCACTGAGATCACAGATCTCTTTTGCAAGGGAGGCCTGAAGGCAGCCTAACATGCACATTTTTGATTTGTGAGAGGAAACTGGAGTACCTGGAATAAAAACCCTCGCAAGCACGAGAAGAACATGCAAACTCTATACAGAAAGACCCCAGGTCCAACCAGGGATTGAACCCAGGACCTTCTTGCTGTGAGGCAACAGTGCTAACCACTGAGCCATTGTGCTGTCTAATAACTCTTGTTAAGTTCTGTAACGGCTGACGGTTTTTCAATCAGTTTGTTCTTGTCTTGATTGATCTGGACCTGATGGTAACAGTTCAAACAGATCGTGTCCAGGGTGAGACGAGTCCTTTAAGATGTTGTGGGCTTTTTCTATGCAGCAGGAACTGTGCAGATCTTTCAGTAAGAGGAGAGAGCAGAGCCCATAATCATCTGGGCTGTGTTGAACACTTTCTGGAGCACTTTCCTCTGAGCCACTGTGCGGCTAAGATACCAAACAGTGATGTAGTATGTTCAGATCTCTCTATGGAGCATCGGTAGAAAGACACGAGCAGTCTCCAGGTGATGTTCCTTCTGAGCACTCTCAGGATGTACAGTCTCTGTTGGGCCTTGTTCAGACACTCAGTGGTGTTCACGCTCCAGGTCAGATTCCTTTACAATCAGGGTGGGACCGTCATTTTCTTTTTCTGAAGTCGATGATCAGCTCCTTAGTCTTTGAGGTGTTGAGGAGCAGATTGTTCCCCCTGCACCAAGTGGTCAGTTGTTCCAACTCATCCCTGTAGGCAAACTTATCCCCCACACTGATGAGCCCCACCACTGCGGTGTCGTCTGCAAATTTGACAATGGTGTTGCTGTGGTGAGCAGGGGTGCAGTCGAGTGCGTAACTTTTGAAGATGCACTCCTCAGTACAATGCACTTTATCAGAGTTGAACACTTAAATACCAAACAGTGCTTAGATGTTATGCATTATGATTGAATGAAATATAATAAACTATTGACTGTTTTGATAAAGCCATGCTATATAAACATGTTTACCTCTAAACATGTTTTTTTTTTTTCTAAACTTTTTTCTCACTTAGGTTTATTAACTTGTCATTGATTTGTTCTTTGGCTCAACAACAAGCATCTACCTTGCTTTGTCTGCTTCTTCCTAAAAACATCCTCCACTACTGAATCATACCTGACTCTATTATCATATAATCTTCTGAATCTAAATCCTATATGGATCATTTCTCTTTCTGTATTATTCAGCATCCAAGATGACTAAAAAGCATGTTTATGCCTCTTGTAGTCATAAACTTGATCTTCTCAGTCCATTTACCACTGAGTAACTCAGAACGTGTGCTGCTTATGAGCCATGATACACATTACAACCACTGGTCTTCACGGCTGACTCTTAACCAATGTATCATGACAGGCAATTGACTCCGTGTGATCTCTCATGTTCTTCTTACTGAACTGTGCAGATATGATCAGAGCTGGGGTGCAGATGTGAGGCTGGGAAACGATGGCAGTTTACTTGAGCTGAATTGTGCCCTGGAGAGAAGGAAGTGTAGTTTTTCTATCAGAGGGAAAGATCAGAGGAGACAGATAATTTAGTTATCACATCTTGGGCGATTATGGCGACAGGAAGCAGTTTGTTGATAAGGATCGGCTCGCTTATTGAAGGCTCTGTTTCCTTGTTAAGTAACTGGAAAGGAAGAAAGAAAGACTTTTTGTGTTATCTGTTTTTCCCACATCAGTTATTCTTTTTTCTTTGTATCTACTTTTATATAAAAATCCTATTTTTTTTAAAGAAAAAAATCTGAAATGCTCTCCTTTTGCTTTAAATTTTATTTAGAACTTTGCAGGTAATTTATTAGTCTAATAAATGTGCAAATTACTTTTTTTTTTAAATTCACTATATTGAGCTTTGACCAAAAACATGAGTAGCATTGTCCTTTTTAAATTATATTATATTATATTATTGTATTTAATAATACACATAAAATAAGCCATAGTCAGTTACTCTTTTGATTTAGATTTTTTCCACATTTTTTCCATGACATTACCCTATTTTGTTCTTTTTTTTACTGATTAAACTGGCAAATCACGACATGTTTGTGTCAAATAATCACAGAAAGCAAGATGGATTTTTTTTTCTGTCACCTAGGGTATTTAAATACAAATGATGTTAGCATCAAAAACATAAATCAAAGCAAGGTGAAAATTAATGGCACAGCTTTGCTGCATAAAATTCACTTTGAGCCATGCATCTCATTATAGTCCTTTTTTAGAATACAATAAGCACATTTATATAGTTTCACATTTTGCTTGATAACATTTTACATTAAAATGCAATCAGTTCCATGTCTGTGCTCTTCATAAAGTCTAATAATCACTTTTGAGCATCTGAATCTTAATATAAATTTTCTACCATCAATATCACCTTGAAACCAAAATAGGAAACGTCACATTTGAACAAATCTTCGCATTTACTGGTTTCCTTTTGTCCATTTCTGCACATGCTCACATACACACAAGACTATAAAAAGAGCCCACATTGTCCTTTTCTTTTGATTCCTGTCCTTTCTCTGTTTTGCACTTGTTGACATTCTCCGGTCACATTAGCCATGCCAGATTTCATCACACTCTGCTTAACTGACCAAATGATAAAATGCATATTTTTGTCATCTGTGTGTGTGGGCTTATGTTTGTGATGCTATGGAGTGACTGCATCAGTTGCAGTGTATGCCACAGAACACATAACAGACTCTGAGCAATTCTTTTAAACTTATGCCAACAAGCACACTATGCAGACCAAGTTGGGAAATGTTGCCGAGACACAGCGTTACAATAAAAAATAAATCTTAGGTTTCAATAGTCTTTATCCCATTTGAAGTCAAAAATAAAACCACACAACAAACAGAAGATGTAATAAAATTCTAGAAAAGGCTTTAACAGTGACTTACTTCTGCTAACAAAGAATGAAACAAAGAAAATAAACACGTCACATCTCAATAAAACTAAGAAATAAAATGGCACATTTCTTCTAATATGTGCCTCAATAACAAACATATTTCAGCTCAAAAACATTCAACAACTCCAAACCTTCAAACTGATTCAAACACGTTGCAAAGACAGTCTGCTATGGACGTTCGTGATCGTGTTACAAAACAATAAAAGACTGTGATATTTAAAATGAAATACCAATTGTGTCAACATAAGCATCTATATCTGTCCATCATCATCTACAAACAACTCTTTAATGAAACCAGGATGATGAGTTACAACATTTAATTTCCCTCTGGGATTAATAAAGTATTTCTGAATTGGAATTGAATTGAATAAGCATTGCTGCCATTTATTGTCATTTGTCAAATTCAGAATGGAATTAAAAATCTTCCTTCTAACAGCAACCTAGCTCCATCTTAAAGATCTTATTGTTCCATATTTTTGTAACAGAGCACTTCACTCTCAGACTGCTGGTTTACTTGCAGTTCCTAGAGTTTCCAAAAGCAGAATAGAAGGAAGATCTTTCAGTTATCAGGCTCCTCTCTTGTGGAACCAACTTCCAGTTTCTGTCCGTGAAGCTGACACATTGTCCAGTTTTAAGACTGGGATTAAGACTTTCATTTTTGATAAATCCTATAGTTAGGGTTAGCTTGTTATGCTGTCTTAAGCTTAGACTACTAGAGGACAAATTGACCTAATTTCCTTAAGTTGAATTGTTAAAATTGAATGGTTTTAATTTGATACTGTTTCTATCTCACTTTACCTGCCATTGTGTATCTGTTCCTCCTTCCTGTTCATCTCAAACCCAGCTGTTCGAAGCAGATGGCCACTTGTCCTGAAACTGGTTCAGCTAAAGGTTTCTTCCTCATGAGGAAGTTTTTTTTTCTCCTTTCCACTGTCGCCTTCATGCTTTCTCAAGTTGATAAGTCTGCATTGAAGTTAATCCCAAAGCAGTCTGCTTCTTAGATAAATAGTGTTAACTTATTTTTTATGTATTTGAATGTTTCTGTCTAGTGCCCTGAGATGACTTCTGTTGTGACTTGGCGCTGTATAAATAAACTGAATTGCATTGAATTTATGTGTGACTTACATAATTAACATAAATTACATTTATTTATGGACTTAAGGTACTTCAGGAAAAACTATACTGGTGTATCCATCCATCATCTTTTACCCACTTCTTCCTTTTCCGGTAGTGGGGGTCACTGGTTCATATCCAGCAGTCACTGTGTGAGAGGCGGGACACTGTGGACAGGTCTCCAGTCCATCACAGGGACACATAGAGACAAATGAGACAAACAACTGTTCACTTTCTCACTCACACCAAGAGACAGATTAGTGTTACCAATCAGCCTAACATGCATGTTTTTGGTCTGTAGGAAACCAGAGCATTCAGAGAAAACCCACACATGCACAGAGAGAACATGCAAACTCCACCCAGGAAGACCCCCGGCTGGGATTTGATCCAGCAACCTTCTCACTGAGCGGCAACAGCTCTACCGTCTGAGCCGCCATGCTGCCCATGTTTCATTGGAATTATGTAAATGAAACTGAATGAGCCATGAAGCACTGAAAGGAAAACACTAAACTCCAAAAATGATGCTGTGGATAATGTTTGGAAGAATCTCTTAGTATTTTTGTGTACTCTGATATCACCTTTAAAAAAAACCAGAAGAAATCAACAGCTGTCATTAAAAGCTGGGTGATTTCAGTTATGATAATTCAATCTATGGTGTTACTTTTGTTATATGTTGGTTCCAACTTATGCTGAATCCATTCAGAGAAAGTGAGAATTCAACCAAATTTGGAGTTATTATATATTCATGGTCAAGGCAGAAAACTTTAATTAATTTGATCATTTTTGAAAATGTACTATATTATCTTAGTAGCCTGCAATCTTTAGTACTATGGCTCAATTAAGTGATTAAACTTCAATGAAAAAACAACATTTTAAGACCTGTGAATTATTAATTCCATTATTCTTGGTAATGAATCAAATCAATAAAAAGGGACATTCAAATCCTTCCTATATGAGTTCTAGGTTCACATAGAGAAAGTTTGAAGAACATATAGAAACAGTTCGTCTTGAAAGAAAGTTGCCATTGACATTATGAAATCAACATTACTTAAAAATACAGGGAGGACTAAAGATGTTTAAATGTTTTTTACAAGTTTATTGAAGCTCAATGTAGCATGCACAAAAACGTATCTGCCAAGGTTTTAGCTGGCAGCTGACATGACACTGATGCAGTTTATGGAGGTTAATAGCAAGAAAGGATTAAAGGAGATAAAATGGAACAAGTCAGAGCAAACGGGGTTTGGTTTTGTTCCAGCAGAAACCAACTCTTTTATCTGTTGGGTGAAATTCTCTGAGCAGGAGGAGAGAGCGTGCGTGACTGAGGAGAATGGTGATGGGGGTCGTGATGGGTGGTCAAGAAAATGAAAACCTGACATGTGGTTATTGGTTGAGACGATGAAAAATCTTCATGGAGGCAGCTCTTCTTCAAGGTTTCTGCCTCCTTGTATCTCCTCTTCCTGGTGTACATCAACTTGCATCTTGTCCCTCGCAAGATGTCAAATAAGTTAGAGGTGAAAAGTTTTGTTCTTGGCAAATCTAGCTGACAGTCACACGCTCAGATCCATCAGTCAAGATGAATAACCTTCAAGCCTTTGGATGGAGGCTGCTGATAAACAGTCTTCAATAAGAGGACGGTTTTAAACACTATCAGTACAGTGCATGTTGCCAAGAGAATACTTTGCAATATCTGCTTTAATGTTGTTTATTGATCTAATAATTATTAAATTAATTAAAAAAAATCTACTGTAACAAACATTGCCATGCAAGCTACTTTACTGTATTTTTTTAACTCTAAAATTGGCACACATAATATGAAATTAGTGACCTAAATCACCCATCAATTGTTAGTTAAAGATGCACATGCCAGTAGGAGTCTAATTGTCTCTACTGTGATGTAAAAAGAGCAGATATGGAAATATATACTCAATTATCCATCATTTATATTAATACTCACTATGCTTTGTTTATGATTTTGTAGTCACATTATTAAGCAGACTGTCTGGCACATTTTGTTAAAAGCATATTTTGCTGCACACACTGCTGCTTTCATCTTCAACAGCCAACTCGAAGAATCTGAGGCCTAGTTTTCATCTTTTCCCGTAAGGCATTCATTCATTGATTTGCTCTCACACTTTATCTTGTTATGTGAAAATGAATGGACACCTGGATCATTGTGCTTTTTTCTCCCCAAAAGAATTGCAAGTACCTTTTAAATGCATTACCTGCTGTGAATATTTATTGGTACTCGTGCTAGCGCTAACTGTGTTAACATGATCCTAATTTGGAGCTAAAGTCGAGTGGCCCAGTTAGACCACATCTGGACATTCATTTCTAATATGTGCATGCACCTATTGCATATAGTCTTCTGCAGAGGTTTGACAACTCTAATTCTGAACGTGCACACATTTTCAGGGCTAACTGGCTTCTCAGCTACCATTTTGCAGATTATTCAAATTATACACTGACTCACCTTGGTGAATGAATCGTGTGTCACAATTTAATATATATTAAAGCCTTTAATTTAATATACATTAAATTGAGACATGTGGTTCATTCACCAAGGAGAGTCAGTGTATAATTTGGATGTAGTGAGACACGTGAGGTACGTGTCACTTGTTGTATGACACAATATATGAATTATATATGCATACAATATTCACGAGTTCTTCATTTTTCTGACTGTAAATGCCGTGCATTGAATTTAACAGAAATGTGAACGAGAGACGTTATTTATCTTTGACCCATCAAATGAATGGAATCATTTATTTTCAAAATCAAAGTTTAACATCAAACATTTACATTAATTTGGCAAAATATGAAAATAATAACAGACAGTTTCACAGAAAATGAACTTCAAATCACTCGGCGGTGATTTGAGGACTTTGCTTAAGATATTTCTAAAATATCTGTAC
Organism: Nematolebias whitei; assembly: GCF_014905685.2. Lineage (NCBI taxonomy): Eukaryota > Metazoa > Chordata > Actinopteri > Cyprinodontiformes > Rivulidae > Nematolebias > Nematolebias whitei. The sequence goes on along the minus strand of NC_056510.1, from coordinate 15,559,502 downwards.
TGATTTATGAGAGAGAGGTGGGTTTTAGAGTGAAAGGAGATTATCTTACAGAGAACTGTGTGAGGGAAGTTTAATCTGTTTAACCAGAAATTGCACGCTTCGTCAGATCCTCAGCCCGTCCACGGTACACTTGAGTCGAAGAGGAAATCTTTACCTGGTTTGACGATGGATCAGCTCAGTAAGAGTCCTTCAGACTGTTTCAGCGCCTCCGTTCAGAACAGCTAGAAATCCTCGGAGAGTCGTGCGTGGTTAGTTCAAAACAGAATTATAATCCCAAAACGTCCCTGGTTCTTCATAACTCCAAACTCTTCATAACCGGCTGCACTCTCAATCTGCTCATTCTGTTGGACTATCGGACCTGTTGTCAGCTCTCATTCCAACATCTCTCAGAACTCTCATTCTCTTGGAATTCTGGAATTCTTAATTCTTCTCATTCTCCCAGACTCTTGGACTCTAACATGAACTGAGAAGTTGCCACATTTTATTTGGGTCGACTTCCTGTTCAATTTAGAGCTTTCTGATTCGTGGAAGGACCAGAAAGAGGAGTGGTTTCTGACGTAAGTTGTTTATCAACAGTCGAGGTCAGAGAATGAAACTTGTTTAACATACAGAAAAGATTATTGCAGAAGCAGCAGACTTTTTGGAGTCTCACACTTTGTAATCTTCTGAAAAAGTAAAACATGACATTTCTTCTTCAGTAAACATTTTAGTTGACCGAAGACCAACCTTTCACATACTTACGACAGTTTGCTCATTTCAGACAGGAAATCAAGAAAGGCATATTCAGGTGATTTCTGCTTTGAATGAGGAACAAAAATCATTACTTACTGTTTATGTAAAATAAAAATTAGTCGTTCTTTTCAACCTGTAAAGCATTGAGTGAACTAACACAATTTGATTATCAAAACATTTGTAAGACAGCAATGATTATAAAGGATTGTCTTTTCTGCTTGATTAATTCAAGAAAGAAAGTTCATCAGATGGTTCAGACTTATTCAGATCAATGAAAATAACAGTCTCTGTCCATCTGGTATATTTGAGGTTATCTGGTTCACTACATGGATAATCTGCAAAAATAATGCCAAGTTAAGAACGTCTAGAGATAAATATACAGCACTATGGATATTTCAATACCTTACCTTCAAATGTGTTACCATGGTTTTAAATATTTGCGTACCATCTCTACTGGCATTCTGAAACCAAAAGGCTGGATTTTTTTGGAATGGGAAAACTCAGAATGTTACTTGTCTGACAATGCATCCATGCTAAGCATGTTTTTCTGGAACTAGTAAAAATTAAAGTAAACTGTGTTAAATCCAGTGGATGCTATAACCTGTTCTTTTATTTTTTTTAAAAAGGACTAATGTTAGAGAGAAACATAAGGCAACAAAGACATCAATGTTTTTAAATTTATCGAAATAAAATATGATCTTTTTTTTTCAGAATTACATTTATACCAATTGTACACTATAAGCTACACGTTATTCTAAGTTATAGGTCCCTTTTCCTTTAGGATTTTTTTGTTTTCAGAATAATACTTGAAAGGGACTCTGACTAAAATGTAGGAAATCAGTGGTAAATGTATAAGGTGGGAAAACAAGCATTTTAATCTTCCTTTTTTGTGCAAAACTATGCTGTACACAAGTTAAAGTTTGAGTTTCTCTTCATAAAACTTAATCACGAACGTACTAGTGCTGCTACAAATATTGATGAGTAAGCAAACAATTCAAAATTTTGCCAATACAAATTAGGCGTGCACAGATGATCAAGCCATTCCAGGAAGTATTATGTTTCCTCAGTTTGTAGACAAATCATCAGCATGTGAGTCAGCCTCTCCTTGATTACACCCATATAAGCCGTTAACATGTAAACTCTTACATGTTTGGGTGTTTTACTCTTTCTGTGATTGCAACAGTTACCAGGAGCCAAAACCTGATTTTGTCATGTGGAATGGGAGGGGTTAGGGAGTGACTATTGTTTGACTTTGTATGGATTGTGGAGTAATTAGCTGGTGTTAGCACACACCTGCATTTTGACATCACAAATAAATATCTTAAGCATTTCTTCTCAAATTAGTCATATTTAAACCATTTTAAATTTTGAACAAGAGGTGCGATTTTCCACTCTCAGCTGGCTGTTTGCTTCAGATTGCAGTATCTGGGTTTGGCCCATAATAAGCAGGAACTGTCCTGTCTGATTAAACATGCTCAGCAGCACTCCCCACCACGCTCTGACTTGCTTCACCCTCATCTACCCCATCCGACGCCTCTTTTAATAACAGGAGGCCAAAGTTTTCAACAATCTTCACTGTTGTTCTCATTGGATTTAAGGAAAAGAGGTTAACCTCCTAAACTTAATTTATCGTTTGCTGGTGCTTTTAGTATTTGTGGTTATCTTTAATACCGCCAACATTTTTTATATGGTTCACTGATATTAGTTAACCTAATAAATGCTTGAAAGTTAATACTGTGAGGTGGGATGATCACAAAGAATAAAAAAAAAAAAAAAAAAAAAAAAAGGCCACCCCCCCCCCCCCCCAACATACACACATAAAATTCCTGGCATTTTTCTGAGTTATCTAGCCATAAAACTGGTTGTGTTAATCTCAGATGCATATCAACGTGAGCATGGTTGAGCAATGTGATTTAAAAAAATAAAAATAGAAAAAGAGTAAAAATAAAAACATTAATTACATTTTTATTAAGTATTGGAAAAAAAAGCTTTAAAAGATGGTTAATCTTTTTTTTTTTTTCTAAAATAAATGGAAAACTAAGAGCAACATATGCTAAACTCATGACTACAAAAAGTATAGCTCTTATCAGAAAACATTTTTGAGACATTTTAGTTATCAAGTCTTTAATTCAGTATAGCAAAGATTATTATTATTTTTTTTACACATACAAAATCCTTTAAAGTTCAATACAAATTCAGCCATGACTATTTTAAAGAACAAATGGACCAATGTCCTACTTTCTAACATTATTACATAAAATTTTCATCCTGGCATTAGTGCAGTCATATTCCTGTTAAGGTGCCCCAAAGTATTTAAATGACAATAGCAGTTCTTATTTTTCTAAAGGCAGAAGTGTGTTCACAGTTAAATGTGTTTATGTGCCTTTGAGCATCAACCTAGAATAATTTTGCATTTATAGAATATTCATTTATATTAAATTTTCTTGTGAAATCAGAAAATGTAGTTCTGAATCAACATGAAATTACTTCAAATTATACCAGTGTTATATGCTCTAAGTGGGCATCTGAGTTGAGGTAATAACACTCCCCGCAACATTTTACTTAATAATGTTCATTAGACCATTTTTTTTGTCCAGCTGTTTTATAAACTGTTGCTATATACTAAATTTTAAATATGTAAAAATGCATACTTTATAATGTTCTCTTTCATCTTTTAATGTTCATGATTCTGATCTCTCATAGTGTAACATGTTAATAATAGTAACGGGGGATAGAAATCTGTGTGTGTGTTAGGTAAAAATATAACTGGTGACTCCTCTACCCTTCTTCCCTCTGTAGTGTGAGGATGTTCTCCTTGAGGCTACAAGGCTGCAGATAAGAGGAAAACTCACCTGAATTCAAAATGTTGTAACTGTAGGCTACTTAAAATAATTTATGGACAAAATTTTACATGAAAGTTATTTTAGTCAAAATATGTCTTACAAAAACGAAGAGGTTACATTTTGCATAGTGAAGTTAGTGGAATTTGTCTTTTAAAAAGTGGCCCAGGACTCGTCTCCGGTAAATAGGACAAGCGTTGCTTATGCTTTCTGCACATTCTGTCGTTTTTCTGAGAGGCTGGGTTATGCAAGCCCTCATTCACAGCTAATTCCATCAAAGCTTTGGGAACAGTTCTAATTGGGCGTCTCTATTTTTGGTTGTCTTCCAGTCCTGTTTTGCTGCCTTTGAGAAACGGCAGCGCAGCGAATGTAAAGCTGTGTGATAACAGGGACATTCGCCACAGTACTGAGTTTGACCCTGCAACCAGCCTCCATGACGGATGTGAGATGATTCTTAGCCCTGCAGCTCAGCACGACACACTCAAACACACTCTCCCAATCTCTCTTTTTTTTCTGTCTTCACTCTTCTTACGCTCCCTCAATTTTATTTTATTTTTTTCCCCTTCTCTCCCATCCTTTAGTCTCCGTTATTCCACCAATGGGCTGCGTATTGTATGCTTTCTATTTAAAGTTGCTGCCATAGCCACCCACAGCTGCTTTAAGAAATGGTGACTCACCTAAACAGATCATCCCAGTACACTGTGAAAGGGGATGAGAGAGGGAGGATGTTATATCATCTTAGCTTTAACTCGACTATTCTTTGCTGTTTGACTACAAGTACTGCAGCCTTCTAACGGCAGAAGTGCTGAATCTCAAGACATTTGTGCACATAGATTCTCTTCAACACCTTTACTCACTGCTCGCATCCTAAGACTATCCAGATGTCTGAACATCACATGATTATTTGTGTTTAAATACCTCTTGCTCTGCAACATGCATGCTGTAGTTTGTGTGAGTGGCCAATAAAGTGTGTGTTGCTTGCGTGTCTGGATGGGTTAGACATGGGTGCAAATTAAGAAACAGGTCAATACGTATCGTATGTTCTGAATCAGTGGCAGGAGCTTGCAAGCAGTCAGGCTGAGCAGTTTTCACTGCCACAGTTTTGAGTCTCCCCCTCACTTCTTTGCATTATTAAATCATTCTGAATAATTCATTGCCTTTCGGATTAAACAAATATTTTTTGCAACTTGCACCAACAAATAGTTGCTGCTTAGAACAATATTTACCGAGAAACAAAGTTGCCATCTCGTGCATGTGTTTGTGTGCAATTTGAATACTTTGCACAACGCACAACTAAGAACTTTCACTCTCCTTGAAAGATAAACTAACGTAAACATCCACACTTTATTGTTGGCACATATCTCTGTGTTTTTTTAATTGTATTTCATACTGTAATTTTTCCTGATACACACTCCTTCTGTGCACTACATTTGTCACAGCATTGTATGCAATTTTTTTAAATGTACCAGTATTATTAGTGAAAATGGGTTCATGTGCAAGATCTGAGCGGGGAATGTGCAGACTGTGCCTGTGCGATGAAAGGTGACATCAAAATCCCAGCGATGACGCCAAAGTGTCATGGCGAGACTTGTGACTTGTGTGCCGACCTGTTAGTTATACTTTGATGCTCAGTGTAAAGACTCCAGGAAGCTCTCCTAGTGGGCATGCCCACACCCGTGCACACATGGGAAAGCCACACTCTTTGCACATTTGTACCAAAGAACACACAACCCCAGAGTGCATTAAAGAGAAGCGACTGCATCATGTTCTAGTCTGACATGAAGCAGTGGAACAGTGCTTATGTGTTTTGATGAAGTGACCACAAAACTTTATTTATTTTTTTATTGTTTTTTAATATTATTGGAGTAACTTGAATTAGACTTTACTTTTAAAGGAGATGTCACAGTTAACTATAATTTGCATGAATGACATATTTAATATTTTGGCCCCTTAAAAGTTTATTTATACTTTTTATGACTGTAATAAAAGGCATTTTGAGTCTGAGTTAGAATTATAAAAATATTCAAACAAAGGTTTCTATTTGATTTCCATATTTGTTTCAAAGAACAAGCATAATAATAATAATAATAATAATAATAATAATAATAATAATAATAAAATTATAGCCAACATTTATTATTATTAGAAATTTTAAGAAAGAGTGAAAATATTTTTCCCCAAATTGTAGTTTGTGCTTTTCTTTGTTGTTGTTTTAGTTGATTAAGAAAATATATATTTTTGTAACTTTTACATAATTAAGAAATACTATCTGAAAAAAAAAATGGCTGTTTAAATATGACATTGTTTAGTAAAAAAAAAAAATATTTTGTGTGAAAACAATTATAAAAAAAATCACAGTAAAACATTAAATTAAATAACATCCAAAATAATTTAAGTTGTGGCTCAGTTAATAAAACATAATTTGTTTTTCTTCAGTATGAACACAATAAAATAATTCAGGGATGCTAGCAAAATAGCAGGAAGTCCATTTTGCAGCTCTAACGTTAATTTATAATTAACATGGCTGTAAACTGTATTAGCTGGACTTTGCTTAAGTTTCATTTTTATGTTTTCTTTTCGTTTTCTTTTTGTTGTTATTTATTGCCTGTCTGTAAAAATGCTTCTATTATCATTATGAATGTTATTTATTACAAGCATTTATCAAATACGATTTCATTTTTGCAACATAAATCAGTGTTTGAAAGATCATTAAATGAAGTCTCTAAATGCTTTAGAAAAAAAGAACATACATTTCAACTTCCAATTATTATTTAATTCCATTGCCAGGCCCGTCTGTGTAAGAACTACACTGGCACAATGCCAAAATTTGCAAGAGGAGCTCTGTGTAGTCCGTTTATTAAAAAAGGTGTTCACTCATTTGATGGAAGAGAAAGAAGGAAGTCCAACAAGCTCTCAGCAGCTGCTCCTGTTCTGTCTTCACATGCAATAAAGTTTGTTGCCTCATGTCGGGGATCTCTCCCTCTTTATGAAGCAGAATTTTCAGTCCATAATTTATACATTTACCTAACTTGCTTCTGCGTGCGTAGGCCTCCTGCATTTTTTAAAGGCCGAGCACTGAGGGATTTTCTGTCATGCTCTCCTGCTTTGTTCTGATCACGCAAGCTGCTGCTATCCCACATGCAGGAACACACAGGCGTAAGTCATGCCACCAAGATGAAACACACACACACACACATGCACACAGGATTACAAACAGTGAATATATACACAGATTGGGAAAGTCCCAGTCTGTTCTGTGAGGATTCTGGGATGGACACACTTGTTCCATTGCGTGAGTGTTTTTTTTTTCCAACTAAGCCACCCCTAAACTTTTGTGTCCCTGCCAGTGATAACATGCTCAATCTTTTTCTCACACCCATGCATGCAAAAGCAGCATGCTCTCTGTGCTTCCAGTCGAAAGCATGTGTCAGTCAAAAATAAGGAAGGAGAGACTGAGATGAAGAAATTCAACAGATAATTTACTGAAAAACCTTAAAAACGCATGTCAATTACAACATAATCTTAATAATCATTAAATAACCAAACATATTAATTAGTACTCGATAAATAAACTTCTTGCAATCAGATGTTGCATACGGTGACAACGGGAAAATAATTCTGGTGTTGGTATCATTGACATAAGTTTATTCATTTTTTAATAGTTACAAACAGTTGTTTATAATGCATATTTATTTTATTGAAAATTTTAACCGAAACCTAAACGTTAAAAACGTCTCAGGATGATTAGGTAGGTGGATAAAGAAGTAAGAACATGTTTTTGTTAAAAACAAACAAACAAATAAACAAAAAAAGTTGGTTATGTTTTATTTGTTCAAGTAGGCCTAAAAAAAAAAAAAAAAAACACTACAAGTGATCTGAAAAATAATCAGTTTATCATCTCTGATAAGAAAGTGAAACAACGAACCGTTACTTTTCTATGTTATACATCTCTCCTTTTTTTGCATTTCAGCAGTAACTAATATTATTTTCATTGTACTTATAGAATAAAGTATTTTAAATTGATAAATTCATATGCATCCCACTTATAGTATAATAAATTTAATAAATTATAAAAAAATTACGTGCAATTTTTTTAATAAAAATTAAATCTATCTATCTATCTATCTATCTATCTATCTATCTATCTATCTATC
>NC_056510.1:15541974-15551766 GCF_014905685.2 Nematolebias whitei | reverse complement strand
TCTATCTATCTATCTATCTATCTATCTATCTATCTATCTATCTATCTCGCAAATGTAAAATTTTATTGTTTCCTAATTAATGTTTCACCTAAATGATAGTTGAGATTATATTTTAAACTATTTAAAGTAAAAGTGCAGGAAAGTGACGTCATTATTGTCACTTTCACAACATGAATGAAGACATTAATGAAACTTTTCTTACTGTCCAAAGAACATCCGTGATGGACAAACACCCACTCCTTGGTCTTTCTTTCTGTCCCTCCATGTGCTGTCATTCAGATTCTCTCCCTAACATGTAAATTTAGGTCAGGCTGCACTCTTCTCTCCGGGGCTGCACAGGAAAATGTGGAAATGGATAGTTTCACACCAGTTAATCTTACTGGGAGAGAGGGAGGGTGACGCAAAAACAGCAGTTTCTAATGTGGAGATTGTGAATGCGAAGAGGTAGAAAAGTGCTCAGAAGTGAGTGGAAGTACTAAAAAGACAAGGAAAGACAATTAGACGGAATGTGGACCTAAACTTGAGAAGCACATGAAAGAAGAGAGGCTGCAGAGAAGGAAAAGTAAAACTGTGAAGGGGATGAGGAACTGGATGAGGTATGAGGTAGACAGGAGAACAGATACAAACGGAAAGTGAGGAGGCAAGAGAGTGAAGAAAGAATTGAGATGAGAATCGAAGCGGAAGAAGATGGGAGTATGCCCCTCACGTCTCATTGTGGTGCTTTTTGCCAGCGTCACAGCTCTCAGTGCTGGCAGCTTGCATACTAACAGACAAGCCATATGGCTTCATTATAAGATGCACACAAACAAAACCTCTTACACACACTGTGCATCAGGACTTAGCAGTCCACACCAAACCATAACCAAACACACTCTCAAACAGAAACACAACCTCACACTGTGTGTACACTCACTCAGGTGCACTCAGGCACTTGAGGAAGAGGAGGTGTGTGATGGATTGAATGAAGGGGCAGAGGAGGAGGATGTAATGGCAAGTTCTTTTTTTCACATCAAGGGGCTCCAAGGGAGAGCAGAGCCCAATTACTAAAGCATGCACCAATACACACTCAGACACATGAATGTTACTTGGTCACGCACACCTATTCTCAATCTGGGAAATGTGGAAGCATTCTTTAGATTGGATATGTGAAAAGCAAATATTTAGAATAAAGATGTGCAAATCACATCAACCCTTCCAGTATGGAACATACACCCTCAGACAGAGGCAGAGGCACAGAGGAGGAAAAGCCTTCCAGCTGCGGATGAGTTTTGGAGGAAGGAGACTGTCTGGATTGGTGGAAGTTACGGCTGCGTAAACCACTTGACACACATTACAGCCATGAGTCTCTTTATTCAGGAAATGGATGTTCCTGATCATGAGAAATTGGTAATGGCACTCAGTTGGGCACCTCCCATAGGGTTGCCGGAAGTGCACTGGAAGTGCTCTCTGTGGACCGTCTGTGGAAGAGTCCAGGTGTACAGGAGTGTACTGATTTGTTGCACTGACTTGCTTCCACAAAAAGAGTTGCGTGGCTATTTGTATGTTTTATTTTATTGTTGCCAATATTCAATAGTTTAAGTAGTTCCATAAATTACTGGTAGTCTGCTATAGACACTAAGTTGTACCACACATGTAACAGCACTATTTATACAAGACTTATTGTTATTTCATCATAGTTCATGCTCAATAATCCAGGTACAAAACCAACAATGTTCAGTCAGATCATCTGAATGGTTTCTTCTTCCTTTTTTTTTTTCTGAGACGTTTCGTCCTTCATTGAATGAACTTCATCAATATGAGGAGCCACAAACAAACTGTGTCCCACAAGCAGCACACACCCATAGTGGGGGAAAAAAAGAAACAAACAAAAAAACAACTGGTGATAAGACACCCATTTTGAATATTATCAGCCATTAAATGGTATATTATCAGTTGTTATCCCCATAGCGTTCAGACTGCCCCTCCTGTACCTCCTAGTGGGTTTAAAGGTATGTTGTTAGCGATGATAATAGGCTCACGTTGTTAGGTATAAAATTAAGGGTCTGGGGGTTAGGTTTAGGGTCTGGGTTAGGTTAGGCACAAGGGTAAGAGGGTTAGGTTTAGGGTGAGTGCTCTGGGTCAAGTGTAAGGTTAGGTTTAGGAAAAGGGTTACATAAAGCCGACAAAAAGAAAAAACACTTCCTGTTTTACCGCATGCGACTCTGCATATTATCAGCGATACAAACGTAACTTTAAAACTGCAAGGAGGGATAATAACGTTCATTTAATGGGCAAATAACATTCAAAGACGCTGGATGAGAAGGTTTCTGGGGCCCGCCCTCTCCCCCGTCAACTCATCTGATATAGCCAAAGTGGCATGGCTGCCTCATACTTTTATTATTATATGAAAATTGCATAATTATCATTAAACAAATGGTTTTGTTACTTGTGTGCAGCAACACAAAGTTGTTGCCTTATCATTATGTAACAATAAAAAATGTGTTATATTACAACACAACATTCTAATTACTCTTAGCTCACTGTTGTTAGTGCGCAACAACAACAACACATAGTCAGGGTTTAGAAAATACTGTCCAGCAGTTGGTGTCTTGAACAAATTTATCAACTATTTGAAATGATGTTAAATTGTAGGCACATAAGAGCTGAAAACTGTTTCAACTGGGTTTTTTTTTAAAGCTTTTTTTTCCTAATGCGTGTGACGTTGCAAATGTGAAGTTTGTCTTGAAGCTCTATATTTCTCTGCTACTGACTTTTACAACCTTCTGTGTGGAAAAATCATTGAGGCGAGTGTTGCTGCTTTGTCCGTTTCCTGTATTTTTGTCCCATTAGACAGACTTTGAAATGCTTGCAGTAAAGGACATTGTTAATAAGTATTTGATTAATATGTGATTTTTTTTCCTTTGTATGTTATTGCTCTTTTGAAGTAAGTACACTTTTTTTTTTTTTTTTAATGAGTTAAAAAAGCAAGGTGGCTGATCGTTATAACAGAGTCCCTCCAAGCAGTGAGCAGACATTTTTATCAGATGATCTGTTAAGTATGGATTTTTCTCTGGTTTTCTCTTACAATATTCAACGGCTTATTGAATTCATCTGAGCATGTAATCCTGGAATAGCTGACTCCTCTTCATTTCAAATCACTTTGTAATTCACTTGACATCATTAGATACCAAGACACATGGTATTTTAATATAATGACTTCAGTGGCTTGAAAACACATCATGAAGACATTTTGCTGAGCCACTTTGAGAATGTTTCAGCCCATAATGCATTGAGGCTCACTGACAGTCAGTTATTAATTAGTGGGAAACAGAAACACAGATTAATGAAGTACATTTTTAGACAGTATTTACCTTTTCAAATCTAAATTTCTACAAGTTAAGCGTTTCAAGACAACATTTTTAACTGAAAACAAAGGTTGGGTTTTGTTTCCCTGATCTGTGCAGCACGCCATCAAAGGAGTAGCCATTTAAACTGTTTTCACTCAAAAAAATGTGGTACGATCTGAACACTTAGTTTAATTGCTCTCTGTGACAATGGTGGACGCCTTAGTGACCCTTTGTTTCTATTGTTCAAGTTAATTCATCTGGGCCAAGTTATAGGAGCAGATGAAGTGAAACTGATGAAAAGAGAATGGAGCCGTGCAGTTTCACCCACCATGGGTCGGGTGCTTTCATGGTTCGGAGTGGGGGGGGAATACGCCTGTTGCCAGGATACTGGCCGGATCCAGTCTAGAGGTCCCGCTGGTATATTGGACAACATGCTTGACCCTCTAGAAGCCCCAAATTGGCCTCTGACCTGAGTAGTCACACCTAATCAATGCAGCCATGCACACACTGACTTAGGGAAAGGTCGGTGCTGCCTACCTGCTGGCAGAGACACAGAGCGCAGAGCGGCACAGTGGATCAATATCATAGAAAGTGACATCTGCAGCCATTTAAAATCACATTTAGTGTAATCACTCTTTGATACACTGTCATGAATGTGACATTTGGCATCTGAAATATTTTAAGTGGTTCCCTGCTTTGTTCAGGATTTTGGAACCAGCAAAACAAATCAATGGCGGTGTGCGCACTTCAGTGCAAATGTAACTCTTCTCGCCGTGTGAATTTGACAAACCTTTCAACTTTAAATGCCATCTACGTAAAACAACGCACACTACAGTAATAAGCCATTTCCTTATTTCCCTTCAGTATTGTCCTAACTAATAAACGTTTGCTGTACAAAGTGGATTAACCACATTTTGAATGATCAAACTGTGCAAAATGTTGAGCAAAAAGAGAAAATAATTCTGTGGACAAGCAATGAAGTTTTTTCTATGAACCTATGGCCTACTTGTATAAAATGTGGGCAAAGATCTTTGTGGTCATTGATAACATTATACCTATTATTTCCCTTTAAATTGCTGAATAGAGAAACATGAACGTTTTAAAGTTTAATAAATCAACATGTAGTTGTGTTGGTCTTGAAATCCTGAGATAATCAAAGTTATGTGTAACCCTAAAGTTTTGCCTCTTGGCCAGTCAAGATCTGTCAATGAATAGAAAGTCTTTACTAATCTGAGGATTTAATTATTTTAAAAACTTAAAGAGAAATATGACGACATGCCCTTGATCATTCAGATTGCCGTAGATTTTCCTGCCGTTTCAGACAGAACCGTAGAACAGACAGGTTGGGATTTTCATCGGACGTGCAAGCCTGAATAGAAACAAATGCTTTCCTCATGACAAGAGGTAGAAAGGAGTCATAATTGAAGCTTTTATTGCAGTTTTCTTCAACTTTCTCATTTTGAGAACACTTCTTGTTTTACCAATTGAAAATTAGTTTAAAATGAAATATCTATCTGAAACAAATAGACCGGATTTTTTTGTATCTAAATGTTTTTGCGGTTGTACCCCGATTAGAGCAACATAACGCATGGGTTATTACAGTTCAAACTTAAAACTGTCAGTCAATTAGAATGTTGATGTGCTCACCTTGAGATGTTGTTACTGCAGAGCTGACATGCCTTCCCACCACTCAGTCAACTGCTGAGCTCTAAATTGCTTTCTTCATTACGGTACTGTATTTCTGTGTCTGCAAAACCACTTTCTATAAATTATTTTTTGTTGAAATGCCTCTTTATAATTAATGAGAGGCTCATTGAGCCCTTATGGTTTCATTTTATGTGTTTATTAATCACAAAATATGCACATAGGGCTCAGGAGAACCATTAAAGAGATTGCTATGATTATTCACTTGTGGTAAAGAATACATTTCTGGCACAGCAGAGAGGGTTTTTGTTGTGGTTCCACACTAATTATGGGAATGTTCCTGTGCTGGGATGGGATCGTTTGCTGCACAAAGAAGTTCTTAGTTATTTTTGCTGAGGAAACAAACAAAGACCAGGAAAAGAGAAGAGGAGATGCCAGGGAACCTCTGGCAGAAATAAAGTTTGGAGAAAAACATTTTTTAACCAAGTGCAGGCAAATTGGAATTACCTTTGCATTTATAAAATAGATTTATATTAAAATAAAAAAAAAAAAACAACTGATGAAGCTCCGTTTCATTTTACTGTTGGCATTCACAAAAAAACAAAACAAAAAAAAAAAAACAATTTCGTTGTGAACGTTCATTACACATCAGTGAAAAGTAGCAAAAAAAGACATCAAGATCAAATCAAATACATCATCAACACATGAAAATATATTTGTAAGAACAAAACATTTTAATCAATCATTTATAATCTAACAATATTTTATTAGATTCTGAGGGATTGCGTCACATCTCTGTTTAATATAGATGTCAATTTTACATTACTGTCATTTTCAATAAGTCTACCGTTTGATGCTTGGACTAAGCGTTGGATGCTTTTCTGGTTTGTTTGAGTGCTTAAAGCACTGAGAACAAAACAAATAAATAAAACAAAGTGGAATAGGCAAGGAATGTTAATATTGTAAAAGAAAGTAGATATTTGTTTCTATGTAACATACATATATGTGTAATATACCGTATAAAATTGGAATTTGAAATATACCCGTGTATAAAATGTCAAAACCAGTTTTTAAATGTTTTCCATTGTATTCAGATGTATCTAAGTGTGCAAAATATCTTCTTACAACAAATAAATAAAGGTGTGAACACATTACTTCCTGCTTAATTGTATTCCTTGTTGTTAACAGTCCTAACGGCACGGTACCAACCTACCTGTCGGAACTTTTGCACCGCAGCACTCCACAGCTCTGAGGTTCTAAATCAGATACCTTTGAACATCCTCAGATCCAGACTAAAAACTCAGAGGAGATGGACAGAGCATGCTGGGTGTTGGCCCCTACTCTGTAGAACAGCTTGCAGTGAGAGCTGCTCAAATTATTGATCATTTTAAACTACTGTATGTTGAAACCCTGTTTATTTTCATTGGCTTTTAGTCCAAGTTGATCAGGACATCTGGACTTTTATTGTGACAGTTTAATTATTTACTGATTAATGTGGTATTTTATTGCATTTGTGTTCATCTTTATTGCTCTTAATATTAATAATATCTGATTCTGTATTTTCCACTTGGAGCAGCACTTTTGTCAACAAGGGTTCTGTAACTGTGTTACCTACAGTAAATAAGCCTGGACTTCTGCTTTTGATTTATTCCACATACAAACTTTTTTTTTTGTTGTTGTAGCTTATTTTTTATGCTCATAGAAAGTTTTGAAAGCCCACTGTAAAATCCCCCTAAAGAAATACAACTTTTATTGCAGCTTCCTTATAATTTATCATCATAAATCAGCCAGTCAAATAGAATGATTAGAAGGTTTGTCTTGGCCACTCACAGAACCCACCCAACTTGCCAGCAAAACTAATCTATTCACCTGACCACAGCACCTCTCATCACATAAATCTTCACTATGGCCTGCTGGCTCATTTCACAATATGTGTCTGTTTGTGCATCTTTGTGTTCATGTATATTTTAACAACAACAACAGTGTAGTTTCTGTGTGTTTGTGTCATACAGCTCACAATATACTTCTTAAAATGGATGGGAAGGTTTTTGATCTGGGTCGTGCCGTGCCCATATATCACTATGGGGATCTGGCTTTCTGGAGATTTAGGATGTATCAAAGTGGTGTGGCTGGCCACTGCACCCTGACCATGGCCGTTCCATCACCCGCTGCCTCATCCCAATATTACTGCACAGTGACAGCTCAGATTATGACTCTGTTTGTTGCACTAGAGATTCATTTTTATTTTAAGTTATTCTAATTAACAGTAATACAGAGATACATGAGTAATGGTGAGAAATATTTTGGACAAATACTGATTAGCACTCAAACGTGTGTGTTGTGTATGAAAACAGGCTCAAATACATGTATCAAACTCCATCATGTATATAATACAGCAGAATTGATTATGAATACCAATACTGTATAAAAGGACAAGGAAAATGAATATGAAAAGTTGTTATGTAAAGCTTTAGAAAATTTCTGAAAGAGAGTGGATGATAAAACCCTTTTTTTTTTTTTTATTCCAGTGTGAAGTGTGGCTCTACAGTTGCTATCAGTCAAAGTCTTGAGTACAGTCAAGTTGTCCTTGCTCAGGGCTTGAGTTTTATTGGAGTGCTGGATGTCCATTTGCACAAAGCGGATTTTGCATCAGACAGCTTAGAAGTGAATATTTCTTTGAAGTTCCCTAATCCTTCCTCTACCTTCAGACAACCCTTCTTCATCTACAGAAAAAAAAAAAAAAAAAATGCAGAGCCAGCTAACTGCACTGACAGGATGGTCTGTACCACTTAGACTCAGTTACACATGTGAACGTTACAGCGCATAGATATTTGTACACCTGTTACTAAACAAAGAACTGATGAAAGAAATACATTGATTCTGGGATGTACAAAATGACCTTTCTCACTTACATAAGCATCCACAAGAACTCTAACATCTGATCCTGCCAAAGGCCTCAAACAGTTTCAGTATTGCTCTGAGAGCTGTCAGAGTGGGTGGCATAACCAAGATGACAGACTGCTGTGGAGTGGTGCTCTTTATTTGCCAAACAGTGTTCAGCAATTTTCAATTTCCTCTTTGTCGCATGCTCAAGCCCACACACTTCCAAAACAACATAGGCCGAGCTCTTCGAACCAGGAAGGTATGACTTGCAATTGGGGGCAAAAACAGTAGAGATCCAATCCAAATTGTTTTTGTTGATGGGTGGTCTGTCTCTTTGCATACTCGTCTCTCTTTGGACCAGAGAGTTAACCAATCCTCGGTCAGATGGGGTCAGGAAAGTCTCACCAACAGCCTTCCTATTGGGTGAGGTCGTCTATGGATTCATGGTGCCAAGAATGAAATCAATAATAGAGGAGGGTGATACTAAGCGTCTGTCTTCGGATCGAGATGTTTCTTTCCGTTTGTCCAACAATACAGTGAATTTTCCACATTCCTGTTTTGTTTCGCCTGTCTGTCATTTTGTGTGTGTGTGTTATGTTTTGCGTGTGTGTGTGTGCTCTCATTACCTACTCGGGAGCTGTACCCAGATGGTGTGTATTGGCTGCGTTTCTCTCTGCTCTCTGTGCTTCAGTTCTTCTTCTGAAAGGGGTCTCAGGCTTTCAAGGTTCTTTTTGTGAACTGCTTATCAAAGACCTCAAATGGTATACCGCTGGTTTTGAAGTGAATATCCCATTTTTACTTTAGAAAAGATATTCCGGTTATGGTTCTATGATTCTCTCTTCTAAGATTTTATAAATTATTTTCTCTACATGATTTATTGAAAAAAGACAATTTTATTACAGTAGAAAACTGATTTAAACAGGGAATTATAACTGATATCCATAACTGGCTTTTATTTGTTTTTATTTACATATTTATTGTTTCCGCTCCAGAAATTAAATACTGTTTCACTAAATACAAAATATACAGAAATCTGAAGAAAAAAAAAAAAAGATTTTTGAATAATGTACTGAAAGTTTACGATTGCTTTGAATGATTTTGATTTCCAAATCTCCAATTACTACAGAAGTACTAGCTTTTATTTAGTTTGAAAAATCTATAAGGAAATGTTTGCCGTAAAGTGATGTATAAAATTATTTTTAAAACAATATCAAATGTTGTTTAGCACAGAGTATTCTTTTAAATGTGATTACACTTAAATACATATTGATAGCATTTATTAAAGACTGAAGTATAAAAGCATTTTGTTGTGATCAACAGAGACTCATACTTAGGCTGTTTAGTGTCTTCTAGTTGATCACAGTTATTTTATTCCTCTGTAGCAGAATGTGTATTTGATTTTTTTTCCCGCATTGCTCTTTGAAAATGAGTCTTGATAACTCGAGGAAATCTGGTAAGTGATATTTTGTGGCAGTAAAAAAAATAAAAATAATAATAAAATCACTGTGACAGAAAGTGAAAGAACACACACACACAAAAAAAAAAACCAATGATTACACTCTAGCTGATGCCTGCAAACATTTAGGATGTAATGAATAAAAAAATAAAAAATAAAAAAAAACACTATGTACCACTGAAATGATAAAGTTTGGTTTGCCATTTTTCATTAGTTTGATGTTTTGATGTGATTACATTTAAACTGGGACGAAATTATTCCATTTGCTGGCCAGGGTGCAAAACGTTGCTTTAATAGAATACATTGTTTTGGGAAAACATAGACTTCATGTACCGGTAATATTAAATACCATCATATTATTTCTGGACACAACATTGACAGAAGGCATGATCATTTTCTGTGTGCAAAGATTGTTAGTGATGCTCAGTAAAAATGAAGCCATGTCAGATACCCATTTGCCAGTTACTGAAGCTCAGAATAAAC
>NC_056510.1:15539639-15541574 GCF_014905685.2 Nematolebias whitei | reverse complement strand
AAATGTTTTGTCTCTGTAACATTACAGCACCAAAACTAATAGTATAAATTATTTTATTGTTTTTTTTTCTCTCTAATTGTTATTGATATTACAATTGTCTTTATTGTAATTTTTCAGAATTAATGTCAGAGAGGCTACTTTTTACTAGACAACTTTAATTTTTGAAGAATTTCATAATTAAAGATTTTGTGAGGTGATCAGAATGATCTATGCTTTAGCTGGAATACAAACTGCTCCTAGATTTTCCAGTTTGGATATCAGACAGAAGTTCTTCCAGGAGAGAAGCCTGGTTAAATTAAAGCCTAGTCCAAGCAGAACTAGGTCTGAAGCAGATTTCTGCTGTCTGAAAACAACTCCACTCTCAAAAGTTTTATACCAGTTTGTGCAATTTTACAAAACTTTTCCAGCTGTCACGTTTGCGTTAGATGTTTATTACTGATGGTTCTGTCAGCATGTCATTTACTTATAATTAATGGGGTGCACGTGACTAAATGTTGCAAAAGTGAGTGGGTTATATGTACTCAAAAAAAAAAAAAACACAATTATGAGATGGAAAAATAAGGTGGTGTAAACAATAATAAAATGTGTAAATTTGAATTGCTAATTTTTTTAAAATTTGCAATATGTTTGCATGTATGATGGAGCTTTAGGGGCCACGCTAAGAAAAAAAAAAAAAAAAAGCCACACAATTACAAGAATAACGTTGTAGAATTACGAGAATAAATTTGAACAAATCTTAATATTATGAGAATAAAGTTGTACAAGTCTTTTTGCAGCTCTTTTTGTTTTTGTTGTTTTTGTTGTTTGTTTGTTTTTCACGAGTCAGATCCACAACGCAACCTGTCAATCAATCAATCCAGTAGGCATGTTAGCAAATGACCAACCTGAAGCTAAATGAGTCGTAATATTATCTGAACTTTGACACATAAAGCAGGTTTGCCACATTTTAACTTTGGTAAAATGAATAACGTTGAGCATCTTGTTAAGTTATACTTTGGTATTCGTTTTACAAATAATGAGATAGTTAATCTGTTAGCACATCAGCATCAGATTATTATCAGCATCAGGATTTTGAACCTGCTTACAGTAAGGTGGTACACTCTGATGGGCTGCAGCAGCTCTGCAGGAGCATTTAGCTTTGGATTGTTTATTTGCTGACACGCCTACTGGATTGACTGACAGGTCGCGTTGTGAATTCGACTTGTGGAAAAAATAAATAAATGAACGAGAGCTGTTAAAAAAAGTCTTGTACGACTTTATTATTGTAATACTATGACTTTATTCACATAGTTTTATGGTTTTTCTTCTTTTTTTGCTTAGTGTGGCAATGTTTTGTTTTTTTCTTAGCGTAGCCCTAAAGCTTCATCGTATGCATGAGATGGTACAGTAACATGTTTCACATGGAGCATTACTTCTAACAGACCACACTCCCACACAGTTATATATGTTAGTTATGTATTGTCATCAAAGTATGTTCCCATGCAATGGCATAA
This sequence comes from Nematolebias whitei, assembly GCF_014905685.2. Taxonomy (NCBI): domain Eukaryota; kingdom Metazoa; phylum Chordata; class Actinopteri; order Cyprinodontiformes; family Rivulidae; genus Nematolebias; species Nematolebias whitei. The sequence goes on along the minus strand of NC_056510.1, from coordinate 15,540,081 downwards.
ATGGCTCCCTGCTTTTAATCCATCCACCACCAGGTGGAGCAGTGAGCAGCTATGGAAAGTGCCAGGGAGCAACTGGGGATAAGGTGTCCTGCTCAGAGACACCACAAGATGCGCAATGACCAGGGATCGAGCCCAGAACCTTAGGGTCCCAAGTCGGCTGCCCTGCCCCTACACCATTGTAAATAACCATAGATTTCCATCAAAACAGCAATTTAATGTAGAAATGAAAGTGATGCAAATTATATTTAAACAAACTAACAAGCAAAAAAAAAATAAAAAAAAACAAAACAACTTTTAACCAGTGTGAAATTCTTGAGACTTGAATAATTTAGAGGCAGGAATTTGCTCTGGAATTAGCACAACTTAGACCAACAGTGTCAAGCTGTTTAAACCCAGAACTCCATCCATCCATCCATCCATCCATCCATCCATCCATCCATCC
>NC_056510.1:15483787-15539539 GCF_014905685.2 Nematolebias whitei | reverse complement strand
ATCCATCCATCCATCCATCCATCCATCCATCCATCCATCCATCCATCCATCCATCCATCCATCCATCCATTATCTTTACTCACTTCTTCCTTTCTGGGTCACTGGTGCCCAATATCCAGCAGTCATTGTGTGAGAGGCAGAAGACACCCTGGACCAGTTGCAAGTCCATCACAGACCCAGGACTCAACTTAAAAAAAACAATTGCTGTCTGGCTGCATCAATCAAAACAGTTTGTGATGGCAGCTAGAAAAGATACAAGGTGTAATTTATTTTTCTTGAACATCTTTTACATTTTGCTTATGCAGACATAAAATAGTGAACATCTAAAGGAATTATGCCACTATCAGTGTTTTTTTTTTTTTTGCTGTTTCCACCAGCACTACTGCTGTTTTCCTCTTGACAGCGGACGCCACTAATGAGAAAATATTAGCCTACTGCTAAAAGACAAGATTGACACTAGGAAAGTTCCCATTGTTGTAAATATGTTGATGAATGCACTCAAATTGACCCTGTTTATGAGTGAACTTTATTTTGCAGTAATCTGAAAATCTTTAAAGGCCATCTAAAGTCACAACCTGCTAGAAAAGGAAATATCTCCTACTACAGACGGAAGGTTTGCTGCATATCTGATGTTGCTTAAAATCTGCTTAAATTATGATGTTTCTTACCGTTCAAACCACTTCACTCCTGTCACCTTCAAGTAACGTGAAATTCTGTGGGCAGCTTTGCAAAAAAAAAAAAAAAAAATCACCGACCAAGAGCATCATTTTTTTATATGTAGTGACTTATTCACCCACACTCAATAAAATAAGTGAACATCTTGTTCTTGGCGTTTTAACACAAATCTAACAATGCCCTTTTTCCTTCCTTTTTTCTATTCTGCTTTTTTTTATAGCCACTGCTTGCAAACTTTTCATTTTATCATTGAACTGATCCGTTTTTTTTTTGGTACAAAGACAGACTAAACTGATGTAATCGGTTCATAAGTACTCTCCCAATAAAATTGCATCATGCTGCACATCTGTGAATCAGTTTGAACAGGTTTATCTTCAGGTTTTCCTTAAATAAATGTTCCACTCTATCCTTCCTTTCATCCACCCTATTTTACCTACAGGCATGTAAGAATAAGGATAAGAAAGCACACTGCTATTGGTATACTCCAAGTTCCACAACTTAAATAAATAAATAAATAAAACTAAATCAAATAAATAAATAAAAAAACAGTTTAACTAAATAGTATTTAATATGCATTTTAGAATTTTGTGTGAAGTATATTGCTGGAACAGGACAGCAGGCTTCAATTCAATTCAATTCAGTTTATTTATATAGCACCAAATCACAACAACATTGTCTCAGGGTACTTTACAGGAACATTCACATACATAAAAGCCAATTAGTAAGGCTCTCTATCTAAGGACAGTGGTAAAATGGGTTGTAGGAGTGACAGATAGCTTCAAGGTGGAGGTGGGAGTGCATCAAGGATCAAATCTGAGCCCCTTCTTGTTTGCTCTGATGGTGGACCGACTAACAGATGAGGTCAGGCAGGAATCCCCATAGATTATTATGTCTGCAGATTACATTGTGATCTGTGGTGAGAACAGCAAACAGGTGGAAGAGAACTTGGAGAGGTGGAGGTATGCATTTAGTAAGACAGAGTACATGTGTGTGAATGAGAGAGAGGCTGGTGGAACTGTGAGGCTACAAGGAGCATAAGTCACAAAGGTGCAGGACTTCAAGTACTTGTACTTGGGGTCCACTGTCCAGGAAAACAGGGCATGTGGTGAAGAGGAAAAGAAGAGTGTCAAGGCAGTATGTGGAAAAGTTTCAGGAGTGATTTGTGACAAATAGGTGGCAGCAAAGTTCAAAAGAAAAGTTTACAGGTGACCAGCTACAATATATAGTTTGGGGATAGTACTACTGACAAAAAGACAGGAGACTGAAGAATGAATGCAAGTGGCAAAGCTGAAGATGTTGACGTTCTCCTTGGGAGTGATAAAGCTGGATAAGATCAGGAATGAGATCATCAGAGGAATTGCACAGGTTGAACAACTGGGAGATAAAGTTAGAAAGATCAGACTGAGATGGTTTGGACATGTCCAGAGGAGGGACAGTAAATTTAATGGTAGAAGGATGTTAGACATGCAGCTGCCAGGGAAACAAAATATATGTGGATGCAGTTAGAGAGGACACAGATGTAGCTGGAGTAAGGACAGTGGACAGAGGACAGAATGAGATGGAGGAGGATAACAATGTGTAGAGCCCTGAAGAAGGAACAGCCAAAAGAAAAAGAGGAGGAAGAAGAAGATTTTAGAAAATTGTGACATAAAATATAAATACCTGTACCAATTTACAAGAATACATTAACTTAGATAATCTTCAGAGAATTCCAAATAAATTACATTGACCTGTTATATTTCTCAAGGGAGGAAGAGACTATAGGGTTACTTCAGATTATTAACCTTGAAAAAGTTTAATCTTTTTTTGGAACTAAAGTGTTTTTTTAAATTTTTTTAAATTTTATTTTATCTTCCTGCCTTGTGCTTGTGTAATGCATATTTTTGATTTATTTATTTTATTTTTACCATATAACCATTGTAAACCTGCATCATCACTGTATTTGCATGGAGTCACTGAATTATTATTTTGTTCTTAGTAAGATTTCCATTGACCAAATAAAAGCATTAATCTGTCTATTTAGGTCATGAAAGGCTATGTCACTATTAACTCACCCCAGTCTATCCATCAGTACAGAAAGCTCTTAAATGTCTAAATAATGGAAAGTAGGCCCCACCACTTACTGTCACAGTTAAACTGTCACTATAAACCCTCAAATGGGTTTTATTTTGTTCCTGATAAACAAAGTAAGGTGTCAGGTGCATCTGTTAGAGGCCATTTTTTCATCAGCTGTAATAGATGAAAAGAGGATGCTGGTGTGGAAATGAAAGCATCAGGTAAGCAATTAAACTAAAGCACCCTTATTATCATTTGCTCATCATTTTCTCTTCCTCCATTCTGGTGTTCAGCATTCATTAGGCCCGACTTCCCCAAACAGTTTTATCTACAGGAAACTTTGCTGTGTTGAACTCCTGATCACCCTGATAAACCGCCAGGCTAATTAAACAGACTTACACAATGTGTTCCTGCATGTGTATGTGCATATTTATCTGTATATGTGCATGTGTAATTCACCGAGTGCAGCTCTCTATCTTCCTTCCAGCTCTCCTCCCCCCTTCTCCTTGTCTGTCAGGCTCCAGGAAATGATGCTGCATGCTGAAAATATGGCACATGCTGAAAGCAGCATTTAAATCTTGACAGTGGCTGGGATTAACTAGGTAACAAGGAGGACAGTTTTGGGAGGAGAAAAAAAAATCAAGCTAGAGAGGTGAAGCTGAGGACAGAGAGGCAGAGGAGAAAGATTCTCACACACAAAGAATATATTCAGCCCAAAGTTTTATATGTATATTTAAAAAGTATTTAAAGTTACTTTTAAGTTTAACTATGATTTTTTATTTATTTTTGGTGACTGTAATATTTCCCCCCTTCACAAACTTCATCTAGACTAGACTGAAGTTTTAAACTACCCTCATCATTATCTTTGAAAAATACACCAAAGTGACTTATAAAATACACTTGAAGGAAACTGTGGCTGCCTTTAATGTTGCACTTTCCTCCCCCCATTTTTAATCAGCTCACACGTGCTGCGCTAAAAGCAAACATGATCCCTGATGTGCCTTCTCTCTGCTGCTATAGCCTTTGGACTGCAGTCTACCAAATTCTAATCCCCTCCCCTTCGAGTCTTCTTTAAACCTTAGCTTGATGAACACGTGCTGAACAGACTCTCTGAGCTTCCTCTCTGGCCTGGAGAGACGGCAAGGTGGAGGGGGTAAATGTGAGTGGTGTACGATCGAGACAGCAAGTGAGGGAGAAAAACTTTTCCAATTAGAAACTCTCCACAAAGGCCATCTTGGCTAGGAGAAACATGTGCTACATGGGGGCAAGAAGGCACATAGAGTTTGTACACACTGCACTGTGATGGACATGTGGTTCCTTGGCTGGACAAAAAAAGGAAATAGGAGGTTGCACCATATGCCAGCCTGCCTGCGTGCATTTCATATGCACAGCTTAATGTTTTATGTATGAAGTGTTATGTAATCTCTGTGTCAAGGACCTACAGTTTGGCTGCATTTCCATTCAGACAGCATAGGCACTTTCCTCATTTCATATTTTAGGCACTGCGTTGATGTTCACCAATATACATCCCATTGTGTCGTTTACAGAGATGTTAGCCTGAGAGGTATAAAAGAAGGGCAATACAAAACTTAACCATGACACTTAATTCAGAGAATTTATTATTCTCTCAGTTTGAAAAAGTCTGACAGGGTAGAGATACACTTTATGAAAGTGTAGTAAAAATGACTAGTTGGTTTATATACAGTAGATAATTCTTACCTTGCTGATGCATGTTCAATTATTCATTTATTTTAACATGTGTAGTTGTAATTGAGTATTTGGAGACTAAAGAGACCATATTATTGTTTGTGTGGGAAGTAAGCAGGACTTTCAACTTCATATCCCTACAGTTCAGGTTCTGACCGCAATTGATCAACATTGCTGGCTTTATTAAATTGCCTGACTGAACCTTGTTGGATTTTCAACCTGGATTATTGAGCATGAACTTTGATGTTTTGAACCACTTTGGCTATGGCTACCTCAGAGGAGTCGGCGGGGGAGAGGGCGGGCCGGAGAAACCATCTTATCATCAGTAAAATGGTTGGTCCAGTAATATGGGTTTGCTGCTTGTGGGACTCAGTTTGTTGTGGCTCCTCGGACTGATGAAGTCCTTTGGATGAAGGATGAATTGTCTCATCAACAAAAAAATAAATAAATAAAATGTCCAGATGACCTGAATGAACTTGTTGGATTTTCTACCTGGACTTTAAAGCATGAACTTTAATGATTGCTGGCTTAGTTTTGAACTGTTAAAGGAAGTAAAGACATTTTGTTAATCATTCTTAATGTTCAAAGATTGTCATCTTACCAACTTACTAGCCAGTAGTAAAAGTATTGATTGAATGCCACACGGTACTGCTTTATTTAAAGTTTCCAATCAAAAGGCAACAAAAGTAATCCTCACATTTTTTCTGAGATAACAGACCTGTCTGTAATGCATGCAAACCATATTTGTTACCGTGTGGAAAAAATCCCTCTTACTTCTGCAAAATGCATAACACATTATACAGACTATTTGACAGTTCATCCTCCAACCAATCACTCACATTAGCAAACATGTATTTGGTTTGATTATGCTGTTTTGTATTTTGGCATAAGCTAAGTTTTGTCTGTTAGATGCAAAGGCATATAAACATTTTTATTGACATATTTAGTTTTTTTGTTTTTTTGTTTTTATTTTTTTATTTCTGCTCTTTTACTGTTGTACCTGTGAGCTGCAGCAGCATACTTTACAACCACCAACATGTTTTTAAAATGCATTTTCAAAACAAAACCCTTTGACAAATAGACAGATAAAGACAGCTGGAAATAAGCTTTTTCCAAAAATATGGTCAAAATTAATTGAAAAAGACTAATTTAGGGTAGAACATTTCTTGTTCCAATTTGAATTTAACCTCCAGATGTTGCATACAGTCAAGACAAAAAGTTAAATAATAAAAATCCAGAGAAAATTAAAAAAAATAAAATACAGTTTTATTTGTGTTGCCAGAAAGGTGTACAGAAAGTATCAAATACGTGCAGAGGTCTTTTTATGTATCTGTTAAAGCAGTTCTGGTATACTGACATCTTCAGATCAAGTATTTGGTGGTAGTAGATGTGCAACAACCACTGAGCCCTCATCTGTACAGGGATGAAAGTAAGACATATTTTATCGCTCTGTGATGACCTGGGTCCACCTTGTCCACTGATGTCCTGAAACTTCGAGGTGTCATAGCAAGAACTCAGTCAGCGATAACCAACATGTAGGCATGTTTGATCTTTATAGCATTTTGCCACCATATGTTCAGGGTTTGATCCTTTATAAATTGTCATTGAAACTAATGACGCATACGTTTCACATAGACAGAGTCCAAAGTTTAAAATGGGGTGCAAATTAATCAAAGTACTTTTTTTTTTTTCATACTAATGGTGGAAGATGGTGACAGACATATTCAATATTTCGGTAAAAAGCAGCTTTTGCTCCATTTATCAGTTTAACCTTGGTTGTCAGTGATGTGTCCGGTCATTGGTGCTGTTACATTACTGTCTTGTCAGAGAGAAGCCCACAGAGAGAGCTCAGACAAGCCCTCTGAACTCCACCACTCACTGGTTCAAACCCTGACACATCAAGCACACACAGACATACACCCACACACACACACATTTGACTGACATAGTTGGTTGCTGGAATACTGACCAGCAGATGACCATGGAAAATGGCACGCAAGGTTACTTACTTTTTATCAGCAAACCAAGAGGAACTTTTCAACTGCAAAATCATCCCTAAATCACATTATCATTATTATTCATTCAAGCTTTATTTAGACAAGTTAATCCCATTGAGCCTCAGGGGCTCATCACAATTAATTCATCATTAATTAATTAATTATCAGAGATTCAGAGATTCTTTATTGTCATTCGCACCACATGTGGTACAGGTGGTGGAACAAAATTATGTAAACGGGGTCCCAGTTACATCCAACAATAAAATGTAAAAGAAAAACAGTAGTAAGATCTAAGATATGAACTAAGAAAAACATCAGATAAAAATATGCTAAGCACTAATAGCATAAAAACAATAAACAGAATGTGCCAAACAGCAGCACGAACATGAGTCTATGTGAGCAGATGAGCATGAGTGAACACAGCAACATGAAACAGATCAGCAGCAACATGAAACAGATCAGCAGCAACATGATGTGATTTTTCACAGTGATTATCCTGGTTAGAGATTCATGAGTCTAACAGCCTCAGGGTAGAATCTGTTCCTCAGTCTAGTGGTTCTACACTTAATGCTCCTTAACATCCTTCCTGAGGGAAGCAGGGCAAAAAGTGTGTGTGCTGGGTGAGTGGGGTCCTTCATGATACAGGTGACCCTTTTCCTACATCTGGAGGTGTAGATGTCTGTGATGGTGGGGAGGCTGACTCCAACAGACCTGTGTTTATTCCTTCTGAAGTGCATGACCATCTCCTTTGTCTTCTTCTTCACATTGATGTGAAGGTTATTCTCCTTGCACCAGCTCTCCATGTGTTCCACCTCCTGCCTATAGCTGAACACACCATTGTTTGTGATGCATCCCACCACCACTGTATCATCTACAAACTTTACAATATGACAGCCTGGATGGGTAGGTGCACAGTCATATGTGAACAGAGTGAACAGGAGAGGGCTCAGCACACATCCCTGAGGGGAGCCAGTGGTGAGGGTTATGGTGGAGGAGAAGTTGTGGATCCTCATAGACTGGTCTATTTGTTAAGAAGTTTAGGACCCAGTTGCAAATGGAGGGGTTTAGTCCTAGTGTGAATAGTATGTCCACCAATCATCACTACCATCTTCTTGATTAGGTGCTAAAGCCTGGCCCTTTATATTATATGCACTTTGTAAGACCTAGAAACAGGTACTGTATGTTCATTTTTTCCTTCATTTAGCATACAAATATCATAAAAGACTGAATAAAAAAAAAGTATGACAAAAGCCCAATTTAAACATTTAACCAAAGAAACACTAAGTGGAAGTGAAACAACATAAAATAACTATTGTGATCATAAAAAACAACAAATGACTTATTTCTTATTTTTAGTAAAATGGTAGAATATTATAAGAATAAAATTCCAATTCTCTGCTCCGATGTGCATTTAGGCAGAACATAATGAGTTCTCAGATTATTTTCAAATGACAACAACAGTGGGTTCTCTGTAGCGAGATGCAAAAGAAAAAAAAAAAAAAAAAAAGAAATGATCCCAGAGCAGGCACGACAATAACGACGGTTTATAAGAGTTGCATTAGAGGACAGATGTGAGGAGGCATTGCTGTGAGGTAATGACAACATAATCGACTCAGGAACACTGAAAGCTCCCCTGTTAGCGTGTCCTCTTATCCTTGTCATTCAGTGGCAGTCTTTGTTGTTTCTACAATGGTGGTGTTGTGCTGGCATGTCATCCTTTCACGGTCATTGTTTCCCACCTCAGCTCAGCGATGAGAGAGAATGTCTCTGTGGAAAAGACGTGACCTCTCGTAACATCTGTTTGTCATTGAATCATTCAGTTTCTTTTCTTTTCTTTTTCTGTGTCATCACTTTTCAGCTGATTTCTAAATGCTTCAATTGTGTTGAATGCTTTTAACACCATTATCTTACTGGGTTAAACCATACACACAATTGAAATGTAAAAATTGCCAATGAAACTAACTACGTTGTACAAGCATAATTGATTATAGAATGTATTCATAAAGTTCATTTATGTGTTAAACTATCAAATATATTGTTTTCTAGTGACTCCTTGCTTTTTCCGTCACCCTCGTTAGTGTCTTTTTCTTGCTGGTTTCCTCTTGCCCACATCACCCTTGAGGCACTAGTGATACCTCAGAGCCAAGGGATCAGACACATTCGTTTGTGCACATACACATGCATGCTCATACTCATTACAGAGCAGCAGCTAGATTCAGAGGCAGTATTAATCCTATTTCTGCTTGTTAATGGGATTAAGTCTTTTAATTAAAGGGAAGTGGAGAGCAATTATGAGCAGTAAGAGGTAGTGACACAGTTCACTGTCGTGTCATCCTGTTAGTGTTCAAGGGGCTGTCAGGCAGGTGGACACAGATATTAGTATTTTAGACATTACCAAAAATACTGTGGCTTTTTCCTTTTATGAAAATATGTACATTTTAGTGTTGTGTACTGCTTATCAAACAGCTGCATGATTTGAGACTTGCTTTGCTATCTTTGTGCTGTTCCAACATATTCAGAGTTTGTAACTGGAGAAACAGGCAGCTGTGCTGGCAGTCATGTTTTTCCTGTGTCTTACATGAGGAATGCCAGTCACTAAACTGAGTAGGTGTGTTAAAAATCAAATTACATCTCAGGGGAGACTTTGCAGTTTTATGTTTGCAAACCTCAGTAAAGAGGTATTTGAACAAAGTCTGACTGGGGATAGAAGAGCAGCTGCAATGTCAGGTGAGTCATTCAGGTGTCAAGCTGTAGGTGGCCAAGGTAGAAGTAAACGAGGAAGTATAAAAGACTGCAGGAATTACACGTTCATCAGGAGAGAAATAAAACAATTGATGTCCTGACTGCTTTACTGAACTTCATTTGCTATTTTTAAAAAACTGCTTTGTAGTGCATACAAAAAGAAAAGTTCAAGTAATTAATATATTTGATCACATCTGCTATTTCAACTTAAGCAAATATTTTATGGTATTATCATTGTCAGAATATAAACCAAAATTTCCTTCTTTTTTTGTCTGTGTGCCTTTTTGTTATAAATTTATGTATTTGTGTCTGGAGGATGTTTTATGTCATTTTAATTTCAGCATGATTGTTGCCAAAATATTTATATCTCCAGATTTTTCCATCATCTAATTATACTGATGCTATGGTGGATTACATTTAGTGAATACAAAGAAAAGAAACGTTTTGATTTGCAAGGATCTTTCTGTTGCAGCAAACTCTGCACCAACTTTGCTAATGATATATGCAAGGAAACGTCAATCTGCAGTTTCACTTAATACCAAATAACAATGATGACATGAAGGAGTCAAAGGAGATCTTGGATATAGATTGATCGCTGTCATCACAGAGGTGTGTGCATACTATAAGCACTAAAAGCTGTGCACGTCCCAGATTGTTTGGAGGGTCAAACTCAACTGAAAGAGAAATTCCCAAGGTGCTGAACTGAAGATAGATGGAAAATGTTCAGGGAGTTCAGTCTTTCACCTTTTCGTTGTGTTGTTTTTGGCTTTTTGACTTTAAGTTTTCCTCTATATCTTCATAAAAAAAATGTAAGGTAGGTCAATTAAAGTACTTTATAAAGGTAGTTCTCAGGAATCCTGCTTTTCAAATTGTTAATTTATAAGATCAAAAATAAAATGACCAATTGAAAGCAGCCTAAACGTTTTATCCTTTGAGTGATATAATGTAATACCATTTCAAACACTTATCTTTCATTATATTTTATTTCAGATGTTAGCGTGGACCATGAAAATGACAAGACAGCGAGTAACAAATGTGACCATTTCTCTTACATCATTTTCATTGTGACATCTGCTTCCTTGCCCTTCATCAGAAGAAAACTTTAAACATTACTTCTGAAAATGTTTTCTAGAAGAAACAACTTGTCCTTTGCAAAGTTTTACTAAACACTGCTCCTTTACCAAGCTGAGAGATTGTCTGTTTGTCCGCTGCGTTAAAATCCTCTTACAGACATCTGCAAGTGTAATTTAGAGTGACATCTTAAGCTGAAATTAGTCTAGTACACGAAAGAAGAAGTTATGCAAAGGACACAAATGCAACTTCTTCACTCATACAGTATTTAAGCTGTGAGCTTGGTAACAATTCCCTGAATAACACGCCACCCTTTTTTTTTAATGCAAAACCTATGAATTTATCGATACATTTGGATTTTGGATTTATCAAAATGGCAGCTAAATGACATTATAGGTCTCTTTAAGTTGGAGTTTGTCGAAAATTTGTTTTATGGCCATCTGTGTGTAATGTCACAAGATTGTATTTTTATTTGTATTTTTTTATGTTTGTTTGATTTTTGTCCCTGAACTCAGTGAACAAGAACATGTTATATCTAAAGACAGAATTAGGGATATGAAATCCTACTTAGCATTAATAAATGGACACACGCTTTCATACTTCAGTAAATGAGACCTTTTTTTTCTCTCTCTCTCTCCTTGCAACATACTCCTCTAATTATCTGCAGTCCCAGACATGGTTCTGTCTTTATCATTTTCTATCTCTCCTTTTCTCTTTGGGAACAGGAAAACATTTTGTTCCAATTAGTCTCAGAAGACAAACTTCCAGAAGCCACCCAGCCAGCCCTCAGGATGATTAAACCCAACACACCTTTCACTCCTCCTCTAACAGATTAACATACAGCTACGCTGCAGGCAGAGAGCAAGACTGGAAACTTTAAAGAGAGAGAGAGAGAGAGATGCACAACAAGCAGTGATGTGTAAAGGATCAAGAGAAACAGGCTGCGGGTACAGAGAGTGAAAGGTAAAGTCTGTGAAACAATGAAACAAAGATAGGAATTCTTCACTACTAATCTAATGGTAGCTGAACGCATCAGAGACATGTCAGAATAAAAATTGTGGTGTTGTTCATAAAAAAAGGGTTTCATATGCATGAGATTAAATACCTTGTAGTTTCATTGTCAAACATGAAAAATAGGAATAAAGCTATTTGTTAATTTGTCATTAAATATATATATATATATATATATATATATATATATATATATATATATAAGGCACGTGAACTTATTGTGTGAATACATTCACAATTATGATCCATTTTTCTTTAGTACAATTTTCAGCATTTTTCTCATTCCACAATTTTTTTGTGGTATTTCAACAATTCATATATCAGTACGTTCAGGAGAAGTGTGCAATGACATGGTATTGGTGAAACTTTAGCTTTTTTAAAGTATTTTATTTTTTCTGCCATTTTTTTTTTCTCATTGGAAATGAATTGAGCTCATTTTACATCCTTCAAATCTTTAGCTCTGTTTATAAACTTTTACTGCTCCTTTCACATTTTGTTCTGGTTCAGCTGCTTTCTGTTTATTTTTGCAAATTTAAACATTTTTCCAGCTCCTTTCAGCTACTTTCATCTGTTTTTTGGCAGTGTTGTGCTCCTTTCACCTTATTTCTGCTAAATACAACATTTTTGTTCTTGTTCTAACTTTTTTTCTGTTGCTAAAATCAGCTTATGCTCCTTTTACCTGTTAGTTTCAGCTTTTTCTGCGATTTCAGCTTCTATTTAGCTGTTTTTATGCTGTTCAGCTTTTTCAGATTATGCCATTTCTTTGCACTCATTTCAACTTTTTTCATCAGAGTTCAACAAAAAATGTGCTCTCTCCACTTCCTTCTGGTAATGTAAGCTTCTTTCAGCCTTTGCAGCTACTTTTTCAGCTGTTTTTGTTTATTCCAATTTTAGCTTTTTGCAATTTCTGCTTTTTCTGTGCTCATTTCTGCTGCTTTCAGCCTAATTTGTCAAACATGTTATTTTTACTTTTTTTTTCTGCTAATTTAAGCTACTTTTAAGTATTTTTAGCTTTTTTAAGGTGTTTGCAGAAAACATTCAAGTTTTTCTTGGTAATTTTTGCTACTTTCTGCCTAATTAACTTTTTAGTGATAATTTCAGCTTGTTATGCTCCTTTGAGCTTTGTTCTGCTTTTTTCAGGTTTATTTCAGCTACCATTTAGCTGTTTTATGCAAATTGTATCTTTTTCAGCTAATTCCACATTTTTTGAGCACGTTTCAGCTTTTTTCACTTGCTTCTGATAGATTATGCTTTTTCTGCTTTTTCAGAAGCTTTTTTTGGATGATTTAAGCTTTTTTTCAGTTTATTTCCTAATTTTGTGCTGATTTCTGCTTATTTAAAACAAATTAATCTACTTTTTCTGCTGTTTTCTGCTAAATTAGGTTTGTTCTTTCATCCATCCATCCATCCATCCATTTTCTTTTACCCGTTTATTCCATTTTGGGTCACGGGGGTCGCTGGTGCCCATGTCCAGCAATCACTGTGCGAGGGGCGGGGTACACCCTGGACAGGTCGCAAGTCCATCACAGGGCCACATAGAGACAAACGAGACAAACGACCATTCACTTTCCCACTCACACCTAGGGACAATTTAGAGTTACCAATCAGCCTAACATGCATGTTTTTGGTCTGTGGGAGGAAACCGGAGTACCCGGAGAAAACCCACGCATGTACGGAGAGAACATGCAAACTCCACCCAGAAAGGCCCCTGGACCGGGATTTGAACCAGGGACCTGCTCACTGAGAGGCAGCAGCTCTACCAGTTGCGCCACCGTGCTGCCGTTTGTTCTTTCATTTCATCTTTATTTCAGCATTTTTTTTAGCTAATTTCAGTTGTTTTTCAGCAAGTTCTTCTGCAAAAAGCATTCACACAGCCGTTTCACAAGAAATACAATTTCTCTAGTTTTAATCTAAATTGGTTTAAACTAAAACTATAATACATAAGGAAAAAAAAAGACAAACTAGAATGCAAAAACATTTTGCTCACAGCTGTCTTTTATCCATCAGCTCAACGAGGTGTTAAATATTTGACACAGAATTCATTTAAACTTGGCATGACAATATGAAACAGTTAATATATTACACTTTTACAAGGAAAGTTGTTTATGTCAATCAAACTTCACTGTAAATGTTTTCATATGATACTCTATAAACGTTTTATTATGACTGCCACATGGTGAATGTTTTGTGGATGAGAAACTAAATTACATAGATGGAAGTTCTGCTATGTTTTATATCGGAAAAAAATATATAAACGCAGCACTTTTGTTTTTGCTCCCATTTTTCAAGAGCTGAACTCAAATATATGAGATTTTTCTTATGCTCATGTTTTTCAGTCAAATATTGTTCACAGTTTTGTGTAAATCTATGTTAGTGAGCACTTCTCCTTTGCCAAGTGGTGGGGTTCAGGGGGGTCAGAAAACTAGTAAGTATCTGTTGTGACTGCCATTTGCATCACACAGTGCAACACATCTCCTTCACATAGTTGATCAGGTTGATTGTGGCCTGTGGAACGGTAGTTCACTCCTTTTCAGTGGCAATGCAAAGTTGCTGGATATTTTCAGGAACTGGAACACGCTGCTGTATACGCCGACCCAGAGCGTCCCAAGCATCCTCAAAGGGCTGGCATCTATTGTCTACATAGAAAAAGTCTTAGATCTTTGAGTTCAGCTCATGAAACATGTAGCAGAAACAAAAGTGTTGCATTTACATTTTTGTTAAGTGTAACAACCTCAATATTAACTAAAGGTACAGCAGAAATATGTGAAGAATCTGTAAACCTTAGCCCTTCAACTGTTGTTAAAATGTGCTACAGATCTTTACTTATGCTAGAGTTACAACTAAAGGTTTACTGTATTAATACTTTTCATTGTTTTAGGTTTTAACCTGTTATTTATTTCAAATCGTTAAAAACTAAAATAAAATATATATTTTATTCCTTTTTACCTAAAACATTGCTTAAAAACAAAAACTTGTAAGTTGTTTTCTAAATCTGATGTCTTATTAAAAAGGTAAACTCTGTGTTGCATAATCATTTAGATTTGACCTGTGCTTTTTCTGTTGAAGCTGAACTATCCAAAAAGCAATGATCTGGTGAGGTTTTTGCTTGCAATACAAGGATTGGCCCAAAATACATCTTTCGGTTTCAATCATCTTCTTTAACATTCATTTCTGCATTTGAAGATAGGTGAGGTAATTCTGTTCCCTCCCCCAACTCTAAAGCTTTATCTCTGCACCCTCTCCTCCACATCTGTCTTAATCTTATTACTAAAGTCAATGGCTAACCTACTTGGCCCACACTGATAAACGACACTATTACCCTATGGCAACCCCAAACTGTTTACCTTGTGAAAAAAAAAAAAATGCAAATTTCAAATACAAATAGATGGCCACATTGTGTGGAATGAATATTTATTATAAAGGCTTTGAATATTTGTTTGCTATACATTCAATGCACATGAACAAATGGATTAAAATAAGTGATGGCTAAAGAGCCCCAAAATAGACATTTTGAATCAGGAATAGGATCTGAAGACTCATAAAGAGTCTGGGCTGTGATGTAGTTGGTAAACATGGTTGCTTTGCACCATGAAGATTGCAGGTTTGACTCCTTGCTGGATCCTTTCAAAGAGTTTCAAGCACAAGTCAACATTGAATATGACATATACCAAGGTCATGCACCATCCCTACTCCTGTTCTGCATGGACCTGAACCCCCTCAGCCATATCATTACAGAGTTGCTGTGCACACTGGTTCCAAAGTGGGACATTCATCTGTCACCTCCCCTACATGGATGGCATATAATTTTGTGCCAAGAATGAGTGAGAAATCTTACTGATCCACCTCACCACGATATGCAGCAAGGACATTGACATGCTCGTCGGACTGGATGAATCCAGTCAAATGGTATGCAAGAGAGGCGAGGTGATAAGAAATGAAGGGGTTGAACTACATGACAGCAACATTGCAGATGTTCAGGAAAGCTACAAATACTATGATGGCAATGATAAGGCCACAAGGAAGTTACCCACAATCAAGTATGACAGAGAGTAAGTCAGGTCCTTAGGAGCAAGCTGAATGACAAGGACAAAGTCCAAGCCATCAACACGTTTGCAGTGCCAATCATCAGATACCCAGCTGGTATAATAACCTGGCCAAAGGAGGAGAGAGAAGCTAATGACATCAATACTTTAAAGTTTATTACAATGTATAGATGGTTTCACCCCAAGAGCAGAACACCACGAGACTATACACTAAGAGAAAGGAGGGAGGCAGAGGACTATCCATCCATCCATCCATCCATCCATCCATCCATATATCCATCCATCCATCCATCATCTTTCACTTGTTCTGAAATCAGGTCATGGGGGAAGCAGCTTGAGAAGGAAGGCCCAGACATCTCTTTCCATAACCACCTCTTCCAGCTCTTCTGGGAGGACCCCAAGGCATTCCCAGGCCAACCGAGAGACAGTCTCTCCAGCATGTCCTGGGTCTTCCCCCGGGGTTTTCTCCCCAGTCAAACATGCCCAAAGCACCTCCCTAGGGAGGCTCCCAGGAAGCATCCTTACCAGATTCCTGAACCACCTCAACTGGTTCCTCTCAATGTGGAGGAGCAGTTGTTCTACTCTGAGACTCTCCCAGATAACTGAACTTCTCACCGTATCTCTAAGGGGAATCCAGCTACCCAGCGGAGGAAACTCATTTTAATAATCTGTATCTGTAGTTTAATTATTTCTGTCACTACCCAAAGGTTGTGGCCATAGGTGAGGATATGAACGTAGACCAACAGGTACACAAAGAGCTTTTTTTTACTTGTTTTACAGTTCAGCTCCTTCTTTACTACACCAGACCGGCACAAAGTTCACAATATTACAGACGCTACACCAATCCATCTGTCAATCTCATGCTCCATTCGTCCCTCATTTGTGATCAAAACCCCGAGGTACTTGAGTTGGGGATCACTGCACGATGACGCCAACAGGACTACATCGTCTGTGAAGAGCAGACATAGAATCCCGAGGTTACTGAATCAGAATCCCTCTGCCCCCTGGCTGCATCGAGAAATTCTGTCCATAAAAGTTATGAACAAAATCAGTGACAACGGGCAGCTGACATATGGTTTGTCTAAATCTACTCTATCAGTAAAAGTAAGAATAAACCAAGCTTAAAATTAGACTATTTTTTTATGTATTATATTTAATTTCCAGTTATCATGAAAATCGATAGATATTTTTTTCATGCTTAATTTTTTGCAGCATGATGAAAAGAAATATCACTTTTTAAGATCAGCTAAAGCTATGATGTTAAGGGGATCTAATTGAACAGATACTCTTTTTTTATCATAGATATATATATTTAAAATTATCTATTAATGTATTGTTCCAATGTAAAACAAATAAAGTGAAAAACGACAACCAACTAAAAGGTTTTGTGGTGTAGCCACCATCTGTTCAGCTATTTCAATATTTTCAATGAGCCCACACTTTTTGGCAAAGCCATAAAACACACACACACACACACACACACACACACACACACACACACACAACTCATTAGTATCCCAAATTGTGTGTGTATGTGTGCACATGTAGGTGTGATTACTCACTTTTCAGAGCTGAGGATTACATGTACCTCCATGAGCTGTAAAGGGATCAGCGCAAATAAAAGCACCACATGGCATTAAGAAAGTGAGAACTAATTAACTCTCTGCCCTCCCAACCCATCCACATATTCCATGACCTTTTACACATCCTGCTGAGCTACACCAGTACCAGCTTTTCATTTTAAAATACTAATCTGTATTCATTTCTCAAACTATCATTGTAAGTACCTGGAGGTATAGCGGCAGCTTGTTAGAGCACAAAAACCTTGTGGCTGATGATTTTCCCAAATATCCCACCAGACATGTTTACAGCACAACCCTGCTTTGCTTTCTTATTTCACCTATAACTACACAATTCTTGATAATTAACCTCCCATCCAAGTATTTAAAATCATGACTACATTCTTAATGGCCCATTGTAAAAAAAAAAAAAATAAAAAAATAAATCTACTTCAGTGTTCTTCAGTCTACTACTACTAAATCTACTTCAGTTCTTGTCAAGCAGATTTGAAGAAAACATGACAAGTACATGATTATAACCACATTAAAAGGTCCTCTAGCAAATTAATGTAGCATTTAGCTATCATGTTCAATTATTTGATGTTCAATTAACTGTCACTTTATTTTTTTTAGCCTGTTTCAATTGGAATCAATTGTCATTCAAGCACGGCAGAGAATATTGTTAACTCAAATTGATGATGATGAAGATGACGATGAAGATGATGATTA
This sequence comes from Nematolebias whitei, assembly GCF_014905685.2. Taxonomy (NCBI): domain Eukaryota; kingdom Metazoa; phylum Chordata; class Actinopteri; order Cyprinodontiformes; family Rivulidae; genus Nematolebias; species Nematolebias whitei. Next base: position 15,521,950 of record NC_056510.1, on the reverse strand, counting down.
TCACATACCTTCACACATACATGCACAACGGCATCATCCCATTTTTAAGCAATTTGCTGATCAATGTGTCAACCTTACAGCCTTACATAACTGGTCAAATATTAATCTGTTTAATGACAAATTAACAACTAGTTCTATTCCTATATTTGACAATGAAACTTATTTTTGCTGCTCTGTTAATACATACTCCAGACAGCAATTATCTGACTTCCAGCTTAATGTCTTCTTTTGGGAATTTAATTTATTCCACAGTGCTCTCAACTAAGCTTTCATGTATTTTTTATATTTATATGTAGGGCTCTGTTGGTCTTCCTGCATGGTTTACAGTCAAGTTGGGGCATTTTTCTTCTAAATATGATGACTACACAAATAGCGGTAAGATGTCAAACACAATCAGACTTGCACTTTAGGTTGGGTGGTCCTAGTTGTGGTGTATAGAAATCCCAAGTATGTGAGGTTTGAAATTCTAGTCTGTAGCACAGGAAGTTGTACTTTTTTTTCTCATCATGTCTAACATTTTAATTTAGAAACTTGACTACGCATGACAATTTATTCCCAATAACTAAAAGTATATTAGGAAAAAAAAGTACACAACTTTACTCTCAAATCTATGGCATGAATTGAATTAATGTTCTAACGCCAGTCCTATGTACTTTAGAAAACAAGAAATTTAATAAATATGAACTGACTTACATTTATGCAGACAGAAATAAACAAAACCTTTATCATATTTGCAATACTTGTCACAAATATGGATGTACACATTGTAGAAACACATGCTGAGCAGCATGGGAGGACTATTGTATTTGCATCCATGTGAAGTCTGGGCTCTTGTTCTGCTTACTGCCCAAGCTGGCAGCACGCTAACCATTAGCCCCACCATCTGCCAAGCTCTCAGCAGCTTGTTTAGAGGTTAATAGCTTCATGATCCGTCTATCAGTCCTGCACATCTTAAAATGGCTAATTCCTCTTCTCTGGCAACTAGTGAGGCCTGTGGTGCAACTTCCTTTGCCCTTTTATTGCATCATCAGGGTTGCCATCAGAAGAACAATCTCTGCTTGTTACTGGACACTGTATCACAACAGAATAGATTTTACAAAGTGCACAGTCAGAGCAAAAGACACACCTGGAGCCTAGTTAGATCGATCAATACCCCATTCTGAGAGGTAGCAAAGTTTGAAACAGCTTTATCCCTTAAAACAACCAATAATTTATACTTGGAAAGTGACTAAAGGGTGTTTTGATTTTGATTTCCTATGTTATCAGTAGGACAACTGTAAAGGGGCTGGATATATATTGTAAATTATCAGTAATGAGTTAAGCTTGTAAGATATGCATTTATTATGCAAATAACCTCATTGTGTGTGGGCACGACATCTCTTTTAGAGGAAAAATCAGTCTCTCATTTAACCCCAAATGAATGTAAACTGAAACGTGAGTTATTTCTCCTGTTTAAAGGGCATCAAATCAGTTAATACACACAGATATGCCAAAATAATCACATTCATTTGATTTTGTGTATTTTATTTTAAAAATAAAAATATGTGATATATGTGATGAAAAATTATGCATAACAACCAAATGAATAACAAATAGCTTTTTATCAAAGGTCTAATTGATTATTCAAATCAGTGAAACTTTAAAAAAAAAAGCAGATTTTGGACTGGTTCTGTTTGTGAAGTAGTTAAAAATTGTGTCTAAAGTGAGCTAGGTTTGCAGTTGTGATAGGTTCACCAGAAGTGCATTGAAGAGTCTCTCTCACCAGAACGAGATGCCAGAATGTTCCACAGCTGCTTAAAATGATACCAGCAAGGCCTGAGAGGCTCCGGTGACTGAGAGGCTGATTGTCTCCTCAAAGTTCACCTATCATCAGTTGGAGGGACGAAGGTCCAGCCACTGGCTCTGAAGTCAGCTGGGATTTACCACTCTACAGTGTGATGTTTCTGGTTCGGTCAGGTTCTCTTGTCCTGAGACGTCTGCAGAAAGGCTGCCTCTCTTCTTAATTCTCTTCCTAGGATGTCTCTCTAGGAGGTTGCGTCTTTCTCTTAAGTTTGCTCGAAGTCCAGTTGAAGTGTGTTGAGTTGTTGATGAAGAAGTTGAAGTGAAGAAGTGCTTGTAGAAGAAGTGAAACTTACTTAACTGCCTGTGTGTAACAGATTGACTTTGGTCCACCTCTCGGAAGAGGGATGGTCCTAACTCTTTGTCATGTTTTTTAAAATCTAAAGTCCATTTTCTCTGTCTGCCTTTAAAAGTTAAAATATAATCAATAACATGCAATGTTCATAAAAAGGTGTCGCTGTTCATCTCCTGAAAAGAAAATGTCATTAACAAAGGGTTCTCTAAAATGTGTTATCTGCATGGGAACCCATCCTAGGAGTAATACTCCTTTTGGATAAAGGTAAAGTCTCAGTAGATGTTTCAAACTTCGAGGTCAGTTGAACCAAACCTCATTAAAACGATCTGTCCGTTTCATGTGAAATGAGTTCATATTGGCAGAGGTTAACACAGTGAGTTTTTATTTTATTATTAATACATTCACATTAGTGTCAAATAAGAAGTTTGTGAGCTGAGTTGAACACCTGTAAAACAAAGTCTGTTTGTTCCCAAGGGAATAGATGCAACTTATTTTAAACGGTTTCAAACACAAAAAAACACACGAATGATGTTTGTTTGAGATGAGGTGAACTCATTGGATTGTACTACTACTACTATTAATACTACTACTACTACTACTACTACTACTATTACTACTACTACTACTACTACTACTACTACTACTACTACTACTACTACTACTACTATTACTACTACTACTACTACTACTAATAATAATAATAGTAATAATAATAATAAAGTGCTATGTATTGTCATCATTAGTGGATTTAGAAAAAAATCAAAGATATGGCAGAATGCCAAGGAAGGAGGTGTGGTACTGCATGAGGAAATCTGGAGTGGCAGAGAAGTATGTTAGACTGGTACAGGACATATATGAGGACAGCAGGACGGTGGTGAGATGTGCTGTAGGAGTGACATAGTTTCAAGGTAGAGGTGGGATTACATCAAGGATTGTCTCTGAGCCCCTTCTTGTTTGCTGTGGTGATGGACCAACTAACAGATGAGGTCAGACAGGAATCCCCATGGACTATGATGTTTGCAGATGACATTGTGATCTGTGATGAGAACAGGGAACAGGTGGACGAGAACTTGAAAAGGTGGAGATAGGCCCTTGAAATAAGAGGAATGAAAGTCAGCCGCAGTAAGACATAGTACATGTGTGTGAAAGAGAGGGAGGCAGGTGTAACAGTGAGGCTACAAGGAGCAGAGGTCACAAAGGTGCAGAACTTCAAGTACTTGGTATCCACTATCCAGGAAAATGGGGAATGTGGTAAAGAGGCGAAGAAGAGAGTCAAGGCAGGATGGTGTGGATGGAAAAAAGTTTCAGGAATGATTTGCGACAAAAAGGTGTCAGCAAAGGTCAAAGGAAAATTTTACAAGACAGTGGTGAGACGAGCTATATTGTATGGTCTGGAGACAGTGGCATTGACAAAAAGACAGGAGAAATAACTGGAAGTGTCAGAAATGAAGATGTTGAGGTTCTTCTTAGGAGTGACAAGGGTGGATAAGATTAGGAATGCGATCATCAGAGGTACAGCACAGATTGAACGACTGGGAGATAAAAGTAGAGAGGCCAGAGTGAGATGGTTTGGACACGTCCAGAGGAGGGACATTGGGTACATTGGTAGAATAATGTTAGAAATGCAGCTGTCAAGAAAAAGAAACAGAGGAAGGCCAAAGAGAATATATATGGATGTAGTTAGAGAGGACATGTAGTTATTGGAGTGAGGACAGAGGATGTGGAGGACAGAGTGAGATGGACGAATATGACTCACTGTGGCGACCCCTGAAGAGGGAAAAGCCAAAACAAGAAGAATAAGATGTGTTGTCCTCATTATATGTTCCCATACAATGGCAAAATTAGTTATCTGCATTTAACCCATCGCACCTGGGACACACCCATGTGGAGAAGTGGGCACCTATGCAAGTGCCCGGGGAGCAATCAGGGATTAGGTGTCTTGCACAGGGACACCACAACATGTGGGAATGGTTGGGGATCGAACCTGGGTCCTAAGTCAGCTGCCCTACCTCTACCCCATTTTTACAGCTGTTGTAGGTATAGTTGATGAGTTCTTTGACACTGTGGTTAGTACTTTGCTTGCTGTTATGGGTGCCATAAGTAGAGGGCAGAAGAACAGTCTCTGGATGACTTAATGGGTAGAAACCAATCTGCCCTTGGGCAAAGTGCATGAGTATTTTCTCTCCAAAGACCACAGGCTTCATGGTCTCATTTGTGGAATGAGCTGCATGTGATTTTTATGTAGACGCTGGTGTATATTGCCACTACTAATGTGGTAGCTGTTGGGTGTAAAAAAAGAGCAAGTAGAGTGAAACTTAAGAGTTCAACTTGTGTCAAGGCTGCAGGGACCCATCAGCTCTATCGGGAAGTCTGACAGTTTGGCTCCTGCTGAACCTTATCCATAACTGACTGATTTTTTAAGAGAAATCTCAAACTGCCTCTCAAATTAAGTTTAAGGGATTTTTTTTCCCAATGTGACTTTTGTATGACCCCACAAATTTGCATATTACATATCTGGGAACTGAATATTAAGCGCTTGAGCGAATTACTGTCTCTCAGTTGATATTCCCTATGCAGTTTGAGGTTGCGAGCGAACGGGCGAGCGGGCATTTAAAACCCTTTTGAAGATAATGCGATTTTTTTCATTTGCCTGATAAGGATGTGTCATGGAATGTTTCATTATTTTGAACACTGAGCATTTTTTTCTTTCTCTTTCTCCTTCATAGCTCACTAAGAGGAACAAAAATTAATCTGGCATCATATTATTGCTGGCTCAGATGAGGAAAGAGGGTGTGGGAGTTATTCACTGTGATTGCTGTCGGATCATCAGTGGGGACCTGCTCTGATTCTGATGATACTAGCAGACGTCAGAACCTCCAGGCTTGGGGCTGCAAGGAGGCGTGCTTTTTGACACTCGTGGTGCTGCATTAACTCATCTCTTAGAAGATGAAGCCCTGTTCTGTGAATTGCCCCCATCCCATACAGCACTTTGCCATGACTGGATTTTCAGTGATCTGGGAGATAATGCTCTTTTTTTGTATGCCTCAAACCTCAAAATGTTGAGCATATGTTTGCTTGAAACCCAAACCTTCACCTTTAAGTGCAGTCGCTCAGTGTATTGGTAAAGCCAACCTTTTTTTGGTTACAGTATGTAGAAATGGGTTTCTGGTTTCAGATGATTGCACTCCATGCATATGCAGTGTATAAACATGAAAAGACTCAATTGCTCAGAGGGAAACTGAGATCTCTCAACACATTCTAATTAAGTATTCCTCCTGCCACTTTGGCCAAAAAATGACTCCAGTCCACAATCTTCTTTTCAATTTTTTTCTTGTCGACTGTCTGTTTTGGTGGTTTTCCATCGTAACACATAAATACTGACCAAACCAAACTGTCTGCTGCAAATGAAGATGCTCTTTTAAATTTGATCCATTTTTTTATGCAGGGTTTTTTGATTGGTGATAATCAGTGCAGGGTCTAGTTTTGGACAAAGGATTGTGAAGCTGCAGGTACAAATAAATGGCTAAATAAGGACACTGATGATCGTCTACATTGTTGTTGATGGATAGAAACATTAACATAAATTCATGAGCTTCCTCTCCCAATTGCTTGGCTGAAAGTGCACCATCGCCTGGTACAAATCAAGAACTGTGATTGGCTTAGAGCAGACTGATGAGAAATGTGAATGGCATAAAATGTCTTGAAAAAAAAGTGTTATGCTAAATAGCAAGAAAACATCTTGTATGTACCAGGACCAGTTTTACATACTAGTCGCATGCTACAAGTCTACTCATTCACTAACAATGCTTGGCATGCACTTGTTCTGTTAAGTAAGGTAAATAAAAACTTTAAAATATTAATTATAAAATCCAGAGGCAAAATGTATTTTGATTTAGATTTTATTAAATGTGCCAAGTTTGTAGCGTTTGTCTCTATGTGGCCCTGCATGGACTTGCGACCTGTCCAGGTTGTACCCCGCCCCTCACACAGTAATTGCTGGACTTGGGCACTGGCGACCCCCGTGACCCAAAATGGAATAAGCGGGTAAAGAAAATGGATGGATGGATAATATGTTACGTATTGTCATCATTGTATGTTCCCATACAATAGCGAAATTGGCTCTCTGCATTTAACCCATTCACCACCAGGTGGAGCAGTGGGCAGCTATGGAAAGCGCTAGGGGAGAAACAGGGGATAAGGTGTCCTGCTCAGAGACACCACGAGGTGCGTAATGACCGGGGATCAAACCCAGGACCTTTGGGTCCCGAGTCGGCTGCCCTGCCGCTACACCATCTAATGCTAATAAATTACAAATATTAAAAAGAAGCCAAGGGAAATAGTTGAAGCAATCCTTTTGAGCTAATTTTCTTCTCAGGTCGGGTAACAGTGAAGAGATAAGAATGTAATGATGACTGTCTGTCAAAGCTCTAGAAGGTTTGTCATTGTTAGGCTTCCCATGATCTTGGTTTAATCCTTGCTAAACAAAATACACCTTCCAAACTCATCCAATATGTTCATTGAGCTCACCAGTTGTCTTAAAGCTTGCCAAAATATTTATACAGCACAAGGTTGGGAATTGATGCATGGCAAGCTAATACCGAACAAATGTGGGTTGCAGGGTTTTCATGCAGGGCAATTGTTTAAATGTCTTGGTGAGCTGAGATCAGTGTGATTGTTGGAGTCCTGTCCAAACAGCAGGAGATGAGGCAAACAGTGACCTCTCACAGGCTGATCATTCTTACCACATGGAGCATGTTTGGACAGACCTGCCGTGGCTTCAACCCAGGAATGCATGTCCGATTCTTCGCATCTCCACATCTTTTTCCAAATCTTTACACCACTGTGGAGTGAATCAGACTAAAAGGAAAAGAGAATGGTTCTGTGGAGTACACCTGGCCTGGCAGTAGATCAAATTGGCCATTAAAGTTTACTGATAAATGACAGTGTAATGCAACAGAAAATGATGATGAATGCCCTCATTAGCATCAGATGATCCGCATGCTGGTTTGTTTTCTCAGGGGGTTGCTGAACTGTGATACAAGGTCAAGATTTCATCCTGAAGGGTTAACAAGACATCCTTGGGCTAAGATAAGTGAGTAGAAAATACCGAGTGGTTACAGCAGCTAATTTGACTGTTTTTGTTGGACTTTAGATGGCCTAGTTCAAACAGCTAAACCTTAAATTTACTAAACATCATTTCTGAATACAAAGAAATCAAAACCTTTTCAGCCTGATTGTCTTTTCAACTTAGTGACAATGTGATGCTTTGAAAGGGAATGTACCATGTTTTGAAAAAGTGAATTAATTATACATTGTTTTATTTTTATTTTTGTCTAACTGTAACCTTGTGGTTTTGCTGCCTAAACCTGTGGGATTTGTTTTGGGGCTCAGACGATAACAAAGACAAAAAAAATAAAAAAAAATTAGTTAAGTAAATATTGTAAAGTAAAATTGAGGTTATGTCTATTTTTGGTTCCACATATCATACAGTTGAAAAACTCTAAACATTATTTTTTAGAACTGTTTGCACAGTCTAGGTCAAAAGCTGTTTATTGGATTTGAGGAAAGTTTTAAAGACAAACATAATTCTCTTCACTTCAGTTATTCTGTTAGAATAATTCATTGTTCTCACCCACGTTTTGTTTGAATGAGTAATGTTCAGTAGCGTTATATTACACAAGTTATTGAAACATCTCCTGTTTAAATGTCTATTTAGTTAAAACGGTTTTACTTTAAGTTTTTTAAAAGCAGCTTAAAAAGCAGTTTAAGTTAAAACACCAACCTAATCACAGATTCAGATATTTATCTGTATAAACATTGAATAATTAGCAAAAATGTCCATTGTCAACAGACAAAGATAGTCAGAGCAATTGTGTTACCTCCACCTACTTTACAAAACCTGTTTTGAAAAACCTGTTTATGGATGTACTTTTAGGATTTTGTAAATATGTCTGTATTTGAACGTCTAAGAAATAATTAGAACTGATGTCTTTTTTAAATAGTAATTATTGAACTCCTTAAACTTGCTCCCATCTTGTCACAACTTGAGTCATTCTGTGACTAAAGCACTGTTGCTTTATTTTCATTGTGCCAGATTTGACCTAACTAAGTGCAGTTGTTGGGGTCCTTCTAGCCCACATTTTGGAGGAAATGTTGAGCCCCTTCGTGGAAAAGCAGCTAAAGTCAGAGGTCTAATTCACCTTGAAATGTTCAAATGAACACAGCCTGTTGTTAAGGGTATCAGTGTTTATGTACCACATGGAATGTCTCATTTTATTATGAAGAAGGTATAATGCAAATTATACTTGTGTTTAATGGACAACTTTAAGAAACAACTTGCTTTGTTCACCGTGTTTTATTGTTATAAAAAAAAAAAGACCAACTGACTACTACAAAGTAATTAACGTTATTATTTTTATTTATTTATTTGGTCATAACTTACTTCATTAATCCTTTTCAATTGGTTATGGATCGCAGGGTAAGTTTGGTTAGAACTATGCAACTTTTTATTTTTATTTTTACATCTTCTATATATCTATGATAAGTGAACAGTTATCATCCCAATATGGGCATGATGGGCAGCGGGTAGGGCCTCTTTAACGTTGCTCATGTTTTATTTTTACTTTTTTCATTTTCATGCATTTTTTTTTTTGTACTTTAGGTCTAATTAGGTACTTATGTAAATTTAATGTATCACAATAAATCATGGTCAATTTGCTGAAGTTCACACAAACAGATCACTTCACCTGCAATTTGGTTTTGTACTTCTACATTGAGTATAACTACCACTAAATATGTAAGAAAACTGTTAACCTACACTTACTGTATTTTTATTACTTTGTCCTACTTTATCAACCCTTACTAAAGAAGACTGGATATAAATGATTGTATTAGAGTCAGAGAGTCAGAGTTTCTTTATTTTCATTTGCACCTCATGTGGTACATATGATGGAATGAAATTGTGTACGCAGGGTCCCATTTACATCAAACGGTAAAAATGTAAAAGAAAAACAGTAATAAGATCTAAGATATGAACTAAGAAAAACGTTAACTAAAAATATAAGCACTAATAGCATTAAAACAAAATTCAGAAAAGCAGCATAAACATGAGTCTGTGTGAGCAGATAAATACAAACAAAAACAGCAACATGAAACAGATCAGCAGCAACATGAAACAGATCAGCAGCAACATAATGTGATTTTTTTTACAGTGATAATCCTGGTTAGAGATTCATAAATCCTCAGGGTAGAAGCTGCTCCTCAGTCTAGTGGTTCTACACTTAATACTCCTTAACCTCCTTCCTGAGGGGAGTGGGCCAAAAAGTGTGTGTGCTGGGTGAGTGTGGTCCTTCATGATGCAGAACATTAAAATGTTCAGTTTACAGCCTAACCCACCAAACAGTACAGGTGAAGATCAGCACAACCTAGTGGCAACACAATCTCATATATTTAACTATTCATTTAAAATTGTTATAGTTTTGCAAATACCGGTAAGCATGTTGTCTAATGATGTATCTATAACTTATGTCTTCTGTTATATTATTATGCAAAGATCATCCTGCACAGGTGCATTCTAAAGTTTTCTTCATTTGTTAAATCTTATTTGTTTAATATATCCAAATGTTTATTTTTAAGAGTTATTAATAACTTAAGAAGCATATGGTCTTATATTTATTGTTATTTAATAAAAACAGATAATTTTAACCTCCAACTAGTGTAGCTGTGTGGGAAAATCACCACTTAATGTTTTTTCTTCAGGATGGCTAACATTGTTTACCAAAGTAAAGTGTCTTAATTGTGCACTTCTACTTATTTTTCTTTCTCTACGTTTGTGTGTGAGTGATGCTTAAAGAGGCGAACAATTATTAGCTCATTCTTCAGTTAAGGTCACTTTTTGTTTTCCTGTTAGCAGTGACTATTGCCAGAAAGGTCCTCCTATAACAGACCTCTGCTTTCCTTTGAGATGTGTCTGTCTCAGTGCAATCAATAATCCAATCTCAGTCCTCTTGTGGGAGGAGAGTGTATAAGTGCATGTGAGTGTGAAACTATACACCGCTAACAGAAGCTACCAATTGGGGGAAATGCTCCTGTCTGACCTCAAAGAGGCATTGTTTTCCTTCTTCTCTGTCTGCTGGCTTTGTCGGTCCTGCTTATGTGTCTTCATTCGCTCCCTCTTGTCTTTTTTCTCCAACTTTGCTTTGAGCTCTTCACCTGTCTTCATGCATCAGTGTGTCAATCTGTCCATCATCGGGCCACAGTTGGTAATAAATTGGTGTGTTCTCTGAAAAGTTCTTCACATTCAGTGCTACCATCAGTGTATCTGTCATGGAGAGTGCATGTCACACTGATCGATTGGGTGTGTGTGTAAGTGTGAGCGAGATCTGTGGAGCCACCTTGCTGACTTTAGCTTCCTGGATATAAAAAGGTCAGATCTTCTTGGCCTTAATCAATGGCTACAGAGACTAACGGTCTATCCTATTATTACAAAGGACACACACGTGAACACACGCTTGTATTAGAGGTGAATAAATCAAAGCTCAGTGATCAGTCATTATACAAGGAGAGCGAAACTGGATACGACAGGTCACCTCTATAATCTGAAAACCTTAGGGACTATGGTTTTAAAAAGGGTGGATATGCATCAATTGCCTTCAAGATCTAAAAATGACTTATGCAAAGACCAGAGTTTTGAATTAGGATTTTTTTTTTTTTTTCCCAGTGGGACTTTGGGGAATTGAACACCTGCCTCTATTGTGCATTTTATTTATGACCAAACTGAGGAAGAAAATGAAGCTGATGCAACTGAATTTGAGGTCACTAATCAGATGTTTGACGGAAGAAATAGAAATAGAATGAGCTGTAATAATCTGGTCACCTGGGTTACCTCCATAAATCTTCAGAGAATGGGTTTTATGCTTTGGTGCTCTGTCTGTGGCTGAGACTGCAGCCAGTTTTGAAAACCCTTTTTAATTAATAGAGTCATTATCTTCCAATCTGCCGATGCCCTTTCCTCTGTGTTGTCTCAGCCTCCAGAGAGTGGCTTAGTGATTTTTATCCACAGTGAGGAATCACAACCCTTAAAATAAGACCGTGACGTGACCTCAGAGTTTTACAGCTGGACCAGCGACAAGCTGTGCAAAGCAGATGCAGTGTCGATTATAAGACTGAGAACAAACGTTGGGATTTGGAGATACCGCTGATAAAAAAGAATACTTTTTTTTTTTTTTTACAGAAATTGATCTAAAGGTTTTAATGAAAGTGTTAAGTTTAATATGTCTGTTCCTATATTGGACTAGTGAGGACCTACAAAGTGTTGTGGGAGCGTAGTTAAGTAGTAGTGATGGTGCAATGTTCTCAAAGTAACAACAAAAATTATGCTTTTGAACATGTATGTTGTAAAATCATCTGTATGACAATATACAAATCAAAACTAAATATTATTCATAAGCCCAGAATACCTCATTTTTTCCTTATCCTAATGACCATGACCTTTGAGAGTTTCATTAACTTAGCCAGCACTTGCTGTTTATTTGACTCACTCCATCACCCAGGACCATTTAGCCTTCGTCTTGCGCTCTTCCTCATTACTTGCTTTTAATCAGACTATTGTGACCTCTAATATCCATCAGTTCTGCTGACACATGCTGTATGAAAGGAGCAGAACACACATATTCAAGTTGGACTAGGACACATGTTTCTGCACTAAGTGAATTATTTAGTTTAAACTAAAAAATAAATAAAAAAATCCATCTGTTCATTAAGCCATTTTCTGTTTTCTTCTTCCAGGTCAATACTATGGCCTTCATGCAGAGAGAGGGCAGCTCTATCCACTTCACCTCTGTACCTCCAATTCTTAACATCTTAAAATTTACATTAAAAAATAAATATATTTTTCAGTTTTGATTCATATTTGTCAAAGTGTGAAAATCATTGATTCTTAATAGTCCAACTATCTCAATCAGAATTGTCATTTCTTGAAGCACATTTTGTTAACGCATTGCACAAAAATAATCAAGTAAATAAATAATCAAACCTCAAACATTAGGTTTAGGTTAGGTTTGTTTTATTTGTCATAATGCAAATCAACACAAGGTCAACAATACAATGAAATGCTCAGGACGAGAAGAACCGTCTTGACTCGCCAAAAAAAAAAAAAGAAAAAAGCATGCAACAAAAATACAAAAATCAAGGCGTCAAAAGTGAAAAAAAAATACATCTACAGCAGCATGGTCCTATTGGCAGAGTGGTTCTGTTGGCAGTGAGGTTATCTTATCAACATAGTCCTGTTAGCACCATGATACTGTTAGCAGTGTTGTTCGGTTAACGTTCGGTTATTAAGCACTCCCAAACACCAACTGCTACTTGTGAAGTAAAACAAAAACGAAATGTCTTGTTTATCAGTTTACACAAGGGGTGGTGTTCATCCTAAGAATATAGTAGGTTTAAGCAAATTAGGTTTTAATAAGTTATCTTCAACACAAGTCATTTTGTATCAAAGCACATTTTAAATCATATATTGATAATATAAACTTATGGGAACTGTTAAATGTTATAATAAACTATCAATTTTTAAATAAACATTGCTATATGCTGACCATAAAATAATGCATGCTATCTAAACTAGTAATATAGTCTGCAAGCTGTTGTAATTTATTTGATATTGCTACAAAGAAAGCACAAAGACACTGATTTAGATGTTACTCAGCCCACAAAACAGGAAATGAACCGTGAATAAACTCTGACATCATCAAAACATCCCCAAAATCACAGCTTGGTTCCCTGAAGAACTGGTATCTCTGTACAGATGATACATTTTGTGTAATTTACATAATCTTTTCAAAAAAGATATCTGACAACATTTTTTTTTTAATGTATAATTTTGCATAACAGTAAATTAAATGTTGATGTTTTGGATGCATCTCAAACTGTCCATCTGCACATGTTTGTGGTTCTTCCCACCAGTAATTGGGACTAATTGTGCAGCTTGTTTAGCCCACCCACACTTCAGCAATTCAGTGAACTGTTTGGCTGCAAGTCCCAAAAGACTCCAGTCTGATAAATAGTTCCCAATTGTCAATGTGACATTTGTAATGGTCCAGTCCTTTGTGAGAATTAAAGAAGGAAGGAAGAAATAGAGGGTGAGAAATTGAGAAGAAGAAATGCTTCCTTTGGTTCTTTGTGCTTTTTATGTCCAAACATGGTCCGAGGAACAAGGCGAGGGCTGAGCAGCTGTGATTAACACTGAAGCATGTACAATGAATGCAAACTGTCACTAACACTTGCACTTAGTGTGTACGTGTGTGTTTTCTGTAAATTACCATTCCTTTTTCTCTGAACAGGTCTCAAAAGATACGATTCAGGTCTCTCTTGTAAATGAGTCCCCAAGGCTCAATGGGACTAACCTGTATAAATAAAGATTGAATGAATGAACAGAGGCAGCATTATTTTCACCAGTCTGACTAAACCCTTTAAGTATTTAAAAAAAAGGTTGTTTTTTGGTGTGTCAATATCTAGGAATCAACTATTGTTAATGTCAAGGCCAAGCACTGTAAATGAAACACAGTGATACTATGGTATTTTATTTGTTATTATTATGTACTGTAGCTGAACATGAATAGTACATTGCTTCTGAAGCTGTCAAATAAATATCCACTTCTTTCACATGATCCTCCAAATATATGAACTGAAATACATAAACTTCATATGCAGTATACATATAGTTTTGCATGTTTAGGGTTTTTTTTTTCTTTTTGCTGATAAACACAGCAAGATTTGAACAAGAACTACTTTGTCCTTGTGATAAGGTTTGTTTTTGTTTATGTTAGCTTAAAAAAAACATGTAAATATGTTTGTGACCGTTGGCTGAAAAGTGAAACAGTCAATGTGGAGAGTAAAATGTCAAACTTTCATCTTAGTTTGAATTGTTTGAATAGATCCTCCATATTTGAGATACAAAGTGCATGTTTTCTCAGGTTTTAAATTGTTAAATTAAAATGTTTCCTGGGAAAATTATTAAATAAAAAAAATGAGTCTGTTTTTTTTTTAAAGTTTTGTTGGTTTTTACATTAAAAATTTGACATTTTAAATGGAATAAAAGGAAAAGTGTGGTTGAAATGTCTAGACATTGGCATGATTGTTTTCAAGGGTCAATGTTCTTTATTGTCATTCACATCACATGTGGTACATGTGGTGGAATGTAATTGTGTACTCATAGTTCCAGTTACACCCAAAAAATAGCAAAAATATAAAGTATTAAAAAACAGTATACAAGGATCTAAGATTGTCAGCACGATGGCTCAGTGGTTAGCACTGTTGCCTCACAGCAATGAGGTCCTGGGATCAATCCCCAGTTGGACCTGGGGTCTTTCTGTGTGGAGTTTGCATGTTCTTCTTGTGCTTGTGTGGGGTTTCTCTGGGTAATCCGGTTTCCTCCCACAGACCAAAAACATGCATCTTAGGGTGCCTTTAGGCCCAGGCCTCCCTTGCAAAAAAGATCTATGATCTCAATGGGATTTGTCTGGTTAAATAAAGTTTAATAATAAGATACATACTAAACACTAATAATGCAGTATATTAAACAGCAGCCTGAACATGAGTCTGTAGTGAGCAGTTGGGTATGAATCCTGCAGCATAAAAACAAGAAATCAGCAGCATGGATAATCAGCAGCAAAGAAAAGTCACATATCACCAATTAAAGTGACATTACGATGATTTATTTTTCCCTTACAGTGATCATCCTGGTTAGAGATTCATGAGTGTAACAGCCTCAGAGTAGAAACTGTTCCTCAGTCTAGTGGTTCTAAACTTAATGCTCCTCAACCTCCTTCCTGAGGGGAGCAGGGCAAAAAGTGTGTGTGCTGGGTGAGTGGGGTCCTTCATGATGCAGGTGGCCCTCTTCCTGCATCTGGAGGTGTAGATGTCTGTGATGGTGGGGAGGCTGACTCCAACAGTCTTCTGTGCAGCCTTCACCGCTCTCTGCAGAGCTTTCCTTTCTGCAGTGTGCAGCCCCCGTGCCACACGTTGATGTTGGAGGACAGGATGCATTTGAGTTGTGTTTGTAGCTTTCCACCAAGAAGAAAATTTCATGTTCAACCTGTGAAGGTAATCTAGCAGTAGCAGGTGTTGAGTGTAAATATTAGTGGGGTGAACATTAATTTCCAGAATCAATAATCACATGAAGGTTACAATTTTTTGTACATTTTCTGTGAAAAAATATAGGCTAGATCTTGTTCATATTTATTTAATTAGTCCTTTGAACACAAAAGTGTCACCTTTTTATTCCTCCTGTGGGTCAAGGTTGTGTCTTGTGAAAACTCAGAATTAAATCAGAAACACACTCCGCACCAACATTCATCTCCACCTGAAAAGCTAGCATTTTTAGATTTTATTGGATACAATTTACCAGATGGTACACAGAGTTCTGGACAGGATTTCTATTTTAATTTTAAGTAATAATTCAGCAACACAAATAATAATAATAATAACAATAATAATAATAATAATAATAATAATAATAATAATAATAATAATAATTATAATAATAATAATAATAATAATAATAATAATAATAATAATAATAATAATAATAATAATAATAATAATAGCAGCACTGTGGCTCAGTCTGTAGAGCTGCTGCCTCACAGCAAGCAGCTTACGCTGGTTTAAATTCTGGTCCGGGTGCCTTTCTGGGTGGAGTTTGCATGTTCTCTCCGTGTATGCGTGGGTTTACTCCACGTGATCCAGTTTCCTCCCACAGACCATAAACATGCTTGTTAGGCTGATTGGTAACTCTAAATTGTCCCTAGGTGTGAGTGAGAGAGTGAATGGTTGTTTGTCTTGTTTGTCTCTATGTGGCCCTGTGATGGACAGTGGAGACCTGTCCAGGGTGTCCCCTGCCTTTTGCACATGTGATGGATGGATATGGGCACCAGTGACCCCCACAATCCAAAAAGGAAAAAAACAGATAAAGATAATGGATGGATGGAGTAATAATAATAAATTATGTCATTTCATATATTCACTCTTTTACATTTGAACGTGTGTTTAGGGCAGCAGTGGATTAGTGGTTAGAGCAGTCGTCCACCAATGGGAGAGCTGGCGGTTCGATTCCACCACTATCTAGCCACATGTAGAAATGTCCCTGTGCAAGACATTGAACTCCACATTGCCTCCCATGTGTGTCCCGCCAGTGTATGAATGTGATGTTAAAGCACTGATTAGATTCTATAGAATGATTTGTTCGATTATCTTTGTAGAGATGTAGCAGAGCGCTGCATGAATGTGTGTGGGAGATAATGAGGGCATAGATTGTAATGTAAAGCACTTTGAGTGTCTTGATTAATTAGAAAGTCACTTTATGAGTACAGTCCATTTACCATTTAAGTACTGTCTGTTTAATGCTAAAGCTCCAAGCAGGTTTCAATCCATCAGACTCATGATTACAAGACAACAGCTTTGACCATTGACCTACCACAACCACACATGTTCAGTCACAGAATTGGTGAAATAAGATAAGGCGATGATGCTGACAAAAATGTCCTGTTATTTTTTTTTTTTTTTTCATCTTTCCTCTGTCCTCTTCAGTTTTCTGTGTTCTGCTCCAAATGGATTTAGGAACAGAATGTGTCCACTGTTGGCCACAGCAGGGATGCTGCACACTATTCTTGCAATTGATGAGCTCATGTGAGATCTAGTGCTAATAGAGGTCAAATCAATGCACTAAAATCAGTAGAATGTGTCCACGGGGCAGAATATTTGACACCCTAATGAGACTCTATTGGAGCTGCCTGCGCCAATCACTGCTGACAGGAAAATATATGATAATTTATTTATTTATTTTTCGTCTGCTCCCTTCTTCAGCGCCACAGCAAAATCTGGCATGAAGACTTGGCAACTGATTATTTTTACACCAGATGCCCTTCCTGAAACAACCACAGACCACCGAGCTACCACAGCCCTCTGTGTGGAGCAGAGAGCTGCTATCTAGAGCAGCCCGGGAAGCAGATAGTGGGGATTGGGGCCCTTGCTCAAGGGACCAGGATGGGTGCAAATGAGGGTGGAGGCAGGTGTGGGTGTTTTACCTTTCTCACCCACATTTTGATGTTGTTGGTATGGTGATTTGAACCGGCGACCTTCCGATCACAGGCACACCTTCTCTAGCCTCTGTGCCACCGCTCCCCAATAAAAGATATGATAAATGGTATGACAAATAGGAAGGAAAATATATGATAAATAATGTGACAAATCCACTTGAGAAACGATGACCTGTACCACCCCATTACTGCAAATGAATAAAATAAATAAAAAATAAAAAAATGAGAATGAATCACAAAAATCGTTTTAAAATCCATTTAAAATTGTTAAAATAAGTTGAATTACACATGGAACAAACAATAAACAACAAGTTAAGAAAATAGTAATTTACTATATTATCAGGAGCAAATACATTTTGTGGGGCAAATGGATGCCCATATGGACTATTACATGTGTAGAACGACTTGTGCACTTAGGGTCATTGTGTTGCTGCATGACACACCTTCTCTTGAGATTCAGTTCATGGACAGATGTCCTGACATTTTCTTTAAAAATTCTCTGATATGATTCAGAATTCATTGTTCCATTAAGGATGGCAAGCCGTCCTGGTCCAGATGCAGCAAAACAGGCCCAAACCATGATACTACCACCTCCGTGTTTCACAGACGGGATAAGGTTCTTATGCAGGAATGCAGCGTTCTCCTTTCTCCAAACACAACACTTTTCATAAAATAAAATTAAAAAAGTTTTATTTTGGTCTCATACGTCCACAAAACATTCTTCTGTCAGCCTTCTGGCTTGTCCACGTGCTCTTTAGCAAACTGCAGACGAGCAGCAATGTTCTTTTTGGAGAGCAGTGGCTTCTCCTTGCAGCCCTGCCATGACACCATTGTTGTTCAGGGTTCTAATGGTGGACTCATGAACATTTACATCAGCCAATGTGAGAGAGGCCTTCAGTTGCTCAGAAGTCACCCTGGGGTCATTTGTGACCTCGCTGACTATTCCACTTCTTGCTCTTGTAATGATCCTTGTTGGTCCACCACTCCTGGGGAGGGTAACAATGGTCTTGAATTTCCTCCGTTTGTACACAATCTGCCTGACTGTGGATTGGTGGAGTCCAAACTCTTTAGAGATGGTTTTATAACTTGTTTTAATCTGATGAGCATCAACAACTCCTTTTTCTGAAGTCTTCATAAATCTCCTTGCTCCTGCCATGATCCACTTCCACAAAATTGCTGAGAAAAGCAGACTTTGATGCATCCCTGTTTTTTTTTTTTAATCAAACAGGGTGCCCACTCACACCTGATCATCATCACATTGATTTAAAACACCTGACTCTAATTTCACCTAAAAGTAACTGATAATCCTAGAGGTGCACATACTTTTGCCACACACAAATATGTAATATTGGATCTTTTTTTTTTTCAATAAATAAATAATCAAATATAGTATTTTTGTCGCATTTGTTTATAACGATGACGTTATATGTATGCAGACATATAGAAAATGCTAAATGATTCACAAGCTTTCAAGCGCAACTGTAGATGAGAAATGTAGATGAATATGAGTTAATCTGCTTTTCAAAGATCTGATCTTGTATGCAGATACTTCTTAATTATCTCCTGACAACTAAATAATTTGGATAGAAAGTTTGAATTTCCAGATACAGCAGGGCAGTTGTCTGACTTTTCCCAAACAATGGATAATTACTGAGGATTTCATGGTTACTGATACTTACATTTTTATTCAGTACAGGGAAAACCAAAAACAAGAATTCACTGCTGACATAAATATCTAGCTTGAGGAGATGCTCCTTTCCAGTAACATGACCAGGATTAAAACCTCTGTTGTTACCAACCACTGCAATCCTTCTCCCTTTGCTCTTGTCACTTTGACAGCTAAATAAAGAAAGCTCCTGGAGCCATGTCTCAGTGAAGCACACAAGAATACATTTACATATATCTTACAGTTATATCTTGAACCTGTTGACATCTATATGACCTTTTTCAGTTTTCCCTTTTTTGCAGAGATATTTTGGTATCTTGGTCATGTTAGGACCATTTGTTTCCAATCCTGCTTCAGCTTTTCAATCAGGGTGAGGTCTGGACTTTAACTAAACCTTTGCGTCCCACTGATTCATGTCTTTTTTTTACTATTTTGTTGTAGATTTCCTGCTGTGTTTCAGATCATTCTTTTGCTGCATTATCTTATTCGTTCCAAGTTACAGTTGACAAATTAAGATGTTCTCATTTGCTATGTCTAACAGAAGTGTTCGGCTGACATGCAAGTTTATCTAACTTGTCTAAAAGGTATTTGTTAAGATTAATTTTTAAATTGTACTGGCAGGAATTGTAAACTTAATTTATTTCTTAAGATGATTTTTTTTTTTTCTTTTGGCTATTCCTATTTTAGACCACTGAGCTGCAATAGCCCTCTGTGTGGAGCAGGGAGCTGCTATCTAGGGTGCCCAGGGTAGCAGATGGTGGGGGTTAAGAACCTTGCTCAAGGGCCCAGAGTGGGGCAAATGAGGGTGGAGAAAGGTGTGGGTGTCTCACCTATCCCATCCACATTTTGATGTTGTCGGTACTGGGAGTTGAGCTAGTGATTTTCCGATCGCAGGTGCACCAACTCTAACCTCTGCACCACCACTCCTTTTTAAAGTAACTTAACAGGTCTTTCTTGTAAATGAGTCCTCAAGGCTCAATAGGAATAACCTGCATAAATAAAGGTTGAATGAAAAAAAAAGTAGAATAATAATTTTACATAATTTTGGATATATTTTCATCTTTGCTAGATTGACTGTCAGCTAAATATTTTGTTTTAAAATAATTTCTGGAGACTTTTGTCATCAATGTTGCATTAACAGACAAATAAAAAGTCCAAATTAGTTTTTTTTTTTTTAAGTTTTATGAATTTGCAAAGTTGCTCACACTTTCTTACTGTAAGTTAATTAGGCAAACCTAATTACCTTGATTTGGCTGGTCTTGTTCAGGAGTTGCTTTTCACACAATGCTTCTGCATTTGGGCTTTTTTGTTAAATTAATTATAACTGGGATAAACATGAGTTGCACAAAGGTGCAGTGATTAATACTGTCGCCTCATTGCAAGGCGGTTTTGGATTTGGGGTTTTTTATGTGGAGTTTGTGGGGTTTTTTTCTGTGCATGCAGGGGTTTTGTTACTAGTTTTCATTACAAAGTACAAGCTCTTTTAATGGCCAGTGTTATATCTTAACACATAAAACCTTGTAATTAAAAGTGTGTGTGTAATTCTTTTTAATGCAACTACATTGCATATGCAGATGCATGTTTGTTCAGGATTTTATTTATTTATTTTTTTTTTTTTGTACAACGGAATTAGAGCATTTTGGCTTAGTGTTTTAAGGATTTCATTTGCCTTGGTGTTGTATACCATGTCCAAGCACAAAGCAAATAGGATTTTCTGGCATCGTTCACAGATGGCTCTTCGTCTCTGTGTGTCTGAGAGTGTGTGTGTGAGAATGGAAGAGACTCTACTCAATATTGTGAGGTTTAGTTTCCCACTGTGGTCATCCAGATTGCCAGTTACCACAGCCTTTTGTACATGTTAGATAAATCCAGTTTCCATGCATACATACACTTCCACACTTGCACACATACCAAAGAGACATTCCTAAGCCAAAAAATGTGGGCTAGCAAGTTTATCCTAACCAGAGCGAACTCTAGTTTTGTCTAAAACAAACAAAGGCCATGCAGGGGTGAGGTTTTTAACATGTGTGATCAAACTTAAATATTCTGTTGGTATAACATAAAGGCTTATCTTTTAACACCGTGGACTGTGGAAAGCAAAACTAAATATTAATATGAATCCTTTAATGGTTTAGAGTCCTTTACAGGATAAGCTGGTGAAGCAACGAAAAAACACTGGTGCTTCTTTTCACAGCTGAACATCAACAATTGTACTAATATAGAAACATAAATTCACTTATTTTTATTTTCAAAGTCTGTTTCCCACAGCCTCCGTGGCTTATTTGAAAATTTGGATTGATTTATTTTTGAGTCAAAAGCTCATCGTATCAAAAAAAGGCAATTAACAAGCTCCTCTGTTGTTGCAGCAAACAAAGATCCCCCTCATTTTAATTTAATGAGCCAAGTCTGGTGCAATTTGAGAATCTCTGCAGGAATTTAATAATGGTTTCCACTCGGGCTTGCACTGCAGAGCAAAAAAAAAAAAAACACCTCCAGACTGATGTTGTCATAGTGTTAGGTAGCACGCAAGGTCATTATGAAAAAACAGTTCCAGCCAGACTCATTAGAAGATGTCCACACATGGTAAGTTATTAAATTTATGACAATTCTACAAACACTGGCAAAAAGGGTAAGACTCCGCTGCATCAAATAATATTTTACATGGCAAGAAGCTCTTCACAGCATTTTAATACAAACACCAACACTATGACATTATTATTATTATTATTTTTCTAATTGTACTTATCCAGAAAATAGACATGCTCCCAAAGACAACAAAAAATGCATTGTCTTGAGGAAATGGTTTAAATTTTATCTGCGACATGTGTGCTTGTAAACTTATATCTGGAACATGCAAAGAACAAAAAGAGGGTGTTTTTAGCATATTTTTGCACGCAAAAGGTTGTTCTCATGGTTTCAGGCTATCATGGTCTAATTAAGGCTTCCATTCCCATGACATTGTTTGATTCTGTCTTTTATAAATGTAGAGTGTGATTAGTATCGAATCATTATTCATTCTTGTCTCAAAGATCCTCATTTTAGCAAACATGCTGAAAACAGAATTTTGGATTAAAAAGCAGATTTTTATCTTCTCTTAGTCTGTCTTCACTGAAATAATAATTACAGAGAGTTCCCAAAATAATTCAGTTTGAATTCAAGTTAGGAGCTGTGGCATTGTTGCTCTAACAGAGCATTAGATTGGGGTTAAGCTCTTGAATGGGGAGTGGTCCACTTGATCTGGCTCGAGGCTATGCCTTCACAGTGACATTAGCATAAATGCTGGACACCAGCAAACCAGCAGAAGGGACTGAATAGTTTTCATTCCAGCTCACCTAATTCACTTTGATTGAGCTGGGAGAACTGGTGTTGAACTCAGTGAATTGTCCAGAGACTGAGAAAAGAGGGCAGATGGAGCTCCTGAGAAAATGCTTAGAAATATTACAAAGTTGTATGAAACTATTTCAGCAACACAATTTAAAATATGTGCCTCAATTTTTAAAGAACATTTTAAAAATATATATTTTTATTCTCATCTACAGACATAAAGTAAGATTTGGTGACATGAACATAAAAATGTTAAACATTCGGACCATAGCTGACATTCAACATTAGTTATTTTAAAAACTGATCATCGCAGTTGTTTTTCTTTGTGTCCAATCTAATTGGTGTTGATGCAAAGAAAAAAAAAATACATGAAGCTTGCTTCCTTCTTAACTGACTGCGCTTTAAGGCTTTCATGACCATGGGCTTACTTTGATGGTGTATAATAGAAGGTTGGCTGTGAAGTGGGATTGGTTTAACACCTCACCACGGTGCCCCATTTTTGTGAAACATCAACCTTAATGGGTTCTTTAGCCAGGGCCAGTGCCCTCTACACAACTCCTGTGATGGTTCCCTGAACTCAGACAAGAGCTTGTCCTCCCACCTAGTGCTACTGCTCCACTCCCTTTGCCTTGGATGCCTATTCAGGCTGTTTACCATGCCACCAAGCCTATTCAAATCCCAGCAGCAGGTCTTCCAGAGCCTCACAGAACCACTGAACTCTCCCTAACCTACTAATCAGACCTCTCCTCCCTGTCAGCCCCCAAACATAAAGCCCCATCTTGACCACCATTTTGTAGGTCAGCCACTGCGGGCTTTGTGCAGGCCTCACCATTACCAAAGAAAGATCCACCTCCTATTGATGCTTCTTGAGCAGATCCCCAAACCTCCCAGACACCTCCCCCTACAGACAGAGCCATTCAGAAACATTCTGTTTATTAAGCTGTCACTGCACATCTAAATCTGTTCCCTGTTGCAACGGTACAGGCCTTTCTAGAGAGAGAGTGAGAGAAAGCTTTTGTGTAGCTATAAGGTATTCAGAGATCAGAACTATAAAAAAAATCACACACACATTAAAGTAATACACACACATTGGTCAAATGAGATGCAAATCCTACGATTCACTTGGCAGTAACAGCGTGCTTTTCTTTGTGTGTGTGCGTATGTGTGCATCTTGTGCATGTGTGTGTGTGCATAGCACACTTGTTGTAGTGTGTTTGTGTGTGCCTAATTCCTGTACCATGGTCTTAATCTGTACTGGCAAAGTAGTGCCTGTACAGTTGAGCAGCCGCAACATAGTTGTTGGTGTGAGGGCATTATGTGAGATGGCAGGGAGAACAATCACTCAAAGAGCCAAGACAATGCCTTCAGTTAAACTGGGCTACTGTGAGGGCAGGCATGCACAAAGCACCTGCAGAGAAGGGGATGAGCAAAACATGATGACAGAGAAATGGGAAGGAAAAGGGGTTGAGAAAGGGTAAAGGCTGAGCTCGATCCAAACTAAAACTTCCAGATTATTTCTTTCCATTGAACAAATAAACCATAGTGTTTGATGTACTATACTAAGTTTAGAGATGTTTAATGGGGCAGCTATGGATGAGTGGTTAGAGCAGTCATCCTCCGATGCGAAAGTTGGGGGTTCGATTCCACCAGCAGTCACATGTCAAAGCTCCCTGGGCAAGACACTGAACCCCTCATTGTATGTGATGTGTGTCCTATGGGTGTATGAATGTGATAAAGCACTGATTATTATTTGTGCAGATATAGTAGAGTGCTGTATGAATGGGTAAGTGAGGGCACAGACTGTGTTGTAAAGCACAGTGAGTATATTGATAAGATAGAAAGTTGCTATATAAGTACAGACCATTTATTGTTGCTGAAGCTGATTTGTGGAAATCAAAAAACAAACCCTGAAGCTGTCGTACCTAGCACTAAAAATTTCTTAACTTTTGTATTATAAACTGTCTCAAAAATTTATTTTAAGATTGTTGACTCTAACTTTAAAGACAAAATCAAAATTAATCATACTTTTTGATTTCATTGTTCTACTAAATGGCAGCACGGTGGCAAAACTGGTAGAGCTGTTGCCTCTCAGTGAGCAGGTCTCCGGTTCAAATCCCGGTCCGGAGACTTTTCAGGGTGGAGTTTGCATGTTCTCTCCGTGCATGCGTGGGTTTTCTCCGGATACTCCGGTTTCCTCCCACAGACCAAAACCATGCATGTTAGGCTGATTGGTAACGCTAAATTGTCCCTAGGTGTGAGTGAGAGAGTGAATGGTTGTTTGTCTTGTTTGTCTCTATGTGGCCCTGTGATGGACTTGCGACTTGTCCATGGTGTACCCCACCTCTCGCGGAATGACTGCTGGACATGGGCACCGGCAACCTCCGTGACCCAAAATGGAAGAAGCGGGTAAAAGATAATGGATGGATGGATGTTCTACTAAAGACCATACAAGTATAGAATAGTGGCTGCCACTCTTGGCAAGAAACCTCTGGAGTGCAGGGTGATTTTTATTTTAATCCTGTCCTATCACCTTTTGGCATCCTTCTGCCATTTTACAATGATTGGTTCCTGATAGTTTAATTAAAATCTGATGTGTGGTTAAAAGGCAATTACTTTATTGTATTTTAATGATGGAAGATGATAATGATTGCATACATTCTTAAAAATCTGGTTATATCTTTGTCGATTAAGGGTTTCCTCTTTACTGCAGTATTGGCCTAGAGTGAACAACGTAAGAGCAAAGGAGCAAGAAATATGAATGTTACCTTTTCACCAAATGATTTTGCAACAGCTTTATGGGAAACAGATGGGTCAGCAAAATACTTAAGCATGTTACCAAAGTTCATGCTCAACCTGGATTATTGAGCATAATCTTTGGTGTTTTTAACCACTTTGGCATCAATGCCTCAAATGAGTCGATGGGGAGAGAGCATGCCCTAGGAACCATCTTATCACCAGCAAACTGGTTGTCCATTATGTGGGTTTGCTGCTTGTGGGACTCAGTTTATTGAGGCTCCTCGGACTGAGGACGTCCTTTGGATGAAGGACGAAATGTCTCGATAAAAAATAAACCGTCCAGATGACCTGACTTAACTTTGTTGGATTTTCTATCTAGATTATTGAGCATGAACTTTGATGTTTTGAACCACTTTGGATATAGCTGCTCATAGGAGCTGATGGGGGAGAGGGCAGGCCCCAGAAACCATCTTATCACCAGTAACTGGTTGGTCCACTATGTGGGTTTGCTGCTTGTGAGACTTAATTAGTTGTGGCTCCTCGAACTGACAAAGTTCTTTGG
Source organism: Nematolebias whitei (assembly GCF_014905685.2). Lineage (NCBI taxonomy): Eukaryota > Metazoa > Chordata > Actinopteri > Cyprinodontiformes > Rivulidae > Nematolebias > Nematolebias whitei. Next base: position 15,496,436 of record NC_056510.1, on the reverse strand, counting down.
ATGAAGGACGAAATGTCTCAATAAAAAAAATAAACCATCCAAATGATCTGACTGAACATTGTTGTTCTGAATCCAAGATTGTTTTGTGGAAGCACCATATTTCTTAAATGGCTATAGCTTAAAAAAAAAGAAGTTTTTTTAATAGACTGGTTTGTATGTTTAGAAACATGACCCAATTAACAAGTGCTGCAGATTTATTGTTGTTTCATCCTGTGTGAATCTTATGGAAACTGGACACTGGAGAATGGTAAACGCTTCCCATGGTTTGACTCTATAAAATGGGTTACACATGTATACATCCAGCCAACTGCTGCCCTCTCACGTCTACAGTCAATTCCTCAATTAGCCTCCGCTCTTCTCTCATGTGGCTGCCGTTCTGGTGCACTATGCACTTGAACACACTTAGATAATAGGTAAGCAAACAGTATTGTCTTTCTTCTTTGAACTTGTTCATTTTCTCTGGTAACAATTTAGGGTGAGAACACTGTAAAGCTGAATGAAGAATATGCATATTTTTCAGATGAAAATGAATATAATTGCACCATATTTAAATGCTGGTAAAGAAAACCCACAGTGGTATCAGGTTAAGGTCTGCTGGTCTGCTCTGTGCATCCCTTAGTGGTTTCAATAAATGCTGTGTCAAACTAAATAAATGATCTTATACTATATGAAGTTGCATTTTTTACAGTCTGTGAGTTTTTCTACAAGGTGCACAGGATCAGCAATACAAAGTAGTTGTTGATCATTTTATATTGTTTGTGTCAATAAAAATGGTGCTGATATTGTGAGCCAACATAAACAACACACCAGGAACTAACTTTAAGATCCTATTAGCAACTTTAAGAACACATGCCAGAGTTAAAATAATGACATTAATTTCCATATCCCACTCATTGAGTATATACCGAAACAATAAAGCACTCAAGAAAACAATAACTGTATATGCCAAATTGTTTGGTCATATGAAAGATCTATTGCTTCTATGAATCACAACAACATGGCTAATGTAATAGAAGTGCAAAAGAAATAGGCAAATAGCTCTGAGCTGCAAATAGCAGACACATTAAAGCCTGGAGAACCTCCAGAGAAATCTTTCAATTACACAGAGTGAATACCAGGGTGCTTCAAGGGGAAGATTGATAAGTTAGTGAATGCGCTGTCAAAGAAGTAAACTACGCTATGGATTTAATTAGAGTAACACATCTGGGAGCTTATATTTGCTTTAAGACGTCTGCATTGTAATGGACAGTTGGACGGCAAATCAATGGGTTGGTTATAAAGCTATGTAGAAAAGCTTTGAGAGAACAGTGAGATGGGAAGACAATAAAAAAGCCCAATATAGGGTTGTTGTTTGTTGCAATTATATTAAAGTAAAATTTCCAAATTCTTATAGGAAAACGGTAATTGCCGTATTGCCACAAAAAAATCTGTAAAATTGAGGTTAGGAATAGATGCTGAGTTGGAAAAGGAAAGAACAAATACATTCATCAATGCTATTTTGGTGACGCAAATCTTTGTTTTTATTGCACATCAGCATTTTTTTTTATTTTTTATTATTATTTTCCTTTTAGTCATCTGCTAATCTGGATACACAAGTAGGATTCCTATTGCTCAAAGTTTAGATCAATGTCACACTTAGAAATTCTGCACATATACTGTCCAAAGAAAACTTAACTTAAACCCTCAGAATCAGTTTATTTGACTCGTGTTACATAAGGTTAACGTCATTCATGGGGTAACAAATGATCTCAGTGATTTTAATGATGTTTCCCTTGAACATTCACACCCTAACCTACATAATAATTAGACAACATTACCTAAAGCAGCCCACCCGTCACGTCCTAAGTTGTAAAACTGAACTTAGCTAGCCTTATGACAATAAATCCAATATTAAGGTAAAATAAATGAATGATAATCACATTTAAAATGGTTATAATGAGAGACAGCATTCAAATCTGGTGAAATAACCCTAGCATATTGGTGGTTACAGTTAATTCAACAGAATTAATTAAATGAAAGCAAATCAATGGAAAGCTTTAGTAATGTCTAAGTGAACTCCTATCAAGCAAATAAAACAAAAAGTAGTAGTCTGCAAGTTCTTATTGATCTGTATTGATAGGTCCCACTTAGATAACAGAGCCAACTGTAAATTGTTTTAAATAACTTTATTTAATCATCCAACATTACATAAGATCTTGCCAAGATTCAGTGTCTCCACTTTTAATTCAATGGCCTCCCTGTCAGATCCTTCAACATCCACTCTGAAAGTCTGTCATTGCACTCTGTGGCACTTTCTGCCAGACATGTGGTTCTCATTTTGTAGATTACCATAAAAGAGTGAGCGTAACAGTTCTCACATTCAAAATCCTGCCTGGGGCAAGAGGAGGAGAGACCACAGCTGGATTACCTCATTTAGGATCCTTTAGAAACCCTGTTTACCTTGCAAAGTGTGCATCTCAATGAATTACAGCAGTGACAGCAGGTATTACAGAGCCAGTATTATCAAATCATCTACCTGAGCAGAGGATTTTACTTGTTACAAAGAAAGATCACACAAATACTGTAGCTTGAAGCACTGGATAACTTGTAATATGATAGTGTTTAGTTCACTTCACAAGTAACTTTACAAGACAGTTTAAACCCATCTTTTATCAAAGTTTAGGTCTTATCTCTTACATATAAATCCATGAATGTAATCTTTTTTGTTGTTTTTAATATAAGACCAAATGTTAAAAGTGTTTTAAATATCCTATTAATCATCAAATCAAAATGTCCAGTATTTTACTATAAAATATTAACCAAATGATATTTTACTTCTAGTACATATTTACACATTTTTGAAGTGAAAAGTAGACTGTATTCACTCAGTAAGTTTCCCGTTATTTACCTCTAAATGTACTAACATGTACAATGAGCTTTGTGGATGCTAAAAGCACGTTTATGTCTATACATATCTACAGACATTTTTTTTTTTTTTTTTTTTAGTAAACATTTCACATACTAGATCAACAGAAAAAAAGGTGGATATTTAACCAGTCTTGGGTTTTGATTGCAGTAATACATTTAACATGTACAGTACAGTTGAACCCTTTTGGATGGAAGACGAAACGTTTCAACACTAAAAAAAACATCCAGAGGACCTGACTTAACATTAATGGATTTATTACCTGGATTATTGAGCATGAACTTTGATCTTTTTGAACCACTTTGGCCATGGCTGCCTCAGACGAGTCGCTGTGGAGAGGGCGGACCCCAGAAACCATCTTATCAACAGCAAACTGGTTGGCCCACTATGTGAGTGTGCTATTTGTGGGACTGAGTTTGTTGTGGCTCCTTGGGCTGATGAAGTCCTTTGGATGAAACATAAAACGTTTCAAGACAAATAAACCATCCAGAGAACCTGACTTCACTTTGTTAGATTGCTAATAAGACATTTAACAAATATTATTGTCAGTCTTTACACTGTTAACGTCTTTATTTAGTTTTGATTACTGTTTTAGTCTGTAACTATAAAGGGACCAACTGACTTTTCACAATTACTTTAAACATTAAATAATTTTTCCTGTAGATCCACTCAAGATCCTCCACTTAATGTTTCATGACCCACTGTGAGATCCCAACCACTGATCTAGCAGTGGACAATGTGTCAGACTTACGGACAGAAACTGGAAGTTGGTTCCACAAGAGAGGAAGATCTTCCTCCCATTCTGCTTTTGGAAGCTCTAGGAACCGCGAGTAAGCCTGCAGTCTGAGAGCGGACTTGTTTGTACAATTAAAAATAAATGTGCAGAAATAATAGGCTCATAACAGAATTCTCAGCATCAGATGTCACATGAGCTCAAAGCGCATCTTTCACAAATTCAATCTTTTGCAAAGATTTTTGTTTTTACTCTAGACTTTAAGTCATTAGCACAGGATTTGTTAGTAATTCCATTGACCTCATGTATGCATAAGAGGGGGAAAGGCCACATATTAAGAAGCCCTTTGCCAGAAAAATTAATATAATTCCATGCAGTTTGAATAAATCATAACGTGGCAGATAATGAATCCCCACCTTTGCAATTGCATTACTCATTGCAGTCATGTTATGAAGCTCTAAATATAGCCTCATTACAAATTCCATTTCTGCTTGATAGATTCTGAAAAAAAAAAAAAAAAAGAAAATCCCCTCTTTGAACGTCAGGTGTATATTTCACTCCACTGTTCATACGTGAGCTGAACCCTCTCTTTTTGTCCTCCTTTTAACCCCTCTCAATCTATCTTCTTGAGTTATAGCCACCACTCACATACCAGCAAGATAAAGACGACTTTGCAACTAGAATTGGAAATAGATGAGAGAACCAGTGAGAAGCATGAAAAGTTCAATTATTTAATGATTGGTTTCAGGAAATTTTCCACAGTGACTCTCATTTTTGTCCCAGTAATCCTCTGAAGAGTCATGTATTGTGCATGGTAAGAGTATCCTCACCCTTTCAGAAAAATATTTCTCAAATCAACAGAATTGCACTGGATTATAATATTTTAGAACTTGCCAAAATCAGTTGAGGTTCTGTTGTCCTTTTTCAATCTCGACTGTTAATTCATTTCCAGGTGATTTTTTTTTTTTTTTGTAAGCTCAGCTAAACACATCCAGTTCAACGAGAACAAACTGTAATAAGGATGGTGCATAATAAACTTGACCCCAAGGTGGGGCAGATGATGTCCTAATCAGAGTCAATGAGCTAATCTATCTCGACAGAGGAGTCAAAGGTCACAGATGAGGCTGAGATACAATGCAGGCTTAATGAATAACAATAGGTAGATTAACTGAAAGCCAATTCCCAATAGAAAAGAGATTTTGTCCAAAAGGTCCCACAGATCTGCATGAGGAAAATGAGAATAATATTATCCTACACACTCAAAAAAAAAAAAAAAAGTTATGTTATTTAAGATGTTTCTCTCAAAATACTCAGAAAGCTCTCCTCTCATAGTGATCTTTCTTTTGTTGATGATGATTTTCACTATGCTATATCTCAGTGCAATAATGCTCAAATGAAAAGTGAGTGAACCATAGTTGCGTCCTTAATTATGTCTCAAACTGAATAAAAAAAACAACAAAGAAACAAATAAAAATATATATTTTTTACGAGTAGCAAACTAAAAAATAATCATCAAATCTAATACACCAAGTGAGCTGCGTGGCTTATTATGGTGGTTGTTTAGTCCTTTAACAACAATAAAAAGACAAAAACAAAAGGTGCAGGTGCAAATTTTATTTTATGTTTTAATGCCATTTCTACATAATTAAAAATGAGAATAGTGTGTTGTGACATTTAATAATAATAAAAAAAAAAAAAGTTGTACACCATATATTTGTGGGTGACCTCAAAAAAATCACCCTTGGCAAATTTCAACTAACCTAAACAAAGGTCATTGTGGGGGAGGCCAGACACACCCTTCATTGACCCCTCAGGGTCTCACATGGGGTCTGCAAGATGGAGATACCAAGACAAGGTAAAATAACATTATTGGAGTGTGCATTAAGCTTGTGCACCTGTGCTGAAAACATGCATGAATTCACACGGTCAATGTGTTTGTGAGCCAGCAAGCCATTTTTGCATGCAGGTGTGTTTGCTTTGTCTGATGACTTGTGTGTGCAGCATGGGTAATGATCAGTTCAGCATTAAAAGCAGTGAGATTTGCCAGTAGCTCGGTGGATGTGTAGCAGATAACGGTGTTTGTATCTCTTTGTCTACACATGCAGGAGGAAATCCTTCTGTCCACATTTCAAATATTACTTTGTGTTTTTTCAATGCATTGTTTACAACAGATAACTGAAGATAGTGGTTTTGCTTTTGGAGTCTGCTATTGTGACTTCCACCATGTGGTCATGCCACAGTTATCCATTTCATTTCAAATGTCCACATTTTTATTTGTATTATTTTGGTTGTAGACAGGACAAATAGACTCAAACAAATCTCAACATGAACTATCATGACTGCAACTTTGTTGGAAAGGTGGCTGGAATTGATTACTTAAGATCTGGCATGAAAATTACAACCCAGTGTCGAATTTTCATTCAACACTGTCAATTCATTTAGACAGGTTAATCCCATTGAGCCTCGAGGACTCATTTACAAGAGAGACCTGATTTCAACAAAGAATGATGACAACAATGGACAACAGCGACAACAATGGACAGTTATAAAAGAGGCGTACAGATTTTATTTTTTTTTTACAAACAAAAATTGAGAATTAAAATTAAAATGAGAATAATATTTTCCTGCACACTCAAAAAAAAAATTTTTGAACGATCAACTATGCAGTGAACATTTGGAAGAAGAGTATCTAAAGTGACTAAAAGTCCTTACATTGATTTGTGATATCCAGTTGTCGGATTAAGTTCTTACTAAGTTTTGTGCTATGGGGAGGTAAAGAATGAAACACCAGTTGTAGTTTTGGGTCAGTTTTCTATGGAGGCTGACAAGTGGAAACGCACAGCAAACAGCTAAATGCATCACAAACACATGAATGACGCAAACTCTAAAACACACAAACACACTCAAAAACAAAAAATAAAATAAATTATGCAACCAACACAATAAATGCAAAAGAAAAATGCTGCAAATACCAAAAACACTAAATGCATCTAAAACGTCTGCAAGCATTACAAAGTTACTACATAAAATGAAAGTGCACCAGATCATGTTGAGGACTTGACTGTCAAGTCATATGTGCAGTGGTGGTTTGAACTTCTAGGCCACCGTACATTGGGATTTGCATTTGGTTTTATTGTGTTAGTATGTTTTTGAGTTTGCATCATTCTTGAGTTTGCAGCGTTTCATTCATTTGCACCTGTCATACATGATTTTCACAATTAAGAGCAATGCACTGACCCATTTTACTCAACGGCTACCCTGCTAGCTTCTACATGTTTCTTCTCAATCCTTGGCACTGATGAAGTTTCAACTCCACATGATCACTGAAAATAATTAAAAAACGACAAAATATTTTTATATTTATATATTTAATGATTAATTTATTATTACAGTGATTTTTACATGAGAGAAAAGCATTATTTATTTTATTTTGATTCATGTTAACACTTATTTCACCTTCAATACAGAGTACTGATATGTAGAACATATTCAAATATTTCTGCTGATTTACTTAGCTAGTCAATACTTTTTTAATTCAAATTTCCTTAACAGTTGAACTTGTTCCATTAAATTAGAATATAATAAGCCTCACTTGAAGTGAACTGAATTGAACTGAAATTAATTAAAATGAATTGAACTGAAGTTAACAAGGACATGCATGAACTACTATCATTTACCTGAACTGAAATGTGATAAAACACAATGAAATAAAATTGAATTTAATGGATTAAAATACTTTGTATACTGAACTGAATAATAAATGGATTGAATTGATTAAAAATAGATATATTAAGGTAGGGGCGGCAAAGTGGCTCAGTTGGTAAAGCCTCTCAGTAAGAAGGTCGTTAGATCAAATCCCTGCCGGGGGACTTTCCAAGTGGACTTTGCATGTTCTTTCTGTACATGTGTGGGTTTTCTCCGGGTACTCTGGTTTCCTCCCACCAGGGTTGACAGATAATCTAGCTATTTACTTTCTGATGATATGCGGGTGTTAACTAGAATACAACCGAGTCATATTTTCGGTGTACAAAAATGCCCAAACTATTATATATTATCTATTTTTCAAACTGTTTTTATAGTGTATGGTCCTAAAACTACAATATAGGTACCATAAATGTTGTATATTTGGCAACACAACCTCCCACAGACTAAAAACATACAGTGCTAATTGGTAACTCTAAATTTTCCTTAGGTGTGAGTGAGAGTGAATGATTGTTTGTCTCATTTGTCTCTTTGGGTCTCTGAGATGGACGGCCCAGGGTGTCTCCCGCCTCTCGCACAGTGACTGCTCGATACGCGCACCAGTGACCCCAGCGACCTGAAAAGGAAGAAGCAGGTCAAGATAATGGATGGATGGATATTAGGAAAGCTGCATTTTTTTTTCAAATACATTTTGGACATTTTCTCATGTCGCCTCTGTCTCTACAGTTTTTGTTCACATGTGAAGTCAGAGCAGAACTCGACAGTGCGTTAACCTTGAAACCTTGTGCTACTGACCCAGTTTTCTTTTGGCCCGCTAAAATTAATTTGCCTATTCACAAACCCGAAACTCTTGTAGGGCACCCAAGGTTTCTTGCATGCAATATATTAAAATGAACAGTCCACAAAGATACATAACAAATGCATGAAGTGTTTTCTTTGTTTGATTTTATCAAAACAATCTTAAAAAAGGGCCATACTTGTATATTTTGTGTTCTTGTCTCTTCTTGTTTTTTCTGGAACCAACCAACTAAAGGAGTTAAAGACTGAGGAATGTGTTATGTACAAAGCAGTCTGAATGAACACTGCTATAGGCAGGTATGTGCCAGCCAAATAAAAAGAATGAAGTACTCATACAAAAAAACAAAACAAAAATAAACACCACAACTGTCTTTCTGCCCACTTGAACCATTTTAATGCTCCATAATAAGTCCAAATTAAGAATCTCATTTCCTTGGAATTCCTCTTGTTGCTTAGGAAACATGGAGGGAAGACCCAGGACAAAGCTAAATCCTCTCACGTCTGCAGGGTTTATTGTGGGCCTCATGACCCAAAACCTAATTGTCTCCACTGTACCGTTGTTGAAGAGCAGTGAAGCCTAAAGCCATGATGGTGCACAACAGAAGTCTGCAGCATGTGCACATCATAAATGTAACTGTTTTACAGTCCAAGGTTTGCAGAATGTGTATTATGAAATCAAACAAGGATCTTCATCTGTAAACACTTGCCTCTGGCAAACATGTGCTATGACTTCAAATCTCATAAACTCTTGAAAAGATAGTCGGCATAAAACATAATCGGGAACACGTGAGTTTACTGCAAAAGCTGGAAAACTGCCAGGACTCAGCATATCTGTTTCCTAAGTGAGTGAGTGACCATTAAGCAGATACTGTAGGATTTTTTTCACAGTGTTTGATAATCTGCAATGTGCGAGCACAAGCGAAGGAAAGGAAATGGACAAAAAGTGTACAAAAAAATAAAAACAGAAGCATTTCAGATATGTGTATTTGGATCTGTGCTATGAAAATGCACATACATTTAAATTCCTCTATGAAACGTGTTAAAGCAAATTGTCAAAATATGCAGGAAAGACACAAACCATATGTTAGGGCTATTTTTGTTTACAATGCAACTGATTTTTTTTTTAATTTATTTTGCATATAAAGACACTTTGTTAGAAACTAGTATATTCAGGGCTATCTTATTATTTAATTTATTTATTTATTTACACTTGCTTTGATGTTGGTATGTATAATGGTCGGGCAGCACGGTGGCGCAACTGGTAGAGCTGCTGCCTCTCAGCGAGCAGGTCCTTGGTTCAAACCCCGGTCCAGGGGCCTTTCTGGGTGGAGTTTATATGTTTTCTCCGTGCATGTGTGGGTTTTCTCCGGGTACTCCTGTTTCCTCCCACAGACCAAAAACATGCATGTTAGGCTGATTGGTAACTCTAAATTGTCCCTAGGTGTGAGTGAGAGAGTGAATGGTTGTTTGTCTCGTTTGTCTCTATGTGTTCCTGTGATGGACTTGCGACCCATCCAGGGTGTACCCCGCCCCTCGCACAGTGATTGCTGGACATGGGCACCGGCGACCCCCGTGACCCAAAATGGAATAAGCGGGTAAAGATAATGGATGGATGGATGTATAATGGTCCCTTTTCAGCTTAGCAGTTCTACAAGTACATTTTTTTTTTTTTTTTTTGTCTGGGCGAAAAAAAAAAAGCATGTGTTAGATTCAGGTATAAAGAAAGTACAGACTTTTTTCTTAAAGCAGCAAATTATTATTTTTATTTTTTTATATTTATACAGAATATTATTTTTTATGTATATATTACGTATGTATTTGTACATTTAATGCCACTGCTAATGTATCACTAAGAACAGTCAATTTATTTATTTTTTTTTCAGAATGACAGATGAATCCATGGAGATTTTGTAAACGACTCAAATTAAACGTAATTCCTTCTTCCTGACCAGGGTTTTATTCTCATGCACCCCCACTTTGCCCCTCAGCTACAGATACACAGACACGCACAAATGTCCAACTAACGCTGGTCTAATTGTGCCATTGAAGCCCTGAATCATCACATGGACAGTTTTTCAGAAAACTCAATCGTGTGGACAGGCAGAGTGAACTAATTATCTGCATGCTGTTTTTCCAGCCAAGCTAGTAATTTAGCAGCAATTGACCTCCTGCAGTTTGCCGGCAAATGAAAACATGGAGGCCGGTCTGCTAACGAAGACTCGGAGGACCCCGGGGTCTGTCCCTGCCCTGCTCTGCACAGTGGACACAGAACCCCTCACTTCACTTCTAATTTACTTCTTTACCGCCTCTTGGGGAGAAATCATCATCCTCACACTGTGTAATCACTTAACATGGCTTCAGCAGACAAAAGGCTCGTTCACCAAAAAAAAAAAAAAAGGAAAACCCTCCAGACCACGATGGTCGACAAAACAGGGTGCACTTTTGTCTACAAACTATGTTAAATAGAAGTACATCCTGTTTTGCCCACTTCTCCTGGACTGTGTCTTCAACACTAAAGTCTTTCGTGATATTTTACATTATATTTTGTTGGTAATCTTTAATAAAATATAGATTTAAATAAAAAATGCCTTTTCTGTGCTTGATAATTTTGCTACAGTCTGGCTGAGAAAGCCTCCTGCAATGACCTGCGTGGAACCAAGACTGATGAGTTTCTTCTTATGTAAGCCTGCAAGTAAACAAAGGTACAGTGTTTACAGCTAGTAAACAACTTGCTCACCCATCGCTTGATGTCTCAAAAAGTTACAAACAAAATCCCAACCACACACCTCTATGATCTCTTTTCTTTTACTTCTTGCATTTGTTTATTTACTGAATAAAGTGGCTTTAGGTCTTTGTGGAGCATTCTGCTTTAAGCCTGTTCTCATTATGTTGGTGTTTTAATATGTGGTTTTATTGGAACACGCCAGTTTTATGCAGTATACTATTTTTATTGAATCAAGATTTTATTCCCAAACTTCACCAAGTTAATCTGAAACTGAATTCAAATAGTTATGTTTATTATCAAGATTGTGACTTTTGAAGCTGGAAACCCATACTTTTTTAGCACGCTAGAAAAAGTAAAATGTTTAAACGGTAGCAAACCAAAACATCTCTTTTGCAAAATGCATTTCAAAACATGCATTACAATTGTACATTGTGATCATTTACTATAGCAAAACCAGAGCTCCATCTTCATAAAGAACGTGCAAAAATGTTAAATGTGCTTTGTAAATAAATTTGACTTGACTTCACTAATGCAGTAGAAGCCAATGTAATATTTTTGATTCTGTAATTAAACTGTAAAGGTTGTGTTATGAAGCATCAGGGCTTTCACGGGTTTGGTAACGAGACCAAGGTGTGGCTTCAATAACCAGCTCAAGGACGCACTGAATTGGGAATCAGACAGCTTAACTTCCAGCTGCAGCATGACTGCTCAAAGCACTGATCCACATCCACCCAATTCCTGAGCTTGGAAGGAAGGATCATGTTTCATGTCAAAGGATTACATCTTGATCAAAACAAGTGGTCACACAACCATTGTTTGTCTTTTTAGCATCGATGTTGATTCTTCATTATATATATATTCCCCACTAATGCCATATAAGATTAAAAGGGCACAAAACAGTTGATTTTTCTCTTTATATATATATACATATATACATATATATATATATATATATATATATATATCTTTATTGTTTCATTTCAGTTTGCATCAAACAGTTCAGGAGAATTGCCTGAGATAACCGTGGTGATGAACTGAACAGTGTAAATTTTTAAGCACTGTAGAGCAGATGTTGTCTCTTGTTATATAGCTTCTATATGATGCTTTGCCTGCAGTTTGCTCATGACAGCCTCTGGCTGACTGTGGGTGGAGCTTTGTGCCTTCCGCGTTGACAGGCAACATAAAAGGGAAGTGTATGATGTCGGTGACTGAAGGCAACAATCAGAATTCTGCGCTTTGATCCTCTCCCACTTAAAACATGGAAGTGACAGCAGGCGATGAGCAATCTTTGGTTTATCGGGTTATTTAGCTTCTAAGCTTCCCATTAGAACATGAGCAAAGTCTGTTTTACTCTTCCTTTCTCAAAAAAAAAAAAAATAAAAAAAAAATAAAAAAGCAGTACTCCAACACTTTCTCCAAGAAGAGCAATCATTTGTGTTTTAACTGTTTTTTATTTTAATTTTATTACTGACACAAATGCTTCTCAGCTGAACCAGAAATCTTTTTTTTTATAGCCCCATTAAAGTCTTTTGTGTTTGATCAGTGTGGGTCTACATCAGAGACCAACAAACATACAAAGAGATGAAGTTAATTTTCTTTTAGTGGCTGCTTACGTAAACATTGTGGCCTTATTAAGAGTGAGGAACTGCACCACCCTGATGTGTTATTGTGTTTGTATGTGTGTGTGTGTGTGTGTGTTGGGGGGGGGGGGGGGGGGGTATGTGTGTGAATAAGTTCACCACAGAGATCTGTAGAACAATTACTGTAAATATATTTTCTTTCTGCC
>NC_056510.1:15453288-15478787 GCF_014905685.2 Nematolebias whitei | reverse complement strand
TTCAATACGGACTCTTCAAATAAAATAAAACAAAAGACTTGCTTTGGCAAAGCAAGCCTCACAGGTGCTAGTTTGGCTCTTCACTAACCTGGGATAATTACCTAAGGCACCTACATTTATGAAAATTAACATATTTTAAAAAGGAACGGCATGCCAGAGTCACTTTAAGACTACACAACATAAAACTAGTGTCTCTGAAAGCATATTGGGGCAATGCAAGGTTTTTCAGTTGCAACAAGATTTGCTGAAATGAGAAAAGAAAATGGTCATTTACATGAAATACTATGATGCTAGGCATTTGAGCAACCGAGCCTCTGTCACAATGCTTCAGACAGTCATGTCACAGATGTGCATTCATACAATATTAGGTGAATTACACATGCATGTCAGTGATCCCCGAGGCAAAGTCAGAATATTGTGTCTGATTTGCATAGTTTTAAAACATGTTTTTGTATTTACCTTCCAAACTCTGTCATTGCCCTTTGCATTAACAATAATGTTAATGCATTTGGAACTGATAGGACTTATGTACGCAAATACATAATAAATAAATAAAAGTTGAAACAGCGCACAGTTTTGGTCATGAATTGTAAGTTTTCTAACTCAGATTATCTTTATACTTTTTTTAGCATAATATATGAAAATTTTCATTCAGCCTTTATTTAGACAGATAAGTCACATTGAGCCTAGAAGACTCATTTACAAGTGAGATCTGTTTAGACAGACAAAAATGAATGAAACTGGACACATGCTGGAATTGGCAGCGAAACAATTCCTATTAAACTCTTTCTTCTAGACTGAGAAGAAAAACTAATATTAAAAAACACCTCGCACAAACAAGCACATAGTGGCGTAGACATTCTGCAGAGGGGGGAAACGACAAGAGCAGTGAGCAATGCCCTTGGACTCTCTGGAAGGCACTGTAAGAGTTCTGATAAGGATGGAATAATCAGCCAGTGTCCTCCAATGAGATCCTTAAACATTCTCGAGGTATGTCGGGGAATGGCCAAGGATAACGCCTATGGGGATCCAAGAGTCCTGAAATGATGACACAATATTTATTCAGCTGGTTTCATCTGGTTATCAGTTGTAAATTCCTTCAAAAAATAACACAATTTAATGATACATTCAATTCTATCCAATTCAATTCAATTCGGTTAAATTCAATTCAATTCAAAAATACTTTATTAATCCCAAAGGGAAATTAATTGTTGATGTAGCTCATCCTGATTTCATTAGAGTTGTTATAGATGTTGATGGCTTTGGGCACGGAGGATCTCTTGTAACAGTCCATCCCACCGCAGATCTAAAGAAACTGGCTGCAGATGCCGATTCATCCACCCTGACCCAGCAGACCTCTTGGTCCTCTTGGGCAGCAGGACTGCCTGAATGTCAGGCAGAACTCCTCCCCAAGCAATGGCCATTTCTCCCAGCAGCTGTCAAGCCCATTGTCACCATAGACTTAACTGCAGGTGTCGAGGGACGATCTCAGTCCTCCCGCTGTTACAAGCCATGTTTCCCGCTACCGTCAAGATCTTGGCAGTCAAACACTCGAGCACAGCCTCCAGGTAGACAGAGATGCATCCACGACACCTCCTTTTTAACTAATTTGGTATTTGGGGCTGTAGTTGAGGTCTTATTTGAGCTTTTGAAGTGCTAATCAGCAGCTCCGAGTTGTAAAAAACCCACCTTGTTGTGTTGACTGCAATCAGTTTTCCTTCACTGTTAAAACAGTAAATGGGACATTGTTGCAACTGTCAATATCGTATACATTTACATAAAGTTTTAAAGGTTTTATTGATCCCAACTTTATATACATTAGATGTCAACTGCTTACCTAATCAGGGCACTAATTATCCATTAAATTATAGAGAGCAATAGAAAAATATCCCCTAATTGGGCACAGTTGCTGTAATTTTTGTGTTTGTTTGTGCCTCGCAATTAGAATCACTTCGGCTGCCATTTGAGCTGCATGGGATGTTTTTGAGGATAAAAGCTTCTTAGTTTGAATCATGCCGTATTGAAGCCATCCATATTTAAGAATGGATCAAACAGCCTCTCATCCGCCGTAGTTCAGATATGCAGCAGTAACTTACTTTTGCATTCAGCCGAATGAAGTGAAAACTTAGAAGGACAAAAAAACCCTCATAAACGGCTAGCTCTCATAAATGTGGATGGAAAAGTTTTGTGATGATGTTGGTAGCAACATAAAAGGATGGTGCAGAGTTATGCGTGTTGATGAATTCTTATGATGAGGTTCAGAAACAGCTGGCTGCTCAGAGTAATTTCCTGGGCTGTTGTCTTCATGACAGTTTCTGCTCTCTTGGATAAACACCCCCTCCCTCCTTCGTACTTTCCCAAACACATGCACAAGCACCCCCACACAAAGTTATAAGGTACAAAAAAGAGGCATTAGGCACAAGAGTCAAGGTAAACTTGTTCTCTAAAATATCTCCATTACTGGAACAAGCTCAGTGCTTTAGTCCACAGCTAGATTTGCAATTACAGCAGTTTGCCACAGGCTTCGACAAAGGGTCTGTTAGCTAATATGCTAATGAAGACAAATGAAAGTAATCCCTCTGTTCTCAGGATGTCTTCGTGGCAGAAAAAACAAAACAAAAACAAAAACAAAAAAAAAAACAGTGAGCTGGTGAGACACAGAGAAGAGACGATGACGGCGGCAGAGGATTATGAAAGTTCATCCAAATGTGTATGTGTTTAACCTTCATGACTCATAAGCAAAAAAGCAACTTAAAATTGTCATACAGCCCTCCTGGTTGTTTATTAAATTTGGTAAATCCCTCCCAAGAGTGCTTTAAAATGTCTCAAACAAGACAGGAAGAGCATCAAACATTCTAACATGAAAGGCAGACATTGTGATGACTGATGAGACTTGTAGTGTTCTGGATGTTGTACAAACATACACTTCATTACACTGCCGTGTTGTGGACACCGTGTGTGTCATAAAGGCAAGCAGCATAATGACACAAAGCCCATTATACACGGTATTTAGAGATTAGACTAACACTGTGGTTTTGTGGTTGGGGTTGCTCTGATGGTATCCATGTGTTCCAGACGATGTTCATACTCAGACTGCGCTGACAAATAATGAGCTAATGGATGCCAACATACCTGATTCATGATGAAGTGCCGTGTGGGTTTTACGGGAACAGACTTGCTAATGATGAGCAATGATCAAGTGCCAAACCCTTATTAATTGGATCATTATTGTTATTCTAATCGTCAATGTTTTATTTTGTCAAAATAAACTTCTGGAATTAAGTTTTGTCTTTGAAAGCTCAGGGTAAGATCAACTCAGGACAGTGTACTTACTAGTTTCATTGCTTTGTGTTATCGTAGCATTCAGACAGACTGAAGACATAGAAACACAATGAATGTGGAAAAAAAAAATCTAATTTTTCATACATGCTATTTTTTGTTCCTGTGTGCAAGATAATTTGATGAGCAAACAATTTGAAGATCACCAGCAATGTATAATCATTAACGGTGACAGCCTCTTATTATGAGTTGATATAATTATTTTCAACTGAGTAAACATAATCATCCGCAGTCCAAGTGGCGCACAACGCTCATATCAGCAGTTTGGGTTTACTTTTCACAGACTTTATTTTATATCAAAGTTCATGCTCAATAATCCAGATATAAAAAAAATCTAACACATTTAGGTCAGGTCCTCTGGATGGTTGCTTTTTTTGTTGAATCCTTTCGTCCTTCATCCAAAGGACTTCAACAGTCTGAGGAGCCATAGCCAAAGTGGTTCAAAACATCAAAATTCATGCTCAATAATTCAGGTAAAAATTCCAGCAAAGTTAAGTCAGGTCATCTGGACGGTTTATTTTCAGTTAAAACATTTTGTCCTTCATCCAAAGGACTTCATCAGTCTGAGGAGCCACAACAAACTCAATCCCAAAAGTGGCTTATTCACAAAATAGGCCAACCAGTGTTACAATGATACGATGGTTTCTGGAGCCCAACATCGCCACCATCAACTCCTCTGAGGCAGCCATAGCCAAAGTGGTTCAAAGCATCAAAGTTCATGCTCAATAATCCAGGTAAAAAAATCTAACACATTTAGGTCAGGTCCTCTGGACGGTTGCTTTTTTGTTGAAACGTTTCGTCCTTCATCCAAAGGACTTCATCAGTCCGAGGAGCCACAACAAACTCAGTCCCATAAGTGTTTACTCACATAGTGGGGCAACCAGTATTATGATGATAAGATGGTTTCTGGGGTCCACCCTCTCCCCTGTCGACTCCTCTGAGGCAGCCATAGCCAAAGTGGTTCAAAGCATCATTCATTCAATCTTTATTTAGTCAGGTTAATCCCATTGAGTCAAAGTTCATGCTCATTAATTCAGGTAAAAAATCCAACAAATTTGTCAGGTCCTCTTGACTGTTTCTTTTTTGTTTAAACATTTCGTCCTTCATCCAAAGGACTTCATCAGCCCGAGGAGCCACAACAAACTCAGTCTCATAAGTGGCTTACTCACATAGTGGGCCAACCAGTATTATGGTGATAAAATGGTTTATGGAGTCCGCCCTCTCCCCTCTCAACTCCTCTGAGGCAACCATAGCCAAAGTGGCTGGTCCACTATGTGAGTAAGCCACTTACGTGACTGAGTTTGTTGTGGCTCCTTGGACTGATTAAGTCCTTTGGATGAAGGATGGAACATTTCAACAACAATAGAAACCATCCAGAGGACCTGACTTAACTTTGTTCTGTTTTATGTTTTAGTTGTTCTGACAGAGTTTGACTCACTTCTCCCATAACAACTAAAGTTTCTATAAAGATTTTTAATGATCCATAATCTCCTTGTAAATGTGTGTTTATTGCTGCACTGGAAGCTACACCCAAAATGTAAAAAGTATATAGTTAATACTTTGATACAGTGATGTTGTTACAAGCGGCAATAAATATGAAGTACACACACTGTATTTGTTCAACAAATTAAAAACAAAACAAAAAAAAGTTAAGTTTGTTTTAATCAGGCTTTAAAATATTACATATAGAGGAAAGTATTTCTTATCGGCACTTTAAAGTTAAAAAGAGTCAAATTGCTGTGCGGTTTTGAGGCTTGAATCCCAATGTGACTAATGAAAAACTGCACTGTCGGAAATGCTTAGCTGTGCTTCCAGTGGGCTTGTAATTTTCATAATTTGCATAGCAGCACACTGAAGAGTGTTACCGCAAACAAAACAACAAAATTCCAGGGAGACTTCCACTGTGGATTTAGCCCCGACACTCTGGATGTTTCAACACGAGGTTTAACTAATGCATTTGGGATTAAACTGGTGGCAGCTTGCACCACACCCATAGCCTTGGTTTTCACCATGTCTGCCAATGTGTTTGTAGCTCAGCAAGGCAATGCTGGAAACAGATGATGGAAATGTAGTTCACACTATATGACATAGACATTACTATTAAAAAAAAAACACACAACTTATTTTGTTTAGTTTTACTTTGAGGGTAAAACTATACAAACATGGATCATGATTTAATTTACACCCTTGTCTGCCAAATGCGTATACAGTATTTCTTCACAAAGAAATAAACCATATATCCTGGTGAAACTACCATGTCTGAAAAGCTGTGATTTAATAAGTAGGTGTTGAAAATAATCATAATAGAGTGATATATTTAGTCTGTATAAGGTACAAGTGTGTTTATTTACTTTTTGCTCGACAGTTTGATTGATTAACAGACAGACTCGATATATAAAAAAAGAAAATTCTTCATTTTGTGCATTTGTGTCTGCGCCTGAGAGGACAAATGTTCGTGCGCTTCCTGACGCTACAGCATCTTCTGTTTTGTCTCGTCTTCCTCTCCCGTGGCACCAGAAGTAAACACAGAAGGCTGCTGGTTTGTATATGTGGACCTGAATAGTGACTGGATGTTTATGCTCGCTTTGTACACGTGTGGCATGAATGTATGATGTGCAGCTAAACACACTTGTGTAAATAAATCTATCAGTGTAATCAGTATTTATAGGGACAAAAGCAGCTAGGGTCTGAACCACACAGATGCATCCAATGAGAGGGCGAGAGCTGCAGAGCCAAGGGCCAATTAGCTGCTTTATGGAGGTTGTGTGATGCTGACACAGTCTCTCTCTCACACACACACACACAACTTCGGGGCTTGTACTTCATCATCTGTATAATTAAGGTGCTTTTCTCCTGAATATTTTAGGTAAATGAATTTGCAACCGTGCAGCAACAGACCTGACTATATTTCCAATGACTCATCCTCCTTAGTGAAGCCACTTGAAAGAGCAACGAGAATGGAGAAATTGATACTGCTTTGACGGTTTTGTGTGGATTTGTAAATATAAATGTTTTAAGCCAAATAATATAACTAAAATAAGTTCTGGAAACCCCTCTAATTCATTGTTGCCTATAAAAGTTAAACAAAAACAAATATAAATGCTTAAGCTTGCTTCTATCATCTGGTTAAGGCTTATTTTATGATTTGAAAATGCTTGAGCATAAATTGTATTAGACTTTGCAGCCCAGGTTTTAATTGCCATACATTACTCTAGAATCAGAGCGGCGAGGAAAACTTTAATCTTGAAACAAAGAAAGGAGAAGAAGTATCACATTTAATCCTGGCAGAAGACATGGAGAAAGGGGTGATTTGGGAATGAGAAGGCTGTCCTTCCATGATTGATGAAAGCCGATTGTGACATATTTTGTTTTAGGGCAAAGCTCCATTCCAGAAAACACAATGCCTCCACTCTACTTTCGCTAATTATCTCATGCTGCACTTGGCCATGACGCTCGTGTTGCAACAGCATGAAATTAGTTCATAATTACATGGTGAAACAAAAGAAACATTGCTGTCTTTCAATTAATGCTTTTTGTTAAAAAATACTGTTTTGTGTTTGACAATCCAATTACTACTAAGTTAAATTTTGGTATTTTTAAACAATAATAGTAACTAGAAAAATTGCATTTCCTGCGAAAAGGCAGTGTGAATGCTTATTGCAGAAGAACTTGCTGAAAAACAGCCACACTTAGCTAAAAACATGCTTAAATGTAGCTGAAATGAAGAATTATCCTAAAATAGCAGAATAAAGCAGAAAGAACACATATTTCATGAGTTCGGTTTAAATAAAAAATGAGCACAACAATTAGGAAATTAGCTAAAAAAAAAAGCTAAAATTAGCACGCAAAAACTGAAGGGTAACTGAAAAGGCAGAAATGAGCTTAAACTATCAGAAGGAAGTGGAAAGAGCTAAAACTAGTGGAATTAACTTAAAAAAAACAAACATAAAACAGCTAAATAGTAGCTGAAATAGCATAACAATCTGAAATTAGCATAACTATGTTAATTAGCATGAAAGTGGCAGGAATTATCACAAAACAACTTGAATGTATCTGAAAACAGCTGAAATTATCAAAAAAAAAAAAAATACTAAAAATGTATCTGAAAATGTAGAACGAGCTTAAATTAGCACCAAGCAGCAGAAAGAACATGTTTGCTCAGTTAGGCTTAAAGAAGCATAAATGAGCACAAAAAAATGGAAATTATGTAAAAAAAAAAAAAAAAAGAGCTGAAATTAGCAAAAAAAAAAGTAAAAAGAGTTAATAAACAGAAAGCAGCTGAAATTACAAGAAGGAAGTGGAGAGAGCAGTTTTTTTTTTTTTTTTTTTTTTTTTTTTTGCTGAATTAGGCTGAAAAAAGTTTGTGCAAAAAATGTGGAATTAGTTGAAAAAGCTTAAATTAGTGTAAAACAGCTAAATAGTAGCTGGAATAGTAGAAAAGCTGAAACTTGCAAAAATAAGCTGAAAGGAGCATAACGAGCTGAAATTAGCAGAAATAAGTTAGCAGAAGCACAAACATGTTGTAGTTAGCAGAATCTGAAAGGAGCACAAAACAGATTTAAAAAAAAATACAGCTTAAACTAGCAGAATGTAGAAGAAAAAAGTTTAAATTTGCACAAGGAAGCTGAAAGAAGCTGAACCAGAACAAAATATGAAAAGAGCAGTAAAAGGTTGTAAACAAACCTAAAATGAGCTCATTTCATTTTCTATGAGATAAAAAAAGGCTAAATACTTCAAACAGCTAAAGTTCCACCAATTTCAAAAGTGATAGTAGGATTGTCCTAAAAGAGCTGAATGTTTTGATATATGATTTGTTGCAATAGATTGAAAACTGTGGGATGAGAATCGCATAAAAAAAAAATGCGGAAGAAAAAATGGATCACAATAGTGTGAGTGCTCATAAGCGTTCACACTATTGTGATAATAAACACAACACTTCTTTGGAGTTTAACAATACGACAAAATAGATGGATTAGTTCTGGGTTTATAGCCTTTGAATACTAAGAGTTTAAAGGTCACCAGGGAGATTTTATTCATTTCCTAGCAACTTTAAAAAAACATCTCTGGACTTTATTCATTACAGTATCAGATGAAGATGTGAAAAAGTTACAGTGAGTGTGAATGTGAGAAAACATTGAGTTTTTCATTTTGGAATGTATCTTTGTGTCCAACACCATCAAGGAGACTAAATGTTTCCTGCCTCTAATTACAGTCTCTTATGGTTGAGTTGATTTTGGTTTGGTCACCACAATAAAAGCACACTTTGACTGTTTAGCTTCAAGCAGTTTAGAGCTTTGCTGGTTTAATGTGTTCTCAGATAACATGGTGTTTCCTTAAAACTGTTTTAAATGGGAAGAAATTGCTCAAATTAGGATAGTTGCTACTAAATAAGGCACACATATCCTGTTTATTGTTTTTATTTATTCTCTCTGTTGGTTATATCACAATAGCAAGACCACTGTCCTAGTTAATTTCCTTTACATCAGTCAGCCAGAACATTAAAACCACCTGTCTAGTCTTCAGATTATTAGGAAAAAGAGGTTGGACTTGCAGGAGCCCAGGACTGTTATGGTGCTCTGTGGTGTCACTTACAGCAGGTCTGGGGTCTTGTGGGGCTGTCTGGACCCTTGGCTCTTTATTGTGTTTTAAAATCTTTCTGAATGGTTTGGTGCTGCACTTTGCTCTTCAACAGAAAGCTGCTGCTGCTGTGAAGTGCAGATGTTGTTTACTTCATGCAACAAAACAATTGTGTTGTAAATATGCCGGAATATGTGACTTAGTTTCAGCTTTAAAATTATATATGATTTTCAAAGCATGCCATTTTTGTAATGAGCTACATTTATACATGAATATAGCAAATATAATTTTAAATATGTCATTTTGCACTAAAATATTGGTGAAACATGTGCTTTTATTGTATTTATTTATTTATTTATTTTTACCATTGTCAGCATTTATTAGAAGCTGGGTTCCCCTACAATATGGTGGTTGAAAACTTTTATTTTAGATTTTTATATGAGGCCAATGTTATATTATTCATATTTCTTTAAATTTTTGTACATCTATTCAAAGAACCAAAGAGCTGAACCTGACCACACATTAAATGTTGGATACAACCCAAGGTTTCCTCGGCAGGAGTTGTGCACTTTGTTTGCATGCCATGTACCCTACCACCCACTGCACGGCTGCAGTGCAGTAAAATGATAAATGTGACCATTATTCATTCAGAAAAGCATTTTCAACTATTTAGTTTCAACCAAATGAAAGTGGAACCGGATTTTATATAAAAATATTGCTACAAAGCCCACCCTGGCTGGAGCCAAAAGAACTAACAACTTTATGTTCATACTGTGTAATTAACTTGTGACTTTTGTAATGTGTTGCAGGAAAAATAAGATAAAAAAATCATACTTTATTTGATTTTGTTTTCTTTGGTTTACGTATTTCTTGAACAAAAATGAAATAAACAAAAATTGCTTATTGCCTAGCATATTCACGCATGATAAAAGCACAAAATCTTTAGTTTTATTCTTGCAATAATTTTTTTGTAGTGCATTTTTCTTTTCTTTTTTTTTTGTCTTTCTTTTGTTTATGTGATGCATTTAAATGGCACCACTGTTATTATTAAAGACAGTCATTTCTACAGATTGGATCATGAATTAAGTCATGTGAAAAGTTGCCTGGCACCACAAATCAGAAGAAACCATATTTTGAACTCAGCAACAATAGGACTGATGCAACAATTCGCTGTTGATCTCATTGGTAATTATCAATTTACACAAAACCCCTCCCAGCAAATAATACGAATGGAAAAATAGATGTTAGAAAAGCAGGACTGGGCTTGTTATGGCGGATCAGTCAGTCCTATCAGGGCCATCTCTCAGTGGGTGAGAGGGATTTGCCTCATGAACCATAACCTAATTAATCACTGGTGCAAATACAGGAAGCAGTGGGGCACTTGATTTGAGTGTGTGTGTGTGTAGATACATATACCTGCACACATCCTTTACAGGGCTTATGTTCATTATTATGTGAACGCTTATAAAGCATTCACACTATTGTGATCCATTTTTCTTCTGTACGTATTTCGGCATCTTTCTCATTCCACAGTTTGTTTTTTTGTGCTATTTCAACAAATCATATATTGAAATGTTCAGCTCGTTCAGGAGAAGGATGCTATGACATTTGGTATTGATGCAACTGTAGCTTTTTGAAATATTTAGCCTTTTCTGCAACTTTTTTTCCTCGTAGAAAATGAATTAAGCTCATTTTACATCCTTCAAATTGTCAGATCTGTTTACAGCCTTTTACTGCTCCTTTCACATTTTATTCTGGTTCAGCTTCTTTCAGCTTCCTTGTGGCAATTTAAAAAAAAAATCCGCTACTTTGAGCTAATTTTAGCTGTTTTTTCAGCTGTTTGTGCACCTTTCAGGTTCTGTTTACTAATGAAAATATTTCTGTGGTTCTTCTAACTTCTTTCTGCTAATTGCAGCTTATTATTCTCCTTTCAGATTATTTATGCATGCAACTTTCAGCTTTTTCTGCTATTTCAGCTACTATTTAGCTGGCCCAAGTGGCTGGGGAGAGGTAAGTCTGGGCCTCCTTACTTAAGCTGCTACCCCCCGCAACCCGACCCCGGATAAGGAGAAGAAAATTGATGGATGGATGGATATTTATCTGTTTTATGATAATTTTAGCTTTTCAGCTAATTCCAGATTTTTTTGCAGTCATTTATTTTTTTATTTTTTTTAGTAAATCAGAAAAAAATATGCTCTCTCCACATGCTTCTGGTAATTTAAGCTTCCTTCTGCTTTTTTAGGTACTATTCAGCAATGTTTTTTTTTTTTTTTCAAATTTCTACCTTTTTCCGATAATTTCCACTTTTTTGTGCTCATTTCTGCATCTTTCAGCCTAACTGGGTTCAATTGTACTCTCTCCACTTCCTTCTAATAATTTAAGCTTCTTCATGCCTATTTATCTACTTTTCAGCAATTTTTTTTGTTGCTATTTTCAGTTTTTTTTAAAGCTAGTTTACTAATCTTTGTGCTCTTTTCTGCTTATTTCAAGCAAATTGAGTAGTGTTCTCTCTGCTTTCTTCTGCTAAAGTAGGCTTGTTCTTCCATTTCAGATAGATTTCTGCATACATTTAGGTCATTTCAGCTGTTTTCCGGCAAGTTCTTCAGCAGTAAGCATTCACACTACATTTTTGCATGAAATTATTTTTTTTTCTCAAGTTAGATGCTGAACTCCACTTGTTTTTTTTTTTTTTTTTTTTTTTCCAAATATCTACTATCCCCGTAAATGAATAAAAAACAATAAGATAGTTGCATTGTCATAATTTAAACTTTACGGTGGCCTTTATTTTCCACAGTTTTGAAATGTCCTGTAGCATTTGAAGAAAATAAGTTGTGGTGCTGGCACATGTTTGAAAGTATCCATCGTATGTTGCTTGGTGTGGGAGGGGGGTAGGAGGTGGTATACTGTTACATGCCAGCAACCCGTTGGCTTCTCCGTCTTTGCTACTCTGCGAGTATGGAGGAATGTGCTGCCTTCGAACAGCAGGGAGGACGAGCCCACTGACAGAGAAGCACTAAACACAGCAGTCCATGTGTTTGTTTGTTTGTGCGTTACTGTGTAAAGGCCAGATCTTGACAACTTCAAAGCTGCCCCTAAACAACATCTGTTTTGTGAGTTCGGAGTGCTGTTCAGCCTTGTCGGGGCACACCACGACTTAAAACTGTGGCTGTAAATCAATATTTTCCTCCTTCTCTTTCTGGATTGTTCCACTGGCAAGAGATCAAGATGGATAGGCACTCTTTGGGAAGAGCAGGAAAAAAAATGGAGTGAATATAGGTGGGAGGGACCCATCACATTCTTCCAATTCACCACAAACAGAAACAGATTTCCAGCAATTAGTCAGAACTGAGGGGCAGGTTTAACTGTGTGACGATATGTCTCAGACAGCCAAATAAAAAAAGGTATTACTCACGATGTTTGAATGTCAGCAGAGTTCCTGTTACCATACCATAGATATGTATTGAGAACAAATTAATAATACTATTTTCTTTGTCTGTTGTCTTTGATTATTTTGTATTAAAAATATGACAATTAGTGCAAAATTTAGTTTATTTTCTGTACATGTTCACACCAATTGCACAGTTTGTATTTTAGTCATTAATATCCAGACGTTCAGCTCATTTGGGAGATAGCTGCAATGGTTTGTTTTGTTTTGTTTTTTAAATTTTAAAGCAATGTATCTATATTTACAAGTATATTCACATAAATATTTTGAGACTTTTTCAATTTCTTCAAAAACCTTTTTTATTTGCTTCATATTTGTTTTTTAAATGTTTCCAGCCTTTAAGTTTTGGCTGTCATTCTGCTACTTTACCATCAAAGCTTTTTGCTACTTTTTGCTTTGAGCTACCATCCTGTTACATTAAACAGTCTATTAGACTTTTGCTATAGTGATTAGTCATTTTTTATACTTTTAGCATTTATCTATATATTTATTTTATATGTTTTTTTTATATAAAACATTTTACTAGTTTTAGCTTTCATCAAAGCTTGTGCTATTTTTAAGTTTTATCCAGGCTTTTGCTACTTTTAGCTTCTACCTATCATTTTGCTACTTTTACCAAGACTTTTGCTACATTTCACTTTTCGTTACAGTGTCGATACTTATATATATATTTTTTTGGGGGGGGGGCATTTTGCTCTTTATAGCTTCTAGATAGTTATTGCTAATGCTAATATTATCAACATAAATACTTGGGCATCATTTTGCACTCTACTTATAGGGGAATAAACAGTAAAGTTTATCATAGTATCACTCATTGGGGATAAAGTTGAAATTGTATTTGTATGTGTAATCTTTATATAAATTAGATGTATTCCATAGAATTAAATAAACAACTCGCAGCACTTGCACAATGTCCATTCCCTGAATTGACGGTTAGCTGCGGAGTCTCTCATATTAATCTATTTCAGTGTGTAATAAGTGAATTAGTGGGATGTAGAGGATGATGTATGACAAAGGCTGGCATGTCTAAAACCTGCTGTAAATCCACGTGCCACAGTCACTTAATAACACAGATCCAGACCGCCTGGCATCATTCTTTTCCGTATCCTCCGACAACCGAAGAATCATGAATCTTTTTGAGTCGGTGCTCTAAGCCCGCTATTAAGTTTTTTTTTTTTTTTTTTTTTTACATTTATTTTAAGTGCACTGTAAAATCTTTGCTGTTTACTTTAGAGCCTATTTAATCCTTCTGTGCTATGTATTTTTCCCACCGACCGAATGAACGGAGCATGATAAGACACTTAAAATAAGGGGAGAAATTGTTTTAAAGCAATTATGGGCATTTTGTATTTGTATGTAAACACATAACACCATGATTATCACAGCATTTTTATAATTTTCAACAATACTGTCCAACGTCACTATGTGGCAGAGGGAGATAATACAACTGACAGCAGAATCTTAGTTAAATTGTATATCAATCTTTTTGAATGAAATCCCAAATTAAATGTACTTTGTGAGTTTGATCTGCAACGTAGAAAACATTGTTCCAACACTATTTTTAATGCACTTCTGATGAGCGATGTGGATGTGAGCATGATCTGTGTTTAGCTTTCCAACATCAAATCATTTAAATTCAGGTGCAGATTTTCTTGGCGTCCACACAGAGCTGTATTGTTTCACTCAGTGTGTGTTTCGTCCTTTAACTTTGCCCATATATCACATGCCTTTCCAACCTTCAGCCTTCACAAACCCCCAACCACAACAGCTGGTGTCTCAGCAAGGACCCTGACGTTACACTGCCACCCTAGCCTTTCAAGCATTGAGGTGTCGGGGGGCCCCTAATGGCCTCCTAAAAAAGTGGTTCACAGTGGACCCAAATACAATCACATCACATGTCCTTCAACACGAGGATAAATAAACCCCCATCTGTCAATAAGTGATTAGTATTACATAGAATAAAATAAAAACAATATTTAAAGAATACAAAATAAATGCATTTTGTACACTAATGCAGCTCAGGAGAGAAGAAAGTTCAGTGGCTTATTGCAAGGCTGTGGGAAGTTTGGGTGCAGAGGGTGCTGCAGCACTCCCTGATGACTGTCAGGGAACATGCACGACTACAGACGCACTTGAAGAATAAATTAGAACATGAATCAAACAGATTTAGCATTTAACAGATGAGCTAAACATGCTTTAATCCAAGGATCATTTTTGATATTACTAAATGTAAATCTTGTGTATAAACATGGTCTTTGTTTATTTATGTGTATAATAAGCAACCACAAAAAGTGGGCAGCGCTAGGTCATAATTGCAGTTTTATAGAAACTGTCTGTCCAAAATATACAACACATGTAAGCCTGCATATTCTCAAATTTGAACATGCAGAATAAAAATGTGTTGTGCAGTTTGTATTTCTCTGCATTTGATATTATATATTTCATATAAATATTTAGGGTCAAAGAAAGCCACACACAATCACAGAACATCCAAAAAAAAAAAAAAAAAAAAAAAATTCCCATTGTTCTAGTGGAAGTTTAGACTTTCAATTGAAAAGCTCAGGGGCTATTCTAGAATTTGACCTTTAGGGGTGCTTAGCCCCCAGTGCTGACAATGGCTCTTGGCTTGAACAACGTGGTGGCCATTGGTGTCAGAGCATTCATAATGTGGGGAGAGAACGCATTGGTGGAGGGTCTGGAGGTGCTCCCCGAGAAAATTTTGATTGATGTGAATGCCATTTCCTGCATTCTGGTGTATTTTAATGGGTTGTTAAACATCTATGTTTATCTGCATAAGTAAACACTTGATTCAACAACTATTTTAGAGAGCTCAGCACAACAAGAAGTAGCGCTAAGCTACGGCGTGCAATACAGATGTGCTAGCTAAAATGCTACAGACGTAAAACTCTGCTTTACATTACGCAACCTAATACATGTTTTGTACACAATCAGTTTAGTGGATCATAACAAACAAAGACTAAACTTATGCAACCAGAAGTTGCAACATAGCTATATCTACATACAGAATACCCAAAGCAAAGCACAACTAGCTTTAAGCATTAACCTTTAATTTAATGATTAAGTAATTTAATTATTACAGAAAATGTTGGATTTACCTGCAGTTACATTCATACAGATGAGCATGTGGTACTTCCTGTTTATCACTGTTGTATTCAAGTGATCATGAAGTCAGTCGCAGAGCTTTTTTCATCTTTTACATTTTTCCAGACTCAGTTTGGGTTTTGGAAATAGAGTAAACTGTATTCCACTCTCTAAAGCAGGGCAATTAAATTAAACTGCTCAGTGAGGCCACAGTTTCTGAGAGCCAGCAGCTCAGGGGCCGGACATCCAGCAATTAAAGTCATTATGTAAATAAACTAAGTATCACAATGATATGTTACCTTTTAAATGTGTTCATTTTGTTGCATTGCATCATAAATGCAATAAACAGAACCTAAAACCCAAACCAAGAACCACTTTTTTTTTTTTTTACTTTTTTTTTCAGAGGTGCTGAGTTAAAATTTATGGGTGCTTGAGCACCCCCCCCCCCCCCCCCCCAAAAAAAAAAGAGGCTACAGTTGCTGCTGTGAAAAATTTAAGATGGAATCTGCAATAAATGTGAATTTTGTGCACACATTTCTTTTTCTGTCTTGTTTTCATTCTCATTTTATTTTTGTATTATTTATTTATTTATTCATTTTTTATTTATTTATTTTGGCAGTGAGTACTCAGCTGTAGTTGGATTTAATGTTTTACAGTGTATTTTTTAATATGTATATATATATATATATATATCATATACATATAGCCAACATTGAAATTTATTTTACTTTAACTGGGTCATTTATTTATTTTTTTATTATTAACACTGATATTTGGTATGAAAAGAGACACGTGACGTGGAAATATTAGAAATATGTTGGGAAGTAAAACAACTGATCATATATTTGAACATTTTATAAATCGTTGCTGCAAATGAACAAGCTCAGTAAAAAATACAAAATATATTCCACAAACCTGTAGTGATTTAATGGGACAATGTGAGACTATTTGTACTTGCATCTATGTGGAACACTAGCTTTGACATTCACAAGGGTAAAATCAACTCCAGGCTCAGTTCCAGGTCTGACCTGTGATGAACCTGAGCTGTGTTTAGCTGTCTGTCTCTCAGACTCTGTAGGACCCAGCGGAAAAGTGCTCCAACCAGAGGGAGACGGAGCAGGAGAGAGGGAGCGCGCTGAGTGGAGAGAAGACGTTCCCAGACCAGTCAGTGGCTTCATGGAGTTCTGTACATCCGATCCGCCGCCATGGATTGCAATCCGCGATCACTCCTTTTCATTTTACACCTTTTAATGTCCTGCGTTCTCCCTGTTTTCACCGTCATCTACCCCCCCAATGAAGGTAAGGGAACTCTCAGGCTTCGGACATTTGCTTGTGTGTGTGTGTGTGTGTGTGTGTGGTGCGCTCCAGGACTGATCGCCGCATGCCATGCGCTCGCTCGGGATCACTGTTTATAATAACTGTAATGACAATAATAAGATGATCCAAAAGCGCGTGAATGTGACAGTGCGATCAGCATGGACTCAACTTCAAGACAGATCTCAACAAAGCAGACAGGGAAGCCTCATTTCGGACAGTTGTGTTGGCTTATAGTTATTAAAATCGAGCTAAATTCACTTAACGCAGCTCCCAAAGCGCCTCTTGAGAGTTATTGAAGAGATACAAGACATCCGAGGTCTCTTTTTTTTTAGGTGAATGCTTCATGTCGACTGTGCCCAATAATCCATTTGGGGTAGACGCCCCAGTTACTGAGTGACTGTCAGCCTAACTCGATTTAAAGGCAATAAACAGAGGATGAGCGCAGTCGCAATGTGCGTAAAAACGCATATGGTCGCTTTTATGGTTTTGACCCGAAGGGGAGCAAAATGCAGGCTACTGTAGGAGAGTTGTGAAGATGGAGAAGTCTGAGTGACTTTCTATTTAAAATTATATTTTAATTGTATCTCATAGTGAGCTCTTTGTTTATTGTGCGCAAGTTTTGGTGACTTCTTTTGTGTCCAGCGCGCAGAACCCGACAAGTTTCGACACAGACACGTCTTCAGCCATGAGAAATGAGAACTATTATTAATGAGGAAATGAAAATAGTGTGGCATTTTATTCAGCCAATAAACACTGACAAACAAACTGATCAAAACACCTTCTACTCTTTCCAGACAAAGACGAGGACAGGGAGACGCGTGCGGAAGATGCTTCAGACTGTAACCCTTAAAAGACAAAATAATTAAATAAATAAAATATTAAAAAATACGAAATGGGGAGCTCATTGTAAATCACATCACACCGATTAAAAGTGTTCAAAACAGCAACTTTGCTTGTACAAGGCTGAGACGTTCAGTATCTCCGACACGCACACACACATACACACACGCAGGTCTGAGTGTGAGGACGATTGGATTAAAACTTAAAGAGTGATGTATTAAACCCAGAGGAGCCTTTATTAGATATAGTGTGCTAAAAAAAAAAAAAAAAAAAAAAAAAAACATGCGCAAAAAGGTGATTTCATAAATGTTTGCCTTATTTTAGAAGAAGAAACTGTCTCAATTTGTAATTCGAAAAGTTTATAGCCGTCACAAAATAAAGCTCAACTCATCATTTATTGCTCTCAAAGTTAAGAAAGAACAACGTTTAGAAATATTATTGAAACTTTGGTCATTTTATTTTATTTTAAAAATTAGACCTCTTTTTTTTTCTTTTTTTTTTTTTTTTTTTGTATAGAACAAACTATAACAAGCGTGATTTTTAAAGTTTATTTTAAAGTTCATCTTCGTTCAGATCTCGTCGGGACTTGTGTTCAGTGACGTTTGGGGCTGTTGGTAAAGAGGCTCTTTGGGTTAATTTATGGTTCCTGACAGGACGGCGGGAGTGGAGAGAAATGCGCTCCGTGACAAAATGGAACCAAAACCAAAAGCTGTGCTGCAAACCAGACTCTCAGACTTTCTGACAAACTTTGTTCATTGAGTAATTACTGAAAATGCTGAAGCGCACGAGATGGCTGAACATTGAAGGAGAACGTGATGCTCAATCATGACGGCAAGAAAAAGTGTGTGCAGATCACACAAACATGAAAAGAACGTTATTTAGAAGCAACGAATATTTTAAGCTCTAAGTGGTAAAATGATAATATTAGAGTGTTTTTACTCATAAATCTGCCAGAGAGTGTCAGTGTGGAGCTGCTCCGTTTCTTTGGGTTATTCTATAGAACCGTTAGGAGTCAGGACCTCAGAGAGCAGCAACGAGATCATACTGGACCAGATAATAAGTTTGTCTTTTTCTCCTCATGGGACGTGTGGAAATAAAAGCACCCTCCATTACTTCCGGTGGAGTTGGCTGGTGTCCAAAACCTCCAAACAATGAAATCTGTCCATATCTGCAAACAGACAGCAGGACACAGAGACAACATAGCAGTTTATGAAGTTTATTTTTTGTGTTTTATTGTTTAAGGGAGTCTGCCCTGTGGATATTTATGATGTAAATGAAGGAATAACATTTACTTTTTAGAAACATAGTGAAATGTACAGGTTAAAATAACCCCCTTTTTAAGTTTTGGGAAGTATTTGGAAGCTTTACACACGGATAAGGATCTGATGGATTTGCTTAAAGATTACAATATTCTGATTGAAAAGTATCAGGAAGCTCGACAACGAGGGATGATTTTTAAAAAATGTTTGTATTCATTGATTATTTTACAGCTTACCTCAGTTTTACTTTATTTTATTATTGATTTGCTTAATTTTTTTTTTGTAACTTCAGAAAAAAGAAAAAAAAACTAATTACAAACATCTGAAGAGACAGATTTTTCACGGAAAACAAACCTTGGCTTTTAGAGGATAATGAAAAACTTGTGTTTGTTTTTCCCCTTCCTATTAACAGCCCCGGGAAGGGAAAACAGGGGGTTTATCCTGTTTTATTTAGTATCCTGACCTTATTTTTACTTCCTCCCCGGCCTTCATTAGGTCGCCGTGGGCTTGTAAAACTTTTCTAAAAGGTTTAAATTATTACATTAGAGGCGGAAATTGGTCCTCCCCTCTGCTCCCTTCTTACTTTGAATGGGCATTAGATATCAAAGTTTCTCCCTGACTCACAGAAAACTGTCTAAAGTTGTGAACTGGTGCAGCTTGACCTCGCTCAGGCCCACTGCGGGACGCCATGGAGGCCGTGGATATTTTTAGCTGCCCGGCCCGGGGGAGCCCACTGCAGGCCCGCTGGGGTGCACGAGCCTCGTTGAGCGGTGGGACCTCTCAGAGCTGCTCCACACAAAGTAATCCCAGTTTATTTCCAAGTGCTTTAAGCCTGTATTTACAAGAGTGTACTGACCAGACCACAGGGTGAAGACTGGCATCTGCAACTCAACAGCATGTGCTCATAGCTTTAGGATTATGCGTGTGGTGATAAATATGATTATACAAGGAATGTTTATTTTTTGACAGATATTCTATACAGCATGTAAGACATAAGGATACGAAAGAAAGAAAGAATGGGGACAGAGGGGCTGGGCCAGCAGCAGCAACATCAGACAGAGTGACTCTGCTCTTGAATAATTCATAATGGGAGGTGAACACTTCAACCCTTTAACACAGACACAAGTCGCCTCACTTTGCCTGCACTGCGGCCTGCCAATCTTCACATGCTCCGGCTGCGGAGAAAGAAAAACACACGCGCTTACACACGTTCTATTCTATTCTACTTTATTTTCCTTTGGTGCCTGATCGGACTACTCGTCTAACATCTTGATTCTGTGAGAAGCTCTCGTATGTTAAAAGAAATAAGTGCTGGAAAACCAGCAGTTTGATAGGTTTGTGGACTCTGTTTGCTGTTTGTTGTGCTACTTTTTGTTTATCTTTTGAGGTTCCTTATCACTTTGTTCTTTGTCTGTCTGTTTTAGGGTTTTATTTTGTTGTCATGATTATTTTCTGTATTCAGTTGTTCTTTTGCCTCCTTGTGCTTCCAGTCATTCGCAGCACTTTTCCTCAGTCGGTCTTCCCTCTCCAGTTCTTCCCTGCCCATTTACACCTGTTCCTTGTTGTCATTTAGCCCAGGTGCCACTCTACTCATCACAGCCTATCTATTTACTATCCCCGTCTTTATACACCTGCAGTCTGCCATTGTGTGCTTCATTCCCTGCCTGGTTTTTTCCTGTGTCTCTTTGAGTTTTATGATTTTATAAATGTTTTTTTTTGTCAGCTGTTTTGGGCAGTTGTGGCTGAGTGGTTAGAGCAGTTGTCTTTCAATGCAAGAGTTTGGGGTTTGATTCCACCAGTAGTCACATGCCAAAGTGTCCCTGGGCAAGACACTGGACCATTGCTTCCAATGTGCATCTCATTGGTGTATGAATGTGATAAAGCACTGGTTATTCTTTGTATAAATATAGGGAAGTGCTCGATAAGATAGAAAGGTGCTATATAAGTACAGTCCATTTGTATCTTATCACTTTTGGTCTTCATTAAACATTTAAGGTTTTTTAAATTCCCCTTGTCGATCGTCATTCTTGGCTCCAATCGCTCTGCTAAACCTGACAGCAGGGGCTACAAGCTGTAAATCATGACAACACAGAAATCAAAATAAGTGCACCCCATACGTGCCTGCACTCCAGTGCTTAACATATGCTATGCCAAGTGATACTAGACATATGATTATACAGCGTGCATAATCATCATATATCTTGTGTCACTGACGACTTCCATTTGTCAGCTTCGGTTTACGTGTGCAGGATTTAGACGGGGGTCTTGGTTTGCTTTATATATATTGATTCACCTGTTTCCACCTCTGATGTTTCGCTCCATCTCAGACAGGCTGGCTGACTTTGCTATTAATACTCCCGTTTAGAGGCATTCCCTGATGGGGCAATGGCTATATTCTAAGCTGACGTTAGCTCGTTGCTAACTAACTGCATGCATGGGTGAGTGAGAGAGTCAGAGAAAAAGGGATGGAAGGAGAAAAATAAGATGGCGGGTAAATGTTTGTCTTTGCTTTTATTTTTTGCTTGAGTGCTTATCAGTATTCAGAGGCACATGTTTCACTGAACCTTGGAAAAAAGCTTATAGTTAAAGTATGCTAACAAATGCAAGTAGCTGTTCTAAATTTTAGAGATGTGTTTGCATCACTTTGATTCATCTTTATCTAAATGAAGTTGTTTCTGGGAAGAGGATGCTGTGCCTTTATGTTAATACATGTGTCTTTTAGGGGCATTTGTGGGTGCTGATTTATTGAGCCAGTTGCAGCTAAAGGGGACTTTTCCCTTGCGATATGAGAGCTGCCTAATTTTCTGCTTTCAAATTCCTTCGCTCGGCTCAATTTGAGTGGTGGGCTCGGATCGTTGGGAAATGTAAATTGGAAGCAATGGCCCTGGATGCTAAGCTGCTATTATCTGACATGAACAGATAGTTTCATTAGACTCTAATAGTAATGTGTCTACTGTCACTCAACTGGCCGAATGGTGCAGCTCAGCTGTGGCTCAGGTGGACATATGTTTAGCAGCTTTGCAAACGTAGAACAGGGTAATCCATATGTGTGTTTGCCTTTCTTGGGTTATTATCTGCTAATATTAATGTGATGGGCTCATAAAAAGTGATGATTATTATTATTGCAAGTCTACAAACAGTTGACACTTGTGGCTCTCTTGGCTAAGGCTTTATCTCCAGAATGAATTTTGTGTTCATGGTGGTTAAATATTTTCTTTGACCTTCGATGTGTACATTCTTCCTCACTAAAAGGTTTGAACAGGAGAATGCAAGGAGATTGTATTCCTCATATTTTCACAGTGAATGAGTCCCGGCTGGAGGGCTCATCTGCTCTGCTGCTTCACTCTGCTGTGCATGTGCGCTCCTGCTTGGTTAAATATTCGTTAAGGTGTCCATAGATGTAAATCAATTGGCTCTTAACAGGATGAGGTACGACAATATGAATCTTAGTTGATTTTTTTTTGTCTCTTTTATTTGGGAGGGGGAGAATGGACATTATTACTGAGTATTTCTCCATTAGATGTATCACACTGGTCACATAAAGCACACTTGTGTGATGCTAACAGCATGGAAATTCATGAGATTCTTTGGGCTCTGAAAAAAATGTTGCTTATTGTTGGTGAAAGAGTGAAATATTTTGAGAACATAAAAAATGTTAAGAATGCATATCACCCTCCATCTTTTATGGTAGAGTTTTAAATCAAGAGAAGCAACGGAGTTGTTTTGGTGAAACATTGGCAATAGCATTGTGCACAGAAAAGCAATATCACCAGACGTCATGCTCACCAGACTCATGTTCGGGCTGCTGTTGTTACGCCATATTGTTTTACATTTTTAGTGTTTAGCATATATCTTAGATCCTTATTTACTGGGTTTTTTTATACTTTATATTTTGCTTTTTTTGGGTGTAACCGGAACCCTGCGTACATAATTTTATTCCACCTCATGTACAACATGGGATGAAAATGACAAAAAAGTTGACTTGAACTTGAAAGTATGGGTTGTTAATGACCATTGGCTACTATGCTTGCAACGTAACTCCATGCCTGTAAAACTAATTACTCGTAATAGCCATCTTTGTGTTAGCTTATTTTAAGCAGTGTGAAGGATTCATTGAAATGCATGGACTCTCAAGTTTATTCAGTTGAGTTGTAGATGTTTATGCTCTGATAGTGTTCGGAAAGTTTCTGTGAAAGCTGTACATGGATTTATAAAATAAATTGCCAAGAGACAAACGATTGACTCCAAAAGTTAAAGCCAAAAAAAAAAAAAAGCAAACATGTTGCCTAATAAGAGCATTTGGTGTACTTGTACTTGAACAACCACACCAAATTTCATCACAGATTTTTTTGTAAATTGTACTGAAATACAGCCATTTTTTAAAGATCAGTTTACTAACGCAGCCATCTTGTATTGGGATGGCGCCAAAAGGTAATTAGTTGTAGAGGAACATCTAGTTATCACTTCTTGAAAGTTTCATTAAACTCTGTTCATTCATTTTATACTTTGCTAACAGACACAGACAAGGTTGACTCTAAATAGTTAATGGCAAAATTTAAACACAGACCTCATGAAGTAAGTTTGTACACAGAGTATGTGCTGGAGGTCAGTCTTAGCTACTGCCTCTCCAAAATTTTACTCAGCAGATGCAGAATTGACAAAGTTGTAATCACATTATAGTTTTTGAAGCTGAATTCATCGTGGCATGAAGGTGTCATGGTGAAGCAGTGGTGAGAGCTGTGGCCTCACAGCACGTAGTTTCCAGAACTGCCCCTGCCAGGTGCCTTTATGTGTGGAGTTTTCTGTGTACTCTGGTTTTCTCCCATGAACTAAAAACATGCATGCATACTGGTTACAGTCCAATCACCATGAATGAGTGTGCAGCCAGGTAAAACAGAGCTTAGATGGATCAAAAGCAAGAGTCCTTCAAAATAAACATATTTCAAAGCTTTTCTGCTGTCTGTATTTTCATAAGAAAAAAAAAAGTATGTTTTTGCCTGTCTATGTTAGGAAGTGCTAAATGTGGTGTGTACTTTAAACCCTTTACTCTCAGGACGAAATGTCTCCTGAAAAAAAATTCAAGAACACAACAATCTTAAAACCACACTTACCAAGTTAACATACAACATTTAAATGGACTAGAGCACCAATCTGTAAATGTGTAAGAGTTGCACCGTTTGCATTTTACCTTTTGTAAAGTACCACGTCTCTGGGATGTGCCTGCTGAAGAGCAACACAATTTATATAAAAAAAAAAAATAAAAAAAAACCAACACTTTTTTTATATTTTGTTTTGCTGAATTCTGGTGTTTGCAACCAGCTACACAGCTATTTGTCACTTGTAAAAGCATATTCTAGGCTGTGCACATATTTTCTTGCTCACTTTCATTCATATCATCAGCCCCGGTTCACTTTTTGGACATAAAGTTGTTAAAAGGGCTGTTTTTGGAAATAAAACGAGTAATACATGAGAGAAAGTAAATATGTTGTTTTTTTTTGCAGTTTATTGTTGGTGATAGTTAAAACAAAAGACAAACTGCAATTAATTAAAAAATATATTTAATAAAACATGACATGCCAGGTTGTGTTTGAGCATGTCTGTGTGGGTGTGGGTGGCAGCTGAGTAAATAGTGACGATCAGTGCTTGAGGTTGGGGATTCCTCTTGCGGGATTAAATAAAGGCTAATTGGGGCTAACAAGAACTAGTCACTCATATGTTGTCTTTGTTCTCCTTTTCCATCTCACCACAGTTAACCTGTTGGACTCAAAATCAAGTCAAGGGGAGCTAGGATGGATTTCCTACCCATCACATGGGGTGAGTATACAGCAAATATGTTTTTCTTTATCCAACAAAACCACAAACATCAACAGCTTGTAGGAAATCTTGTTTTTTAGACTCAAGTGGTTCTCATTTTGGTATTTTGAACCTTTGAGTCAAGTGCAGATTAACCCGCTTTTCAGATGTTTCTGTCTGTTCTTCATCTTGCAGGTTAAAGGTTAAGTATTCAGTCTGCCATATGGTCAAAATACTTAGGGGGAACTGCACCACCACCATTCATGTGTGGTTGTTTGTATATTTGAGTTTGTGAGTTTATTTTATTTTATTTCTCCAGACAGATTAAGGCATTAAAAAAAGTGTGGGCTGTCAGCCTAAACCCATCCTCATAAGACTTTGATAAAAATACAGCGCTTGAAGAAAATATCACATAAAAACAAACTCATGCATTTTACTGATGCATGCAAGCTTTGTAATTCCACCTTTGACATTCCACTTTTCAGCTCGTGTGGAGCATTATGTACTACTTCATTACATTCATCAGAATTTTTAAAGTGAAACACCATCAGTCAAAACATATATTTTTTTAATTCTTAATGGATAACTGCTACTTTTAAATAAATTACGTCTAGGTGTTTGTTTGATCAAAATATGTCAGGTGCAAATACTTATCTGTGCACTTTTTGTTAAAAAATATGGACATTT
This sequence comes from Nematolebias whitei, assembly GCF_014905685.2. Lineage (NCBI taxonomy): Eukaryota > Metazoa > Chordata > Actinopteri > Cyprinodontiformes > Rivulidae > Nematolebias > Nematolebias whitei. The sequence continues at coordinate 15,453,428 of NC_056510.1, read as the reverse complement.
AGGAGAACAAGTGATACTAAAATATTTTGAACATCAATAAAAAAATTAGAAGGTCTTCAGAGTTCATATAAAATATATATATATATATAGTCGCCTATGTATAGATATATGTGTATATCTATATAGATATAGAGAGAGAG
>NC_056510.1:15438456-15452888 GCF_014905685.2 Nematolebias whitei | reverse complement strand
AAAAAAAAAAAAAATCAGCAGCCTCTTTCATGTGTGAGTCTCTGTCCTACCAAACCCTTTGGTGGGCTCTTGTTCAGTGTTTATTTGTCTAACTAGTTAGACTGCTGTGCCTCTGGGCTGGCCCGCTGTCATCCCCCCCGTCTTTCTCTTTCTTACTCTCACGCACACACAAACTCACAGCCACACCAACACTATTCCTCTGTTTTTCGTTTATTAAGTGTTAGAATTACTCCTTGGCAGTGGCTTAAGGTAATCCAGTCATTTGTTTCATCGGGCTGCCAAATCTTGTTTCCCTCGGCTTTATACAGCACTTGCACCATGAGAGCATGCTGAGTTTTTTTTTTTTTTTCTTTAAATTTTTTGTGAGGGAGAACCACGTAGAACAAGATATGCCATGAACCAAAACTTCAGGCAAATTTTTCATACATATTGTCTAAAAACTAGGGGATATTTTATGACCATGATCTTGTGAACAGCTGATAGATGAGGTTACTGCAGGGCCACAGGATTTTTTTATTTTTATTTTTTTTTCACATCAGCTCCAGGGTGCTTGATCCAACACTGGACAATGGAATGTGTGATGAATGTTATAGTTTGCAGAAATGCCTGTCTTATTTCAAGTTTTCCTCTTCAAACCAGTTTGGCGTTATCTAGTCTGTGGTTATCCTGTTCATAAAATGCTGCAAGGATGAGAGCTAATGGCATTCATAACTAAGAATGACATCAGAGAGGTAGAGATGGAAATGGGAGAAGGATCAAAACAATGAGGTGAAAGGATGAAGTGCGTGAGAAGTATAGCAAAGGTAATAAGAAGAGGAAAGAGTGAGAAAGTCACATACACAGACAGATATGCTGATGATCAAGTCCTTAAGGTGAATCATCTGTAATTACTCACGTCATCCACGGACTGCGCTCCGATAAGCAGCATGCCCTGAGAGACCGCTACTCACAAATGATTTCTCATAATGTGTGGCAATGGCACCGAGCCTTCTTTGTCTCTGTCACACATGCATTCAAATACAAACACTCATTCACACTGATGGAGAGGCTGCGACTATTGGCCTACTGAGACGCAACATGCTCCAGTCAGAACAAATTAAGAGCTTAGCCTGCCCAGGACGTTCACTCGGGAGCCACCGAATGGACTGATGGGGTGTGTGTCCGTGTGTGTGAGTGTGTTTGATCCAGATATACTGTTATCTGTCTGGGAGGCAGGCTGATTTCTTTGCAGTGTCCAGGGGGCTTAACCCATCACTAAAGACTGTTAAAGATTACATTCTCGCATGCTTTGAAAGCATTCTGCAGCAACAAACCAACACCCCAGACACCCGCTCTGCATGCAGAATAGAATTAATGGGTACATACAAAGTGAAGTACATTCTTCACATCAACAGGGAATACAACAAAGCTGTCTTTGCCAGGAACTTTGCCTTTTGAAACAGTATTGTAAATCTTCATTTATGTCCCTTTCACTCACACATTTTCTGTACTTGTCTAATCCTGTTCAGGGTTAACAGGGCTGGGCCCTATCCAATAGTCAACAGGACATGTCTGGGGTACACCCCAGTCATCAATCTATTACTGGGCCAACACAGAGACACATGGGGCAGACCATAAATGTGCAGACTTATACCTGAAGTGAGTTTAGAATTGCCAATGATCCTTACAGCATGTTTTTGAAAGGAAACCAGAGCAACTGAAGACATTCCACACATGCGTGGAGTGAACTCCCCCAGAAAGGCCTGGGTGAACCAAAACTTAGCTATGAGTCTATTTTACAGTGAGACAATAATGCTATCCACCACCTTACGGTACAACCTTTCATTTATGCCAAACAATGTTTTTTTTTTTTTTTTTTCCAAGCTAAGTCCAAGATAAGATAAAGGATTTTAAGATAAGATACTAATACAAGTTCACGTCTGGTTAGTTGAAAAAAAATAATAATGTGTTCTTTATCTTTTGAATTCATTTTAAGAAACTGCTTTTACACACACAAGCCAGACTAGAAATGCTGCAGACAATATTCAAAAAATGACAAATGTCCATCATGGTGACAGGACTGTCTTCCGAGTGTAAACAAAGTAAATATGAAGCAAGGATGCATGCTGAAACATTTTGCTGCAGTACAGATAAATAAGTAGTTGTCCAAAACTGTTGACATGCTGTAAACAAAACGCTTCGATTCCCGCAACTTACATTTTGCTTTGTCTTCCTTTCTGTGCGGTTTACCTATATGCCACACTAGCATTTATTTTTTCCAGTTGTGAGAATATGTCTCATACAAACCATTTAGTATGTTTAAGATTTGGCAGTTGTGGACTAAAGACTGAAATATAGAGAGGCTGTCAAGGAACGTCTGTGTTTCCAGCATCCTTAACAACTTCTACGTTACTACTTTTGGTTTGTCTCTTAGCAAAATATTTAAACAGTAAACTATAGTGGTGTCCAAAGCCAATTGAAAGTATCGAATTGGAATAGAGATTAATATATTTTTCATTGATTGGCATCAGAGTAGATTAGTCTTAACTTCCAGTATGACATTGTCTACAGTTTTACCGTGCAACCGACACACTATAATACAACTGTTGTACAGCAGCCATAATATTCAATTCAATTCAGTTTATTTATACAGCACCAAGTCACAACAGAAGTCAGCTCAGGGCACTGAACAGAAACATTCATAGATATAAAAAATAAGTTATTAATTATCTGAGGAGCAGACTGCTTTGAGTTCAACTTCATTGCAGAACTCTCATCTTAAGCAAGCATGAAGGCGACAGTGGAAAGGAAAAACTCCCTCGTGAGGAAGAAACCTTTAGCAGAACCAGGTTCAGGACTGCTTCGACCAACTGGGTTTGAGAGGAACAGGAAGGAGGAACAGATACACAATGGCATGTCAAGAAACACATGTTAAGATAGAAGTAGGATCAAATGAAAACTATTCAATTTTAGCAAATAATTTTAAGAAAGTGGTCAATTTATCCTCCAGTAGTCTAAGCCTATAGCAGCATAACAAGCCAATCCTACCTATAGGATTTATAAAAAGGTAAAGTCTTAAACCTAGTCTTGAATTTGGACAATGTGTTAACCTCACGGACATAAATTGGAAGTTGGTTCCACAAGAGAGGAGCCTGATAACTGAAAGAGCTTCCTCCCATTCTGCTCTTGAAAACTCTAGGAGACTGCGAGTAAGCCTGCAGTCTGAGAACAAAGTGCTCTGTTAGGAAAATATGGGACAATGAGATCTGTAATAGAAAATGATAAAATGGAGCTAGGTTGGTGAGAGATGTGTAGGCTATAAGATTTTGAATTCAATTCTAAATTTGACAGGAAGCCAATGGAAAGAGGCTAAACCAGGAGAGATATGATCTCTCCTACTAACTGCAGTTAAGACTCTGGCAGCAGCATTTTGAAGACATTTTTAAAGAAGTATTTGGACATCCATATAATAAACCATTGCAATAGTTCAGTCTAGATGTGAAAAATGCATGAATCGTTTTTTTTTTCTGCATCACATTTAGAGAAGATGTTTCTAATTTTGTTGATATTACGCAGGTGGAAGAAAGCAATTCTTGTAACATTTTTAATGTGGGGGTTAAATTTCATGTCCTGATCAAAAATAAAACCCACATTGTTTAACATTAGAACTGTTAATAATATTTTAAATAATATTGCACAAGACTTAAAATTAAAGACAGTTCACTGTAGGGTGGTAAAAATATATTCAACATATATTGCCCTGCTGGTGCCAAACATGCTGATCATGATGCTAGCGCAGTCACATTGACAAAATTAAACAAAATAATATAGATTTTTTTTTCATCAGACCACATAAGCAAATAGTTTAGACAAAGACATCTTAATCCCTTGTTTTGTACTCTCCTCCCTCCTGTCTCCCCCCTGTTGCTAAGCTGTCAGTCACCTGACATGGTGCTGACATGAGATGCAAACACTGAAGTGCTGGGCTCAACAGTAGCTGGGCAGAAGAGGCATTTATGACATGGAAAAAAAAAAGTAAATTAAGAAAATTTATGTGGCAACAGAGCCAATTCAACTTTGTTTTTGCTGACAAAGGAACATTTTCCCTGTGTGGAACATTTTTCTGACAGCTGTGCAAAAAGTCATTATTTGTTAGCAGTGTTAGCATCATGCAGCCAGCAGCACAATGAGGTAACATTTTATAGCAGAATCATCTGAAGCCTCATTAAGAGCATCATACTGACAGAGAGTTAGACCCATATACTTTTTGAGTAATATCATCATTCATCATGATTAGAAGAGGATGATACGGTTTGGCTGAAGGAGTACACAGAACTATTCCCAACACTGTCTGTGGTTAGAAGAAAGCACATCTGCATTTGTGGAGCAAATTGCAAAATAGAGCAAGTATTGGACTGCGACTTGGCATTGGCTGATTCTTTTTTTAAACTACTTTATATGACTCAGATTGGTATTGGGGACAACAGTTCTAGATCGGCACATCTGTAGTACTTAGCAATACAAAGTTGAAATAAATTTAAAAAAAAAAGAGTACAAAGATATCCAATGTGTATTCCAATGTTTCTTTAGTTAGTCAAGCTATTTTAATCAACGTATGCCTCTGACCTCACTGACATTTTTTAGAACCTCCACCCTCAATAAAAGTAGGATTGCTTTGTATTTGTTGTGGATGTCCAAGCTTTTAAATAAATACTTCTAGTTTTCTGCTAATGTATATGCCTTAATTTATTTAAAATCTACAACAACTTCATTAGTGGTCTGTCCTTTATCCAAACTAGTGGCAAACAAGCTGTGAGTGTGTCTGTCATGCATCAGAGCCTAAACTTTGCCTGTGATGATGTTAATATCATCATCAAAGGCATCATCAAGCTGTCTTTAATCATTAGCCACAATAAAACTCCCCTTTATTTGAAATCTTCAACCTCAGAAATATAATTAACTGGATCATCAGTAACATGGCAAATACATATAAATAAAAGCTTTAAACACAGGTAAGAAAAGCAGAGATATTTTTACTGGACTTAACTTTGAAATTATTATACTTTTTAATAATAAAACCATTGAATTGTAAAATGGTTTTAGTTAAGCTTTGACAAGAGGGTGATCAGTCGTGTTTGCTAATCAGTCTCAGTTACATCTAAGTGCATTGTGACCCTTTCCTGGTCCATAGGACAGTCCTTTACAATTATTGACCTGAACTTCTTTGAAGAAGGTGAATTACTATGATGACTTTGTGTTCCTAAGATGTGCTTATTGCCGTCGCTATGTCCTGAGCAGCTCAGGTTACCACAATTCATTTTACTGTCCTTTTAGCTGCTTCACCTACAGCACAGATCAGAGAAACCAGGAGCAGCATCTCTCCAACCGGTGGGCCAGCTGCGACCATCAAGGGTCAGGGTCAGAGGTCAAAAGGACGAACGTAGGGTCTTTGTGTTGTTATATATCAATTAGGGTGTGGGGGTGGGGGGTGGGGTGTTACACCACCCTGGAGAAAAACAAGGGGAGTCAGCTCACTTATTTACCTTTATTTATTCTAGCTGACATACAGCCTAGCACATTCCCAGAGGGAGTTTCATAAGCTGGTGGAGCTACTTGCTGAAGTAACAAATAATGTCAAACTGAGAACGTTGGCTTTGCATAAAAACAAATAAATGTTTTATTTCTCCTTTTTCTTGTGACAGACCCATGATCAAATTTAACAATCTTTTCTGAAATATGAGAAAACGTGTTTATTACAAACATAACTATGGAGAAATTAAACTTTCTGTATGGTAGTTTTGTTTTTGGTTAGGTTCAAACTTCTCTAAAGACGACTTAAAGCAGATGTGGATAGAATTTAGTGGGATATGAGCTTTTTGTTTTAATGATACATGCTTAACACATACCCTACTGTTTTTCAGTTTTGTAGCAAAAATGAGGAACATTTGATACTTTATTTGTAAAAAACAAAACAAAAAAAAGTTATTACAGTTATTACTCTGAACTATGTTTTACCAGCCACTTCAGTCTTGCATAGCATGTTTGCTAAGCTGCAGGTTTATATTTATGACCTAATCTGGCCGTTATTGTGTGGCAACAGCAATTCCTCACTGTGAATTTCACCCTGAGGGGGAAAAAAAAAGTAAAAAAAAAGCAAAAGAAAGTAAATTTTGGCAGGTATGGCTGGCTATGAGCTGTAGTACAGCATGAACGGGGAAAAAAAAAGTCAAAAGACACTGCTAAATTCATGGGACTGATTCAAAATGCACAACCACATGAAAACTGAAGAAGACGTCGCGCATGCTCTTGGTCACGCTCCTAACCCGTAGAAGTCTTCTATTTAGTCTTGAGGTTGAAGCTGGAGGTTCGGCTCATGATTTTGATGTTTTCTCTCAGAGAATGTTTGAGTTCCGACATAAAATTGCAAAAGTGAGCATTCAAGTCTGAACTGGAAATATAGAGAGCATTCCAAGAGCAATAGCAGAATCACTGGAGGCAGCAGCACAAGGTGATTACTTCAGCAGGAGTTGAAAATTTGAATTTCAAAAAGTTTTTTTTTTTTCTTTTTTGTGGAGACTGTCTCAGACTTTTAATCTCATCTTAAACAAAAAGTCAGCAGCTCACTATATTTCCAGGGTTTGTGAGACACATTCTGTTTTGATCCATTATTTAATGTTGTTCTGATGATTCTGATCCAAATAAACTGGTAGAAAATCCAAACCCTCCTGGAAAACTAAAAACAATGTGTCATGTTTAAACTTACACTGATGGTGGCACATTGCACAAGCTGTAAAAGCTTTGTGATGCTATCTACAGAAGAGAAGAAAACAATAGTTCCTTCAAAAATTGGTATATTTGTTCTGGTTTGCTAGATCAATTCTATAAACGTCTTAAAAACGATTCAAAAGTATAGCTAATTTTGTCTAAAAGGAATATCAAATATATGCAAGAATATTTTCCATGTGCAATACTTAAAAACAACTGAAACATACAAATTGGTCCTGAAACTCGTATAAAAATAAACTAAAATATGCACTTGTGTTATAATTGTTACACAAGATGATATTCTGAAATACCATGTCAGCAGAGTCACTAATCACAGTGGCAGATCGTGTCCTCCCGTTGGTTTCTGTTGTATTAAAGTCTGTCAGCGAAACTTTTTTGCCTGTCATCACGTCGTTCTGTACCAGTATTTATAACCAGGCTTTTAAAGCAGTGAGTACAGTCAGGTGAAATATTAAGTTTAGCCCCACTTTTCTATATTTAGTTCGGTTGAAATCTCCAGTCATTTCCTTGTTAGTGTTAGAGCTTTGGGGAGCTTTGACTTCTTTCTGATGAATGAGGCGATGCCAAAGAAATTATGACGGAGAGAAACTAAACACCAGTGGGGCCTCTCATTCTAAGGTTTCCTTTCATTTAGTCTCTTTTTTGTTATTTTTTATTTTATTATTTTATTGTATTGTCTGTTTTCAAAGATAAACTAAACTGGGTATTTCAGCACAGCTCTGTTTTTTTTAATGAAATAAGAGATGCCTCTCTTTACACATTTACATGCCTCATGTCATTTTACCCACTATTAGCCCACTGTTACATGTGATTTTCCATTTCCCATTGGTGTGTACAGTTTTGATTTGTTTGGACATCAAAACCAAAAAAAAAAGCATGATCTATGAATCTTCCCACTGTGTTAAATTCAAAAGGAATGACTCCACTCTGTTTTTCTCCTCTCCTCTCTTTTTGCTTTCTCCCAGTGGAGGGAAAATGTAAGATAGACACGAACGTTCCTGGTATACACTCACATCTGTCTATACGTCGTAGCTTTGTTGTTTCATAGTGGATTCAGCACGTTTCAGTAGAAGTAGTACTGTGATGCAAATAACCAAGACTACAGCTTGAAAGTCCTCACTTTTAGAGAGAATAAAAGATCGTGTTAGTATAAGGGTGGAAAAGAAACACTATGAGATTTTTGTTAATATTTAACAATAATTAGGCAGCTTTACAAAAAATTCACGATTAAAATGGGAAATCACACTTCATGGGTTTTCTGGGAGATATTTTCACAGCAGTCTAATTGAGAAAACTTGACTATGGCACCAAATTTGCTTTTAATTAATTGAAGTAATTTATATGAGATCTGGTAGTGTGACTTTTCACCCTTAAAGTGTTTATTAGATGCTTAGTATTCAGCAAGAGTCAATCTGAATCTAAATAATTTATCTCTGAATGCTTACTAGGTGGAGATAACTTTATTTTTGTCCCCTCTTGTCCCTCCTTTTTCCCCTCTTATTTCCCCATTTCCAATTCCAAATCCTTACTCAACATTCTATGGATCTCATTGCTGTTGTTTTTTTTCTGTTTCCATCATGACTTATATCTTCATCCTTTTATTTTATTTTTCACAACAATATATCTTTATTTATTTTGAACATCTCACTTGTGAGTGTTTAAATTTCTTTCTCCCCCTCTTTTTGGTCTTTTTTCCTCCTTTTCTCCCTCCATTTCTCCTTTCGACCCCTCCTTTTATTTTCTTCCAGTGGGAGGAAATCAGCGGGGTGGACGAGCACTACACTCCAATTAGGACCTTCCAGGTCTGCAACGTGATGGAGTACAGCCAGAACAACTGGCTTCGCACGAACTGGATCCCTCGACAGTCAGCAAGGAAGATCTACGTAGAACTCAAGTTCACCCTGAGAGACTGCAACTCTATCCCATTGGTACTGGGCACCTGTAAAGAGACCTTCAACCTCCTCTACCTGGAGAACGACGATGACCAGGGAAGTCATTTCAGAGAGCACCAGTTCCTCAAGATTGACACTATTGCTGCTGATGAGAGTTTTACCCAAACAGACCTTGGAGATCGCATCCTCAAACTAAATACAGAGGTGCGCGAGGTGGGCCCCTTGATCAAGAAGGGTTTCTACTTGGCATTTCAAGACGTTGGTGCTTGTGTAGCTTTAGTTTCAGTTAGGGTTTACTTTAAAAAGTGCCCGTACACTGTGAAAAATTTGGCCTCCTTCCCTGATACAGTTCCTATGGACTCACAGTCCCTGGTGGAGGTCAAAGGTTCATGTGTCAATCATTCTAAAGAGGAGGAACCTCCACGGATGTTCTGTAGCACAGATGGAGAATGGCTGGTACCTATTGGGAAGTGTCAGTGCAACCCAGGATATGAGGAGAGGAGCAGCGCCTGCCAAAGTAAGACCGCTTTCTTTCAATCATTTTTATCTTTGTCACATGTACCACTGGGTATAGTTTTGCCATCTGTTAATGCTGTGTACATTTATCATATGCCTATCTTCTTTTGGAGTTTGTAGCCAAAGTACAAATTCTCTAAGGTTGCAACAGTGAATTCTATGATGTGAAGGTTCTCTCACTTCATATCTGTCTGCTCAAGGACTTTAATGGCAAACACCTAATCTCTGTGTGTATAAAATGTGTGTGTTTGCGTGCATTCTGAACGTGAGAACTTCAAACAATTCCAACAATCCTAGGGTGTTTTTGGATAGGTTGTCCAGTTGGACAGTCGTAGGTCCGTGTACGTGAATGATGTGTTATCCAGCTCCTGCACCTACGGTGTGCAGCTAACAGTAATTCAGGGGTAGTCAGTGACACTTCATCAGCTTTGGGAAGATCCTAGCCAGGACTGCATCGATGGGTCTGATAAAAGAGTAGGTCGGAGTGGGTCGTGAATAATGAAATACTTGTGGTGATGATTGTGGGTGCTGATGAAAGCAAGAGTGGGTAGTCATTTGAGATGGCTGCTTTCATTGTCTGATCATCAAGACAGTAACCGCCCCCACCCCACCACCACCACCACCTCCACCACCCACAACCCAATGCAGAATCTGCACACATTGAAGAGAAGATTGACTTCTGCTGTTTCTTCTTGATTTCAGGATAAAACAAAAATGTCAAACTTATTACTATCATAGAGTGATTTTTCCCACCTATTTAAAATTGCAAAATTGCTCAAATGGAAAGCCTGGGAAAATTAATTTTACACTCAGTGGGATGGATTTTAACTATAATACTGTGTTAAATGTAGACACTTTATCTAAACCTATAAACATAGTACTTATTAAAAAAAACAATGTGTTAATTTACAGGTATTTACAGGTATATATATATATATATATATATATATATATAATTTTTATTTGTATTTTTTTATTTAGATGTAAAGGCTTGCAATTTTTAATATTTGAGCTAAGATGTCTATTTTGTAGCATCCAGCAAAGTTAAGTCAGGTCCTCTGGATGGTTTATTTTAATTTAAATGTTCCTTCTTTCATCCAAATGACGTCACCAATCCAAGGAGCCACAACAAACTCATTCTTATAAACAGCTCCTTCACATTGTGGGTCAACCAGTTTGATGGTGCTCAGATGGTTTCTTGAGTCCGACCTCTCCTTCGCCAACTCGTTTGAGGCAGTCATGACCAAAGTTGTTCAAAATATCCTGATTGTTGGTTGTGCTATTTATAAGACTGAGTTTGCTGCAGCTACTCGGACCGAAGAAGTCTTTTGGATGAAAGATGAAACATTTCAACAAAAACAAACCATCCAGAGGACCTGACATAACTTTGTTGGAATTTTCAGCCACGATTATTGAGCAATAATCAGGATATTTTTGAATCAACTACCGATAAATTAATAATCTCAAAATTGATCATCACCAGTGTTCTCTTGAACTTAAACTATACAGAAACAGCTTGTTAGTGTAACTTTAGGTGGTAGCCTTATGCTTGTGCTTTGTTTGTTTGTGTTTTGCTATTTGACTAAGCAAGAGGAACAATCAACAGTAAGAAGAAAAAAAAAGCTGTTCTAATGCTTTGGAGCCTCACTTTCGCTTTGTTATGGAAGATGGCTGTGGTCCACAGTAACTCCACGTGGGTTCTTCCGTTTTTGGTTTCAGTGAGCTCCTCTAAGCTGAAAAAGCCAGACACAGGAACCATTTGACAGCACAGCCTCTGCTCTGCTGATTCCCCACAGTGGTTTTAAAGTTAAAACTGCATAGAGGTTTAGAACAGAGGATTTGCCATTTATCGTTCCCAGTTATTGTAGCCTGTCCCAAATGGTCCCTTGTTCATCAACTCTCTCTTCTCCAGAGGCATGCTCAAAGTTAATTAAAGATCAAAGGCAGTCTAACAGGTCAAGCCCCTGCTGTCAGGGCCAGAGGAGACTCTTTTTCTGGAATTCTGGACTCCAGACAAGCCTAGCTCACTGCCCCAATGTGAGGTCAATTTCAGTTGAAGCTGTCAGATGAAAAATATGATCATGAAAACAACAAATCTACAACATACATATTAAAACATAATATATTCATCTATACTTTTTGGACCATCATACACCAGTTCACTCTGTTTTCAGTGCACTTTAATGAAGAAAATAAAAAGACTAAAACACAATTACATTTAGTTTGATAGCTGTCATTTGGGTTCCACCCTCAAAAAAAAAAAAAAAAAAAAGCAATGATAACATGGTGTTATGCCAAAAAAATGGCAGATGCAATAGATCACCCTGATCAACACCACCTCCCCCCACCCCCACCCACACACACACACACACACCAACATATACACTCACATGCCTCTCCTATCACCTTCCAGTCACTTCCTGCCTCTCTGCAAATTGTGTGAATGTTTGGATGTATTTGACAATCTCTTATTAGTTTCAGAGTGGCCTAATGGACTCTAATAAGGTCTTGTGTTTCCATGGAGTGGGACAGCTGCACCAACAGGTCCCCACAGCCCCCGTATGCAGCCATCAGGGGCCCCATTGCGCCGCTTGCTCTCCAGGCTCTCTGTGTTAACAGATAGATGGCTGAATGGGGTTAGGCCACCATACACACCAATGGCTAAAGAAGATGAAAACATATTTACAAGGCTACAGACAACTTAAAGTGATGGAAACAGATGTTTAGGTGATGGTTTCTCAAGTATTTACATGTTACAGACCTTCAAGTGAACAAGACCCCACAAGCTACTTTATCCTAGAAGTCAGTGATCTAATTTTATTAAATTAGCATTTTTTTAAGCAGTAATTCTAAAAAAGATATATTTTTTATTTTCCTTTTTACTAAATGCTGCATTATTTTTTACATCATATTTGTTTATTGAGGATGAGTTTATCCTTGTCTATATATATAATAATATTAATATTAATAATAAAGTGTTATGTATTGTCATCATTGTATGTTCCCATACAATGGCGAAATCGTCTCTCTGCATTTAACCCATCCACCACCAGGTGGTGCAGTGGGCAGTTATTGAAAGTGCTCAGAGAGCATTTTGGGGATAAGGTGTGCTGCTCAGAGACACCACGAGATGTGCAATGACTGGGGATCGAACCTGGGACCTTCGGGTCCAGAGTCAGCTGCCCTGCCCCTACACCATCCCATGTACATACATATAATACACTAGTATTAGACTATCATTAGACTATCATTGTCTTTATGGCTTGTAAATGTGTGTCTGTGTGTTAGGACAGAAATTATTGTGAAAGCATATATATTTTTATTTGTGGCTCTTTTAAAAGAATGCACATATTTTGTTGGCTAAGCCCATAGTCATATATATGTTGACGCACCATTGAGCGCTGAATCGTACATCGACATCGACATCATTTTAAATGTGGCAGAACTGCCAGTCGTTTATTGCAAACAAACGGACAGATCTTCATAAAGCACTGCTGCAAAGTGTTTTAGGTTGATTCCTGTCATTCAATGGGGGCCCAGACGCTGTAGAGGCAGGGCAGCCAACTCGGGACCCGAAGCTCCCAGGCTCGATCCCCAGTCATTGCACATCTCGTGGTGTCTTTGAGCAGCACAACTTATCCCCACAATGTTCTCTGAGCACTTTAAATAACTGCCCACTGTGCCACCTAGTGGTGGATGGGTTAAATGCAGAGAGCCAATTTCACCATTGTATGGGAAAATACAATGATGACATTACATAACACATTATTAGTAGTATATTATTATTTGCACACACTAATACAGTATATATTGAAAACAGACACCAAAAACAACCTTTGTAACTTTTAACGTTATAAGTTACAAATGTTTTTGGTGCCTGTTTGTTTTTCATATATTTGTGTTGTGTTTGTGAATGACAGGCATCAACTTAAAACACTTTGTTGAACAATGCTTTATGAAGTTCTGTCCATTCTTTGCATTAAATGACTGGCAGTTCTGCCACATTTAAAATGGCAGACACTTTGATGTACCGTCAGCCCGCTCAACGAGGCATCTAGTATATATGTCTATGGGCTAAGCCAATGGCATGGCATGTTTGGGGTACCTTTGTGTGAGTGTGTGAGTATACTTTGTGCAGATGACTGAATGTATTATCAACAAGAGGCCGTGTGTATACTCTAGAACATATGTCAGTGATTTTGTCCTTATCAGAAAAGGCAGTGTTGTCAGGTTTATTTGTCAGGGAAAGTTTTGGGGATTGTGTAGCGACTTCAGTCAGCGTCTGGGTTACAGTATGTTCTGTGTTCTGTGAGCTGCCTTTCGCCTTTCCACACAAATGTGAGTCCAGATCTAATCTCGCTAAGTCAGTCTTTCATCTGTCAATACAACAGACTGAAGCAGGTGAACTGACTCCTATCTAACATCATGTGTGAAATTCCACAACTCTAATTTGATCCTAAAACAGCAAACGGCTGACTGTTTGTTAAAAGTGTGTGTGCATTGCGTGTGTGTGCGGCTGTGTGTGTGTCTGTGCAAGCAGCTGTTCTGTTGTATTGTGAGGGGAGACGCAGGTTTACATTCTTGCTGAATTCATCAAGGCACACAATCCGGAAACTTGCCAGAAACGAAATGCTCATTACACTACAGAATAAATCTTTACACTCAGACACTCACATATGCCTCAACTTGTCTCGGCTTTACTCCTCTGGATTACCGTCTTTTATCCCATCCTAAGAGGAGGAATAAAGTCAGGCTGGCTCTGTAGACAAAACACTTGTTTGAATTAACCTGTGTGTTGTGTGTTTTCAGCTTTTTAGACCTTATGTCTTTTTAGAGTGATAAACATTTATAGTTATTTTATTTTTTTTCTGGTGCCTGTTCTGCATGAATCAGCAGCTACTTAGAAATATTTAGTTTAATTCTTACTTAAATATACAAGAACATTTAAATAACTTGTATACAATATATATAAACAAATACAATATACAATACACATACAATATATTACTATACAATAATAACAACAATAAGATAAATAATAGTAATGATGATAACAATGATAATAATGATAATAATAACAACACTAATAATAATACAGCATTCAAAAAATATATTAACAATATTCATTATGAAATATATTTTAAATACATACAATAAATGATGCATCAATCAATAAATTGCGATTTTAGTGGCTTCTGTACAAACCAGTAACTAGATTCTAAAGCAATTATATATATATATATATATATATATATATAT
>NC_056510.1:15421132-15438056 GCF_014905685.2 Nematolebias whitei | reverse complement strand
TGGTGATCAAAGACAACTTATTGCAAACTCTTTCCAATCACTTTATCAATAACAAAATACTGACATATATATATAAATATTTTGTAGGCATCCTATAAATGCCTCTTATATGCTGTTGAAAAGAATTTGAAGCACAACATTTTGAAGCACAGTAATGAAGTTACTTGAAAATATGTCAGTATTCTGTTATTGATAAACTGATTGGAAAGAGTTTGCAATAAGTTGTCTTTGATCACCACACCAATAACAGGAAAGTGTTTTCTTGTTCTTTGTAGCTTTCTCTTTTTTTCCCTCGATCCGGTCTCTCGGCTCATCTCAGGGGCTGAGGCTCTTGGCTGCTGGTTCAAAGGACTTGGTCCATCTCATGTCAAATGTTTTATATCACTCCTCACCCTCAAGCTTAAGTGATTTAGCTGCTGCCCTCATGCACAGAACTGCTTCGCTTTCAAGCAGTTATCTGAACTCATATCATACATCTTCCACTGACATTGTCACGCGAGCCTTCATCAGCTTGACCAGTCATAACTTTTCACTGAGTCCAAACTGATTTATTTTAACTTTTTATACTGTATATGAAAAAGAAAATATCTGTTCAAAAATTCTTCAGGTGCACACAATAAATGTCATTATGGTTGTTAGTATGTCTTTACACAACCATGTCAGACCACCATATCCAGTCAGTTCTTGTGAGTCTAAGAACATGTCTCTAATGACTGAAAATTATTTCCATCTAAATAATTGTATAAATCAGTTATTAGTGTTTTCTATTTATTGTGTTTTTTCAGATATTTAAAATAAAGCACACATATTAATGGTTTATCATCCAAGCAGAAAATCTGCATTGACACAAAATATTTTCTTATGGTTTTCATTACTTATATCGCTTTGTGTTCATCATTTGTTGTATATTTTCCTGTCATATTGTTAAGGTTTTGGACTGTGAATGCATAGAGCTGTTGGCTCTCTTCTTGTCCATTGAAAGGACTGTGTTTGTTTTTGTTGGCCATTACATAACCACCAGGCTCTCTCTCAAAAAAAAAAAAAAAAAGTAATCTCTACACACAACACTTTGAAGTCCACACATTCAGCGGTTTAGCTGTCTGTCTTTCTCCAATAAATTGCAGTGATTGCAAAATTATTTTTAGAGCCACAATGAACCCAAACACTTCATCCAACTGTTCTCTTTTGCATTTAAATACTTGTTTATATACAGTACAGGACAGGTACTTGTGTGTGTCATTACCCTTTTGTATCCACTTTTCTGCATCCTGTGAACCTTTGTTCCTTTTCTCATTAGCACTTTGCTGTGATAACACATCGTGTACTGTAGCTGGATGCTCTTACAAGACTAAAAGCACAGTGTAGCACAGCAAAAGCATAGGCTGTTACTGTTGGAGAGCCCTTGTAAATCATCCTACTATTCGTAGTTGAGTACCCTGGACTTCCAGCACATATTTTTAAAATCAAGATTAGGCTGTCAGATCAGGGAAATCTACACTTTGTGTTTGTGTGATCGGAGCATTATACATTACACGGCTCTGTTGAAACACTGATATTCTGTTGCTTAAGTCTCCTCTCCTCTTCTGTTGTCAGTTTAGTTTAGAGTGGAGGTTGTTGCTGCTGCAGCCCTTTGGCTGTGCGCTCCCTGGCACTTAGCCTCCTTGGACCCGAAAAGGAGATGAGAAGCTGGAAATAAAAGACAGGCCGTACACTGAGTGCTACAGCGTGAAAGTTCTTGAATCATGACATTAACATGATACCTTTTGCCAATTTCAAAATCACAGTCACATACGCTTATGTAAATCAAAATGAATGAAACACAACCTCTTTCTCTAAACAAAGAGATCCAAACACTCAAGCCAGGAAAGTTTTCACACACTATTTGGGCAACACATGCTTTTTTGGATGGGAACCTTCATATGAGGCATTAGCATATGTCTAAAGTTAGACTAGATGTTAGTTGGGCTGGTTAAGATTCTCCCCACATGCTATATTATGCTCTAAACAAGCACACCATTTGTTTCAAGTCTGTCCCTTACTTTTTCCTCATTATTATTATTATCACCTGTGTCTGTGTGCGAGTTTTATTTTATTTTTTTCTGTTGTGTTTAACCCAGGGAATAATTTGTGTTAAACCTGTACGTTTAGCTACATTGGTAAACACTCCACTTCGGTCAAGCATCCCCCCCAGCTTACTTGACAGAAGCGTCAAGTAAGTCGGGCTCGACACTGTCCCTCCTCGTTGTTGTCCGACTCCACATGTGAAACCTCCAAGCGCTTGCCTACGGCTGCCTGGTTCGCTCGGCACTCACCCCCACCACTTTTTTATGGGCGGATATGTTTAAGAGTAGATACGAAAATGCTTCACTTGAGTGGGCAGATGCTCATATGTGATATGAATAAGTTGTATTGTGTTGTCTATTGTGTTTAAAATTAGTGTTTATGTATTTTATTTTCAGTTTACATATCCAATATAAATCTTATTTTTTTCAAGGCAGTCATATTTGTTCATAACTTTATTAGTAAGCCTGAGAGTTACTGGATCCATGCAAACAGTTGTTGAAACACACCCTGTCAAAATTAAAGTGTTCCCAGATCCTGTTCCAGCAGGATCCAGCTCAAATTAAGCCCTTGTTTAATTTGTTCTGATGTGCATATACAACATATTACAGCCAAGCAACCTTAGTAAACCCAAACATGGCTATAACAGTCAATATTACTAACATTGAGCTAATGTTTGGTGTATTAGTAATTTAACACCTGCCCCCACCCTCATTCGCCCCACTCTGGGCCCATGAGCAAGGCCCTTAATCCCCATCTGCTCCCTAAAATGGGTCTCTCCTGAAAATGAGTTCTTGTGGGTCAATGAGACTATCTGTATAAATAAAGGGTAAATGGAAAAAAAAAAAATAAAAAAAAAAATATATATATATATATATATATACATAGTCATTTTTACCAATGTTGAGGTCAAATTTGATGAGGTAGTAGTTGAGAGTCATATTCAACACATATTTTGAGTACTAACAGATCGAGACAACTGACAAAATGTTATTCCCAAAGTTTGCACACCAGCAATAACTTAATTCTCCTCATTGTAAGATGATATTTAAAACACTTTCATGAAAGGCAACAGATTAAATTCCTTCATAAAAACTATTAGGCCTTCAGTTTTCATTATTATTAATTGTAATGTTTCATTGCAAACAAATGTGTAAGGAAAGGAAAATAGCATATTTTGTTAATCTAGTAGAATAACCTCATAAAGCCACATATTTCAAAGAAGAAGAATATTGCCCACACATGAAGATTCAGCAGCATGAAACATGGCTGGATCGTCACCCCATCCATGATTGTTTTTACTGAGTCTGAATGCTATAATTGGTTTGTCTGTGTGGCTTCAAAATTTATTTTCCTATATTTTATTTGTTGTTTTAATTTTATCTCTCAATCTTGAGGGCATATATGTCAATTTTTTATTATACATTTATGCCTGAGTTTGTTTCCTTTCCTTGACTCTGTAAACTTTTTTTCTCTAAGTACATTGGCCTCACACATCGTTATATTTTATCATTTTGATTTACAAGGAAAGCAAATATGTTGAGGCTGACTCCAGGTCAAAAATTCAATGAAAGATCAAATTGTGCTTGTCATAATTTAGCTGATATATTGCTATTAAACACTGCTTGATGTGTTTATGCTTGATGTGTTTAAATGCATTTTTACACCAAGATGATGTGTGGGAGTAAATTTTCTCCCTACTCAGTCAAATTTTCTGCCATAGCTTGACCTTTTTTAGGACTTCTCAAATATATTGGCCTAATATCTATTTGGCTTGATATTCAGCTTTCTGACACTGACATTGGCCTATCAGCAAATAGGATAACATCAGTTGAAGGTTGCAGCCAGATATTCATCTGGTGTGTGTGTGTGTCCTGGTTGTGTCACCTTGACTTTGGACTAAAACTGACTAAATTTATTTATTTATTGCTTAGGGTTAGGGCCATGTGAGCTTTGACAAATCTTTCAGCTGAAAATGGGTTAACTAAAGGTTTACATGGTATTTGAAAGAGCTATATTTTTTTCCCCACCCAGAGTTTTCATATCTAATAGGCACGCATGAATAACTTTGCACTTATTCAAAGGTAGTGTGACAAACAGCCCAAGTCATTTTAAACTGTGAAGTATTTGTTATTATGAATAGTCTTGTGTCATTGGCCAATAAAAATGAAACTAAATTACCGGTTCATGGACAACTTGCATGGCACTGTCCATTAGCCTAAATAAAATTATTTTAACTTTGAGTTTAGCCCAGAGTTTTAAATGCGGTATATCCCTGTTTTGCAGAATCTCCCGATTAAAAAAAAACAAGAAAAAAAAAAACAGCTAATATAATGCTTTTGAGAATTCTCCTGCAATCATATTTACTCTAACTCCACTAAACAGCAGGAGGGTATTTGTCCATTAGGAGGGGAAAAGAAAAACTGAAAGGAGAGTGACAACAATTGAAAGTATGAATATAGTGTTAATTAGATACTGTATTTAGCTGCAATCTAAATAAGCAAAGTATAAAAAAAACAAAACAAAAAACAGCAATACAGTATTCCCTCGCTACTTTATGGTTCATTTTTCACGGACTCGCTCTTTTGCGGTTTTTCAAAACAAGATTGGACATGACACACAACTGGCTGATTTATGAATGAGCTGCACAATCGGCAAGGAGTTTTTATTTGAAATAAATTATTTTAAATTATTTACCTGCTGCACATTTGTGTAGCCCACAGCTGCAGAAAAAAAGCTTCCTCCTACATTTCTATACAGCCCATACAGCAGGATAAACTTCCTGCTGCAGCTGATCAGCTGTTCGCCTGCAGAGAGGAAAAGTGTCTGTGGCCAAGAACGCTTGCAGGTGGCAAAAAGCAGATGAAGCAGGGAGCTGAAATCATGACATAATGTGCTCTTTTAGAGCTTTTGGAGTTTAGAAACATTGTTTAAAATATTGCAAGAGTGTGGGAAGTGTTTAAAACACATTATACTATATATATACAAAAATAGGCAGCACGGTGGCGCAACTGGTAGAGCTGCTGCCTCTCAGCGAGCAGGTCCTTGGTTCAAACCCCTGTCCAGGGGCCTTTCTGGGTGGAGTTTGCATGTTCTCTCCGTGCATGCGTGGGTTTTCTCCGGGTACTCCGGTTTCCTCCCACAGACCAAAAACATGCATGTTAGGCTGATTGGTAACTCTAAATTGTCCCTAGGTGTGAGTGAGAGAGTGAATGATTGTTTGTCTCGTTTGTCTCTATGTGGCCCTGTGATGGACTTGCGACCCGTCCAGGGTGTACCCCGCCCCTCGCACAGTGATTGCTGGACATAGGCACCAGCGACCCCCGTGACCCAAAATGGAATAAACGGGTAAAGAAAATGGATGGATGGATGGATATACAAAAATAAACTACTACTTACTACTTGTACTACTATTTCTAATTAGCAGGTCTTCTCTTATCACGGGACTTCAGGATATGGATCCCCGCGGTAAATGAGGGACTACTTTAGTTCTATAACTTACCAGACACTTCAAAAAATGCATATTTATAAGATTAGCCTTTTCTACAGCATGGAACACTAGATAAATACATGAAATAAAGTTAATTTACAACTATTTTATACCTTTTAAATCAATTTTTACTTCTATGTTCCTGCACCCACAGAGTAGTCCAAACTACTTGGTTTCGTGTGTGCATCAAGTGTGTGAGAGTGTGTTTCTGGCATGTAATGCAAAGGAGGCTGCAGCCAGGGATGCAGAAAAGGTTTGTTCATTCTGGCTATTATTGCCTGTTTGCTTTTCTCTTTGTGGGCCTTCCAATGCAGGCCAGGGGCAGTGGGTAAGCCTGTCACCCCAGGGCCCTGGTGCTGCTGGGACATCAAAGCTGTTGGTAACCACAGGCTCAGGAATTCAACTTAAACCCCCCCTCCCACACACATATGCACATACACACATAAAAGTACCCAAATGCACGGAAACTGAACCATACCTTCACTCTTAAGGGGCTGGATACATCGGTTGCTTATTTATCTAAGATGCCTTGATAGTTGACCAAACAACTCTGTAGTGGGTTTTTTACACACAAGTTTTATGCGTGTGCACATACTATGTGTGTGACTGCCATGTGTTAGCATGTTTTCATCATTTGACTGAGCTCTTGAATATGTGTGTCAGGAGACAGACAAGGACAGAAGGATGAACATGACAGGAAACATCTTGCTTGATGTACAGTGAATGTTTGGATACACTTGTCATTTAACAGGATAAAGAAGTTGTGGAGTAGAACGCAAGAGTTTGTCACTTTTGATAAATGAGAGGGAGAAAGCTGGAGAGATGACAAAGAAGGACAGGAAACAAACAGTGGGAGGAAAAAAAACTGTTAATCATTGGGTTATAGACTTTGGTACACGTTAGCACATAGTAACTGCTTTTATGAAAAAAATTAATTGCTTTATGTAGTGTTCAAATTTATTTGTTTTCCTTTGTTATGTCCTTTTTTATATCCCTTTTTTTGTTTTGTTTTTTTTTGCCATTGACATAGACAACAAACCACAATAAAACCAATTACTCCATATGTAGTTTAATGTATTTTATTGTTTATGGTGCTACTTTATCATGTTGTTAGTTATTTTATCTTCTTCATTGTTAAAATAATTTGCCTGAAACCCATGTACAAGTAAACATAAATCTTTACAAACATATTTTAAATAAAGCATACATTTATGAGGTTAAGTGTCTTTAAATCACAGACAAACTTGATGAAAACTTTTTATTATTATTCTACCACAAATTTGTGCTTTATGTAGAGCCACTTTTTTGCTATTAGATGAAATATCTGGTAAGAAAATAATTTTGAGGATCATCCCGGACAAGCCCCCATTTCAAGGATTCAAGGTACTTTATTTGTCATTCGCACCCCATGTGGTACATGTGGTGAAAAAAAAATATGTACACATTGTCACAGTTACATCCAACAATAAAATGTAAAAGAAAAACAGTAATACAATCTAAGATATGAACTAAGAAAAACATCAACTAAGTATATACTAAGCACTAGTAGCATAAAAAAAATTAAGCCGAACAGCAGCATGAACATGAGTCTGTGTGAGCAGATGATCAAGCATGAACACATCAGCATGAAACAGATCAGCAGCAACATGATGTGATTTTTTTTCACAGTGATTATTCTGGTTAGATATTCATGAGCCTAACAGTCTCAGGGTAGAAGCTGTTCCTCAGTCTAGTGGTTCTACACTTAATGCTCCTTTACCTCCTTCCTGAGGGGAGCGGGGCAAAAAGTGTGTGTGCTGGGTGAGTGGGGTACTTCATGATGCAGGAGGCCCTCTTCCTACATCTAGAGGTGTAGATGTATGTGATGGTGGGGAGACAGACTCCAACAGACTTCTGTGCAGCCTTCAACACTCTCTGCAAAGCTTTCCTTTCTGCAGCTGTGCAGCCTCCATGCCACACGTTGATGCTGGAGCACAGGATGTTCTCCACTGCACACCTGTAGAAGGAGGTGAGGACTGAGCTTCCCAGACCAGCTCGTCTCAGCCGTCTGAGGAAGTAGAGTCTCTGATGAGCTTTCTTGATCAGGCTGGTGGTGTTGTTGCCCCAGCTGAGGTTGTCATTCAGGTGTACATCCAAGTACTTGTAGCTGGAGACCACTTCCGCCGCAGATCCTCTTATGTTCAGGGGGGTGTAGATGTGTTTGTTCCTTCTGAAGTCCACAATTATCTCCGTCGTCTTCTTCACATTGATGTGAAGGTTAGTCTCTTTTTGCCAGCCTAGCTTATTGTTAGTCACTGGCCTAGTTAATTAGTCATATATTTTATTATTTAAAATTAAATAAATAAATTAAATTAAATGGATGACAATATGAAAATGTAAATGTCAGGGGTGTAGGGCAGAACATGATGAATGATCATTTAAAGTGTATGTAAAATGTATGTCAAAGGTGCAAAAACCACCTAGCACCCTGGTTCACCCATGCTTGCAACAGCAACTATGCCACACCCAGCTCTCAGGTCAGGTACAATCAACAAAGATCTCCCAAAACTTCTTCTAGGTCAAAATGGGGCTGAAGCCATTAATTCCATTCAACCATTCATACTGAGAATCTCAGCTCTGTCCACAAACATATTTAAACTACTAGCTATATGACATGTCTTCTTCTATTTGTCCATCATTCCAGCTCAAGTAAATGACCAAACTCACATTTTTTTTCCTCTCTTTTTGTGCTCTAAATTAATTTTGAAAGTTCAGAAACAATGGCTATATTATATTATTCTTTGTGGATTTTTGATATGTTCTTTAAAATAAAGTGACTGAATATGAATTCAATTTAACGCAGCTGCACCTTCAACTTGATCTTAACAAAATTGATGTGCTTATATAAAATAGCTCAGGGTGTCCAACCTTGGTCCTCGAGGGCCACTATCGTGCAGGTTTTTATGCTCCAACACACCTGATTTGAATGAATGGGTAATTAACAGGCTTATGCAGAACTTGAAGAGGTAATTCAATCACTGAAGCAGGTGTGTTGGTGCAGGGAAACATAAAACATGAAGGACAGCACCCTTGAAGGACCGGGATTGGATACCTTTGCAATAGCTTTTCTAGAGTAAATCTGGACCACATTCTTAAAAAAAGATTGTCACTATAAATTAAAGGCCTATAACTGTAAACCTACAGTATGTTGAGAAGTGTACAGGTCCTTCTCAAAAAATTAGCATATTGTGATAAAGGTCATTATTTTCCATAATGTAATGATAAAAATGAAACTTTCATATATTTCAGATTCATTGCACACCAACTGAAATATTTCAGGTCTTTAATTGTTTTAATACTGATGATTATGGCATACAGCTCATGAAAACCCAAAATGCCTGTCCCAAAAAATTAGCATATTTCATCCCACCAATGAAAGACAAGTGTTTTTAATACAAAAAACGCCAACCTTCAAATAATCATGTTCAGTTATGCTCTCAATACTTGGTCGGGAATCCTTTTGCATGAATGACTGCTTCAATGCGGCGTGGCATGGAGGCAATCAGCCTGTGGCACTGCTGAGGTGTTATGGAGGCCCAGGATGCTTCGATAGCGGCCTTAAGCTCATCCAGAGTGTTGGGTCTTGCGTCTCTCAACTTTCTCTTCACAATATCCCACAGGTTCTCTATGGGGTTCAGGTCAGGAGAGTTGGCAGGCCAGTTGAGCACAGTAATACCATGGTCAGTAAACCATTTACCAGTGGTTTTGGCACTGTGAGCAGGTGCCGGGTCGTGCTGAAAAATGAAATCTTCATCTCCATAAAGCTTTTCAGCAGATGGAAGCATGAAGTGCTACAAAATCTCCTGATAGCTGCATTGACCCTGCCCTTGATAAAACACAGTGGACCAACACCAGTAGATGACATGGCACCCCAGTGACGGTGGAAACTTGACACTGGACCTCAAGCAATGTGAATTCTGTGTCTCCTCTCTTCCTCCAGACTCTGGGACCTTGATTTCCAAAGGAAATGCAAAATTCACTGTAATCAGAGAACATAACTTTGGACCACTCAGCAGCAGTCCCAGGCGAGATGCTTCTGACCAGTCTCTTGTTCAAGATTGGCTTGACCTGGGGAATGCAGCACCTGTAGCCCATTTCCTGCACACGCCTGTACACAGTGGCTCTGGATGTTTCTACTCCAGACTCAGTCCACTGCTTCCGCAGGTCCCCCAAGGTCTGGAATCGGCCCTTCTCCACAATCCTCCTCAGGGTCCGGTCACCTCTTCTCGTTGTGCAGTGTTTTCTGCCACACTTTTCCCTTCCCACAGACTTCCCACTGAGGTGCCTTGATACAGCACTCTGGGAACAGCCTATTCGTTCAGCAATTTCTTTCTGTGTCTTACCCTCTTGCTTGAGGGTGTCAATGATGGCCTTCTGGACAGCAGTCTGGTCGGCAGTCTTACCCATGATTGCGGTTTTGAGTAATGAACAAGGCTGGGAGTTTTTAAAAGCCTCAGGAATCTTTTGCAGGTGTTTAGAGTTACGTCGTTGATTCAGATGGTTAGGTTAACAGCTTGTTTAGAGAACCTTTTCATGATATGCTAATTTTTTGGGACAGGCATTTTGGGTTTTCATGAGATGTATGCCATAATCATCAGTATTAAAACAATTAAAGACCTGAAATATTTCAGTTGGTGTGTAATGAATCTGAAATATATGAAAGTTTCATTTTTATCATTATATTATGGAAAATAATGACCTTTATCACAATATGCTAATTTTTTGAGAAGGACCTGTATACTGCCATTGGTGCTGGAGATGTGTCAGTTGCCCCAGCTGCAACCTAAGTCATATCTAGGATCTGCTTTAAAGTGGCCCTGCACTTAAATCTCAACATCGCCCTCAACACATTTAGTAACACTGTGAGTTGTTGTCTGAAGCATAATTTCAACATACAAAAATGATTCTCAGACTCATAAAAACACCAAGATTAAAAATATTCTGTTAGAGCAGCTGCCTGATCTTGTCGTGTTGCCGCATCACAGATGTTGGTGCATGACAACTTGTCTATTTTTACGAACACTTCATTTTTTCCCCCCTCGTAGTAATTGTGATGTGCAGTGTTAGTGTTTCAACAGTTCCCACTGATGTTTTAACGTGTTCGACATCTGCTGTCACAGATATCGCACAACTACTAGCAATTTTTTGAAAGCTGTGTTGATGCATTTTTACACCTTTTAAATTTCCTGCGATTTCTGTGATGTTGCAAAACATAAAAAAAAACAATCACTTAGTCTTTTTTTATTTCATTTGTGTTGTTTATTTTTACACATAGAATCAATCCTTGTAATATTACATTTTTGGATTATTCATGCCTTACGGTATTTATTTTTGATTTTGTTTATTTCCCAGTCTGTATTGGCTTCTGTTGTTGACCTTGCTGTTGTAACCTTTATGTTCATTTTGTTTGTATCTTACACTTTAATAAGATTTGTAAGAGGTGAGGCATGCAAGCTCCTCAGGGCTCTTTATTCACTTACATGCACAAGAGTGACAGAGAAAAGAAAGAGAATGAGAGCTTTCTACAGCAGGAAGCATTATATATACTGTACATATATACTATGTATAACATATCCACACATAACAATCATTTGCACTTAAAAGTCAGTGATTAATTGGACTGTGTGGCACAGTGGCTCAGGTTGTTTACACACCTGATAGTCTGGTAGACTCGGTTCGGTTGGGGACCAATATTCATAACATTTTGTTTACATTTGAGCTGGTGCGTTTGCATTCACACTGCACTGTGCAGTTGAGCCAACCTGTTGAACCAACCTGTTCCCCCACTCGCCTGTTGTGGCGCTGCACCAAGAACTACTGAACGAAACAAGACAAAAAACCTCTGAAGAAGACAATTCTTCTTCTTCTTCTTCTGGAAATAAAAAGAAAAACGGAGTGGCATCAAGTTTTAGCAGTTTTAGGAGTTATATTTTGTATTTTTTTTTTTTTCAAAAATGGACTCATAATGAACAGGAGATGAGGTAGAAGACCATGGACAACATTGTTTTTCACACAAGGCAGCTGACGGCTCCATATGAGATAAGAGAAATGCGTGTTTGTTTGCCCTTCACTGTACTCCTCTTCTTACTTGTGGAGCGGGGCCCGGTCTGATTGTATTCACACTGTACTCGAACCGCACTGGAGTTTGCTTCTACCGGACCGAGACCTAGGTTTTAGCCCGGGCCAGAGTTCACCTTTTTGTTCCGTGACAGAGTTCGATGGCGCGTTCACATCTCCCCAAACAAACTGGAGTTCCTAGACAAACGGGCTAGAGTTCGATTAAAGCGGACTAAACAGGACTAGTTTGAATGTGAGTGGGCAGAGCTGTTGCCTCTCTGTGAGAAAGTTGCTGGATCAAATCCTGGCCCGTGACCTTTCTAGGTGGAGTTTGCATGTTATCTCCATGCATGGGTTTTCTCCATTTACTCCGGTTTCCTTCCACAGACCAAAACATGCATGTTAGCCTGATTGGTAACTTTAAATTGTCCCTAGGTGTGAATGAGAGAGTGAATGGTTGTTTATCTCTTTGTGTCCCTGTGATGGACTAGAGACCTGTCCAGGGTGTCCCCTGCCTCTCACCGAGTGACTGCTGGACATTGACACCGGTGACCCCCAATGACCTAAAAAGGAAGAAGCAGGTAAAAGATAATGGATGGATGAATGTTTGTTTTCAGGCTATTTTCATAAAAGACATGAACTATTGACATGGCTACTTGTCTATACCTTTTTCAGTAGCATTTATTTTTACCCAAAGCTTGAGAAAGCTCGATGGAAATTGTGAGGATGATAATTAATGTGCATAATGTGCGTAAATAACATGCATTTCTTGGCAACAGGCAATGCAGTGAAGTGGTCAGCACTGTTGCCTCACTATGAATCTCTTGGGTTCAATTGGCTTTGATTTCTTATGTGAAGTTTCCTTGTTCTCTCTCTGCATGTGTAGGGTTTCTCAGGGTACACTCCAGTTTCTGTTGCTAAATTCACAAGCATGCATGTGAGGTTTACTAACCAGTCTTAATTAATTTAAGGTGTGTGTGTGTGCATAGTTGTTGGTCTTGTGCATTTCTCTGCTTCGCCTATGATAGACTGGTGGCAATTCTTGGGTGTACTCTGTTCTGGCAATAATTTCCATAATGGCAGTAAGACTTTAATGAAAAAAAAAAATATATATAAACTTTAGTGTAATCAAAAAGTATATCCTTTTAACTTAAATCGACACATTCTTATGTGAAAGTACATGACCTTAACTAACTTGATTCAGTCTCTACTGTGGTCACAGTTACTATAGATTACATCTTGTCTTTCTAAAACGATCCATAGACTCACACTCCATGTGTCCTTGAGTCTTCTCACTGCCACAGCTCACAAGAAAAGGTCTCTGCATTCATACATGGCTTACTTGAGAGATCACTATCCACCCACAAGGAGCCAAGTGGTGACATTTTACCTTCATCAATTGTGGTTAACTTTGAAACGATGTCAGATGGAAGGATTCGCCTTCCGGTGGGTGTGAGTAAGTATGAATGCATGCAAGAAAGAAGGAGGTTGTTTGCGTGTGAAAAATGTTCTTCGGTGGTGCGCTCATATGACTGTGTCAGTTTGTGTGTGCTTATTAAAGACAGTCAGGCCTCAGTGATCAGCCCTTTAGCTGTCCCCGCACAGCAAATACAACCGTACATTCCCAGTGCAGCCAAGTGTAGTGACTGCCACGTTAAGACCACCCGAACGTCCTGCAGCTGCGTGCGTGCATTCAGATTTTGCATCTTGGTGTTTGTCATGTTGTTCTTCACTGACAAAATATTATCAAATAAATACTTACATATATGCCTAATTAACAAACAAAATAAATAAATATAGCATTTATGTCATGTATGCTTTACTTTTTTTTAAACCAATCAAGAATGTTGTTGCTTTAATATTAACCTTTTATGTATAAGATCTTGATGTTATTGTGACATTTTTAGTATAATTTCTCATAAGTGACACTGATGCTAAATGTTACACATATTTATATATATTCTTAGGAATCTAACAACACATATTTAACATTATCTGCATTGACTGTACTTTGTTAAAACATGTTGCAGATACATTACTAAAATGACATATTTATATATTTATTGCTTTAAAAAACATCTGCACTGAACAAACTTTGTAATAATTCTTGGACTTTAGACACACTTGACGTGACACGTTTTTTAAGCAACTTAATAAATAAAATTACAGTATGGTGTCACAATCATGTTACATTAAATAGTTTTGAATGCTGTTGCCATGATGTCTCCACAGTTTGATGGTAATACTGTGGCAGTGTCATTAGCAAAATCAAAAGACACTAATGAAATCAATTTAAACTTAGCAAGGATTGCTAATTTCAAAAAGGCCACTTTTGTAACACATTATTATATTCCTGTTTATTGTTGAAACATTTTTGTGTGCATGCTCTTGGCTTTGTGTTGATCTTATGCCGTTATTTTAAGACATTGATAATAGATTTAAAAACTTTAACCTAAAGAAACAATCAGGGTGTCTGAAGCTAAAATGTTTTTTGGAACACCACTGTTTCTGACATACTGTATACATGCTTCTCATCTCCCTTCTATTTCATTACTGATAATAAAAGAGCCTTAAAAATACATTCAGCATGTGAGGCATATGTGTGCACATATGGCTTTTATTATAGTATATTAAATGTTTTAAAATGATCCTACATTATGACATCTATTCATCTATCCATCCATTTTTTTTTATTTTTTTTTTTTACCAGTTTTCTTTCCATTGGACGCTGTGGTGCAACTAGTGCCTATCTTCTGCAGTCACTGGTTGAGAGCCAGGTACTCTCTGGAAAGGTCACAAGTCCATCACAGGGACACATAGAGACAAATGAGGCAAACAACCATTCACACTCTCACTCAACCATATACACAATTTAGAGTTACCAATTAGCATATTGTGTGCTTTAGTCTGTGGGAGGAAACCAGGAGACAACCCAGACATGCATTGAGAGAGCATGAAGACTCCACACAAAAAGGCTAAATCTGTGACCTTCTCACAGTGAAGTCACAGATCTAACCACTGCTGCCATTTTACATATTATCAAAACATCCATCCATTATCTTTTATCAGCTTATTTCTTTTTGGGCTGTGGGGGTCACTGGTGCCCATGTCCAGCCATCACTGTGTGAGAGGTGGGGGACACCCTGGACAGATCTCTAGTCCATCCCAGGACTACATAGAGACAAACGAGACAAATAACCATTCACTCTCTCACTCACTCCTAGGGACAATTCAGAGTTGCCAATTAGGCTAACATGCATGTTTTTGGACTGTGGAAGGAAATCAGAGTACCTGGAGAAAATCCATGCATGCACAGAGAGAACATGCAGACCCCACTCAGAAAGGTCCTAGTTAAAAAAATACAATATAAGTACATATGTAGCATTTTTACCAATGGATATTATACTTCAGGTGTAAGTTGTAATAACCATTCTTAAAATGTTCATTTAATGATGCAGCTCAGCATTTGTAGCCCTCTTCATCATCTTGACCCCTGAGGGCAGCATTCATCAATGGCAGACTTTGTGCCAACAGGAATTTGTGCTGCCAAAACTGCTTCATCTCTCAAACTTGAGGCCTATCTATCTGTCTTTGTCTCAACCTCTCCTGTAAGGCCTTGAACTGTCATTTACACCGGGACAAAGGATCCAACCTTTAAAGGTTGAGGGATGCTTCAGAAATGAGCACTGACCTTTCTTGCAAATTACACACACTCACATATTCACCCACAAATAGCACGGATGGTTAGAAGAAGTGGGAAGATTAGTTGAGCAAAAATGGCAGACAGCAGTGTCCAAGAAGATTACTGTACTCATCATCCACAGATTTCCCTCTTTTGCTTATTCATTTCCCTCCACCTCTGTCTGCTCAAATGGATGGCAGCAGACATTTGTCAAGGTGAAGGAAGCTCGACCCACGCCCTCTGATACACCAGAGCAATTTTTTCCATTTCTTCCGCTCTGCTTGTCTTTTGCTAGGGTTCAATTTCAGCACCTGGAGGTGATGGTGAAGTGCAAACCAAGAGAAATGCTGCAGGAATTTCACTGATTAATCCAAGACCCTCGCTGCTCTTCAGCTGGTTATGAATTGCTGCTGTTTCCAACAGCTGTATTGATGTGCCTGTTTTATTATCATCTTCCAGTAAATGCAGTTTTAGAGACTCTCTAAAGATGTAACTGTCATGGAAGCAAACTGATTTGAATATAATGAATACTAAACAATGAATAAATTATAGCGTTTGTGAGGATGAAATGGCAAGTCATCCATGGTAGTTTTGTTTATCAAGAAGGCTGAGGAGAAGGGTGGAAATAAAGGTCTAATTACATTTGTTTAGTAAATAAACAAGTGTAATAAAATTTGCTAATAAAATAAATTGTGTAAATTGTGTGTTCTCAATCAGTAACTTTATGTAGCACCGGTTGTTTGCATGTTTCTGTGGTTGGGGGGTCAGACGGGGATTACAGCTCAGTGCCAGGGGTAATTGAGCTGAATGGTATTGATGAGCCCTCACTACTAATGAGCTTTAACCAATTAATCCATCGATTTACATGTAAATGGCTCCTGAAAGGTTACTGGCTGCAGCTGGGATCTGCATGTACTTACCATGCTAATGCTGAGTTGAGTGACACATCAGCACTGATGCAGTTTTTTAAAAGGTAGAAAGATGGAAATTGTCACTGAAGTCGGCATGATTGCTGGATTCCTGATAATTGATTTGTATTACATTATTAGGTGTGAGGTAGGTGTGAAGATATGGATCCACAACAGGTGCATAAATATTTTATGTGGTATACAAGTATTGGTCTTTTGACATTTCTGCATCACTCACATCTGGATATAGGTGTACATGTTTATTTCATTTTTTTTATTTATATTTTATTTTTTTATGCTTGTCAAGGCTGGTTTATTAAATATAGATTGCACCTTTTAAATAACAAAAAACACAGGCATAAAGTAAATATGTTTTATAGTGGCATCATTTGGTTTTAAGGATCAACTCACTGCACATTTTTAAAAATAGTCCACTCTAAGAATACAAGGGATAAGAGATACAATCCCATGATTTCTAGTCAGGAGACCTAATAATGAGTCCCATAACTGGAGCATATTTATTATTCTCAGCATGTGTAACCTACAGTGCTAATTTACTTTAATATGCAACATTTAGTTGTCTGACTATATTTAGTAAAAATAAAATAAAAAATGATTATACCCCACCCAAATGTGTGTGTATATATATATATATATATATATATATATATATATATATATATATAT
>NC_056510.1:15415219-15421122 GCF_014905685.2 Nematolebias whitei | reverse complement strand
ATATATATATATATATATATATATATATATATATATATATATATATAGTTATGTGTTCTAAGTGGGTGTACATATTTGTGGAATTTTAGTTCTTCTCTCACATCTACAGTACTTAAGAGAGTAAATAAATGTCAAATCAAAAAAAGGGTTTCTCCACACATTGTACTCTAACACGATGATTCCTGATCAATTACTCTGTAATTACAAGTTAATAATGCTTTGCTTTGCATAATTGACAAAGGACACATTTAAAATTTCAGTCACATCTTAGTAAACGTTCATAAAAAAAGGAAAAAAAAATGTATATATGTGCTCTCCATATATATGCATACTAGTTCTATCAACCAATTTAGCATGGTATCAACTAGACATTGTGTATTCGTCCTGGTAATGCTGTGTTTTGCATCCAAAAAGCTTCAGATCACTTTAACTACATTTTTTTAGTTTTGCAATACTTTCTCTTTCACAATAATTTTCTTTGTTTTTCCTCCTAGTGTAAGGATGCTCTCATGAAGAATAGCTAATTGTGGCTATTTAGAAATGGGCTGCAGAGTCTTTCATTTAAAACAATATGGCGTGGCACAGATCTGCTATCAGCCAGCTAACTGAGGTTCAGTGTTAATTACATATGCTCTCAGCTTAACCACGAGACTCAATAAATTGTCCCCAGGTGGGAAAAGAATGGGCTTCATCTTCATTTCTCATAAATGCAGTTGAGCTAATTATGATACTGCATGTGAACTTAGCAGGACTATAGTTTTTTTTTTTTTTTTTTTTTTTTGGTAGGCTCGTGGCCACTTGAGAGCATTAGCTTTTTGTGTTTGTGCATTTGTGTGTGCATATGTTGACGTGTCTGTTTTGAGAAAACGTGCATCCATGTGAATGGGATGCTTCAGAGAGTTTTGTCCGATGTGTACATGTGTGTGTATGTTTGCATAATCGGCCATGGCAAGTCTACAATTGGCACATGCTGAAACATGCAACTTCCAAAGCCAACAGTTTCTGTTAAGTGAGATGTGCTGTTATAATGATGCCATCTATCATTCCTTTCATGTCCTCATTCCTTTATCCCCTCACTCCTCCATCACTGTCTCTGTGGCCTCATTAATTTAGCCTGGACTATTTATGGGCCTATGAAAACAATAAGTAAAGAGAAAAAAATAGTTTTCCAAGCACAAAAGATACTTCCAATGCATGCGAGACTTGAGGAACTTTGTTGAATTAGAGGGAGCGTACCACATCACGTTCAGTTAATTGCACTCAACCTTGGACATCTGGTTATCATTGGAGAATGGTTTCATACACTATACAGTCATGGAAAATCTTAGCACACCCTCTCTCATTTGTAAGATTTAACATATCAGGAAATAATTACAAAAAAAAAAGGTTATTGACTGGTCATTTTCAAATTATGACATTTGGTAGAAAGCAGCACAAGGCATATGTGTTATAGAACATAAATCTAGCACAAATAAGCCAAAAATACATGAGCCATTTGTTAAAAAAGGAAAATAAACTCTATAATTAAATGTTGCAGCAATATTCTAAAGTATTTAAATATCATGATGATATCAATGTCTCACATCAGTTTGACATTTTTATATATTTTCTGTTGTTGTTTTTTTTGGTATTCAACTCATTTAGGTTTGGCGATACTGTTACAGTATATTTTTTATTGGCTTCAGGACCTTGATTAGGCCAATGCAACCCTTTAATCCTATCATAATATTATTATTATTTATTCCTATCCTGTTATCCATTTGTTGTTGAGAAATCATATATGTCTGTAGAATAGTTTACTGTCAACTCAGTGACTTCCAAGTGCCCCCATTGTCTTGAGGTTGGTTGCAAAACAAGCCAAAATCAACCTTTCTCCATTGTGCTCAACAATTACTATGATTTGTTTCATTTTACAGATGTGATACTGTCCATTATGGCTAAAAAGCTCCACTTTGTTCTTGTTTGTTTGAAGGACATTGCTCAAGGTATCCTGTGGTTTGCCTAAAAGCAAGTTTGCTTTCAAACTGTGTTGTCAGAGAAGGGGCTTTCCCAAAGGCACTGTGCAAAAAACAAGTCACATTTGTTCAGTCTTTTTTTTTTTTTTATTCTACTAAAATAATGTTAACATTTACTATTCTAATTATAGTCTGAGAACCTGAGACCCTACAGCATTTACACCTTTACATTTTCTTTAATTAATCCAAAGTCGGAACTTGGGCTGGACTTTCACTTTTAGAAAAACAGTGCACAACGTTCTTCCTCATGGGAATTTGCACCCAAAAGACTTCTGACAGAAGATTTGTGATACCTGAAAGCATCACCATGACTAGGAAAACTATGTTGGGCGCAAATGTCCATTCATGCCACTTTCATATGTTTGTTTATGCATAACCGTGAAACGCTTTGCATTAACAACTCTTCGCCAGGCTTCCTTTTTAATGATGCATTACCCTGGATAGCTGTTAGTTGGGAGAAGGAAGGTTATCACCCTGTTATAGAGTGAAATACCATGTGTTTGCTCAGCAGGAGAACATTCCTGCTGGCTCCATGATTTCCTTAGGTCATTCATGCAGTCCTCATCCCCACTGTAATGGCATTGTGCTGGGGCTCAACTGCCCCACCAGGCCCCCCACACTTCAGCCTTTGGCCTCCCTGACAGCATTGCCCTTCAGCTGCCTGTCAGCTACACCAATCCTGTGGTGGATGATGGGAGAGAAGAAGGGATGTGGTGATTTGAGGCCAGAGATGGGGGTAAAACTTTTTTATGATCTTTCATGACCAAAAAAAAAACAGAGGAAAATGAATGACATCTGCCACTATTTTTCAACAAAGAATACTCAACACACATCTCTTCTCAAAGCTTTTTTTTTCTTCTTTCTTTATTATGTGTGTGTAAAAAGAGCTGTTCATCATTATTCAAGGATAAAGCTGATTATAGGTGATTAAGCCCTGCCCATCCATCATGCTTGCCTTTTAGTCTGTCACTGGCCCCAGTGTTATAGAGGGACTCCAACATATAGATATGTGTGCTTTTTTGCGTGTGGAAGAGTAAAAAATGCGCAACAACAGAAAACTCTATACAAATTTACTGTCCATAAACACTATTATTACTCTAATAGTTAATAACTTCTTAAGTAGAGAGAAACAATCTAAAAGGGTTGTAATTATGTTGCTTAATCCTAAAATAACACACAAAAGCATTCAAATTGTTGTTTCAACTTAAGTGGACCGTGGCAACTCATTCTTTACAAGACTCATTGCCAACCCTATGATGAATGTCCACTTTCTCTCATGATGAATGACGGCAGTGAGAGCCTTTCTTGTTCCTGTTATTCCTCATAACAACAACCCAAAGCAATGCTAACCAGTTTTCCCAAGGAGGAAAGAGAATTTCCTTGAATGAGACTTAACTGATTTAATGTTCTGGTGTTAGGTTCTTATGGACGGTTTGACAGTTAATAACACTGACAATGTCAACAAACTGTGTGAACTGTGGGAAAAAAGAAGCTTGACTAATTCTTCTCTTTGTAAATTCCCGTGCAGGATTCTGCCTTCAGCTGTTTGTGATAAACTTATTTTTAGATAGGTTTTAAGGAAAATTATAGTTTTGTTTCTGTTTTATCCCATTGTAACAACATTTAATGTAGACTATGTTTCTCCGAGTCTCTAGAACATTGTGTGGCATTATAACAGTTTTATAATGGGGTCAGAGACATTTCATTGCAGTTTTTACAGAGTACCGTGTTAGGTTTCACAAGTTGTGGTCAAGAAGGTTGAAAATAAGAGTGACCAACAAAAATCAGAGTTGTATTATAAAGCTTTTGTCATTTTGATGTGTATATGAAAACATTTGGTGATACATTAACAATATTGTGGATTTAACAACATGTGTGCCAATATATGTCCTTCCTCATCCTCAGCACACAGACGGATATTTAATTGTTTTATTTCTAACCTACAAAGCCCTCAACAACCTAGCTCCATCTTATATTACATATCTTATTGTCTCATATTTTCTTAACAGAGCTCTTTGTTCTCAGACTGCAGGCTTACTTGTGGTTCCTAGAGTTTCCAAAAGCAGAATGGGAGAAAGATCTTTCAGTTATCAGGCTCCTCTCTTGTGGAACCAACTTGCAGTTTCTGTCCGTGAGGCTGACACATTGTCCAGTTTAAAGACTGGGCTTAAGACTTTCCTTTTTGATAAATCCTATAATTAAGTGTGGCTTGTTATGCTGCCATAGGCTTATTGTACTAGAGAGAAATTTGACCTTATTTCTTAACATTAGTTGTTACAACTGGATAGTTTTCATTTTAAATTATTTCTTTCTTAACATGATTCTCGACCTGCCATTGAGTATATGTTCCTCCTTCCTGTTCCTCTCAAACCCAGCCGGTCAAAGCAAATGGCCGCTTGTCCTGAGTAGGGATTGAACGACTAAATCATTTTTAAACTCGACATTAATCGAGTAGTTGATGACGTCATAGCAACTCAAGATGCAAAAATAAATAAAACCGCATAAAAACATAATTATTTACAAACAAAAAAAAGACCAACAAAATATCGGGAGCATATAGTATGCTTCTACAATTTATCATACTGCAATTAAGTCACAGAAAAACCCAAACTATTAGTTATTATTATTAAGCTGCAAAAGTGAAAGAAACGTGTGGTACGTAAAAAACAAAACTAAAAACAGTGGGGCGGACGACCACCCCGCACCACCGCCAGCTGTGGTGCACATTAGGTTTAGTTTTAGAGGTTAATATTATTATAGTTTTTTTTATAGGTTTAGAGATTAATAATTTTTGCTTTTTGTTTCTGAAACAAGGTCAGAAGGAAGCTGGTTCTGGTTCGGTCGATTGGACATGGTGTTACACCATATTCTGTGACCTGAAACACTGCATGCAACACCGCCCCCTACGGTCATAATATACGGTGGTCACAGAATATGGTGTAACACGGGTTTGCAACGAGCTCCAAACAGTCAGGAAGTTGATAAATGTTCTGTTTCCTTACGGTAGTTGAACCGGAAGATTCATCTTTAGTGAAATATTTCCATACTATTGATGTATTTCTACCTGTGCCAAGACTGGGCCTGCTTTGCGCCATCCGTCTGCTTGGAGGAATCCATTTTGTAGTCCACGCTTGGTGCGGATCATGTGACGCAATGACATAACTGCAACTTAATGACATCACTGTGAATACTGGATGTGAAATAAAAAAAACTCGAGAGATGTCCTAGGAATCGATGTGTCGATTACTCCAGTAGTCCTTTAAAGCACTAGTCCTGAGCCTAGTTCTGCTGGAGGTTTCTTCCTCATGAGGGAGTTTTTTCTTTCCACTGTTGCCTTCATGCTTGCTCAAAATGAGAGTCCCGTGATGGAGTTAAACTCAAAGCAGTCAGTTCCTCAGATAAATAATATTAACTTACTTTTTATGTATCTTAATGTTTCTGCGCAGTGCCTTGAGATTACTTCTGTTGTGACTTGGTGCAATATAAATAAACTTAATTGAACTGATGCTACTGAAAAGTATAATTAGCTCATATGGCATAGCCTTTCTAGATTTTTATTTATTTATTTATTTTTTATCTGGGAGAGTTGAAAAAAAAAACAAGATTCAGTGTCATAATACAAAAAGGTTTTCCTGATGGGTTATGGTTATGCTCTTTGTTGGTTTTCACCTTTTAGTTTTTCAGCATCTGGGTTGTGCATAAGGCAGATGGGGCATGGTTTTAAACACTTTTTTTTTCATTATTCAAGAAATAAAAACTCAGCTAATTTTTTTGCCTGTAATTGTTGACACCCCCCCCCCCCCCCCCCCCCCCCCCCCCCCAACATCCAAAGACCGTCGTACCTCGCCATAAATAACTCAACAATATAGAATTTGTGTGTTTTGGTGT
>NC_056510.1:15399309-15415119 GCF_014905685.2 Nematolebias whitei | reverse complement strand
CCCCCCCCCCCCCCCCCCCCCCAACACACACACACACACACACACACACACACACATATAGAAACAATGTTGCAGGTCAACAATTAAACAGTGTTATGTGTTAGGAGAGTCAGTTTGTATTTGTTTTAAGATAATAAAAAGCAACAAGCAGGGCATTATGCATTTCCATTGATCAACAAGTTTTGGTGAAATATTTTAGCATTCCTCTGTCTAGACAAGTTGTGTCCTGATATTTATTTACTGTGCTCCACAAAATGAGCTGGGCCTTTTCAGACCTCGACTAGTATTATCTCTGTGGGGTGCTGCTCTGGAAATAAACTTTAGCTGAAAATGCATTTTTGAAAGAGTCAACCAGAACAGAACTGAACACAGCTTCAGCTTGCAAAGTCAAAAAAAGGTACAAGTAGAAGGTTGTGACTAAATTGTTGCCCAGCAAAATGAACTAATTAAGATGTGCATATTGTTTGAATTATTTATACTTCTTTCACTCAGACTTTTGTACTCTCCACGCCATCATTTTTGATTTTGTTGTATTGGGAGAACTTGTGTCTCTTTTATCTGACAGCTACCAAATTTTTTTTATTCCTAAATAAAGCTAAATTTGGTAAACCTTTGGAACTATGTGGCCCCTCATGGCTCCATGGACCCACATTCTTTGTTGGGTTTTATACCTGCCAGTTGTTGCAACAGTATTTCATCTAGGACAGTGTAGCATTTTTTTCTATATTTACATCCCAATCAACTGAGATTCTCATCTTGAGTAGTTGTCATATATTTATCACGTCTTGTTTTAGTAATTTAACTTCATCTCACTTGACTTTTGCGCAGTATCATAGAAATTTAATGGCTCTCTGGTGATTTTTGCACGAATGTAGAGATTAGTTGAATGAGTTTTCATGAATGGACTAATTTGAATACTATCTAAGATTCAGTCATCAGTGATGACTAAACACATGCTATGCACACTACGTGCTGTCTACCAACTGAAGCAGCAATTTTAACTTATCTCTGCAGACTGCAAGTTTTGTGTTTTATATTTACATTTTATTGAGCTACATATGTGTCCCTGTATGAACTAAATGTACAGCAAACTAAAAGCATGCTCAACTTGAATTGCAAATGGGAAGCAGAGTGCAAAATACGATTTTACTTTGATTAACAGTTAACTAAATTAATGTTGGCCCACCTTTTATATGAGTCTTTGTGTGCATGTGTGTGTTTGTGTGCTACCTCTGAGGGTGATCAGAGTCCAGTAGGATGAGAGGGAAGGTAAGGAGGAGTGGGTAAGGTGAGAGTCTTGATGTGTACTTGGATCATCCCAGGAAGTCTGGCTCTGTCTGTCGTTCACCTGCGCCAGTCTGTCATTCTCTCTCTCACACACACACACACACGCACATATACATACACACACGTTTGTCTTACTATCTTTACTTTACGGGGACTTTGCATTGACTTCCAT
This sequence comes from Nematolebias whitei, assembly GCF_014905685.2. Classification (NCBI taxonomy): domain Eukaryota; kingdom Metazoa; phylum Chordata; class Actinopteri; order Cyprinodontiformes; family Rivulidae; genus Nematolebias; species Nematolebias whitei. The sequence continues at coordinate 15,413,660 of NC_056510.1, read as the reverse complement.
TCATTTTTCATTCAATTCTATAGCCTAACCCTGACCCTAACCCTAAACCTAACTCATCCTCAAGTCACATCTTAGTCCTGAACCTAACCCCTAACCCTAAACCTAACCATTACTAGTGCATGCCTAACCTAACCCATCTGCAATTCACACCTTAGTCCTAAACCTACCCCCTAAACCCCCAACGAGACTTCTTATGGGGACCTAGCTTTGGTCCCCATAAAGAGCAGTTGGTTCCCACAATGCATGATTTTTTTTGTAAAATTGGTCCCTACAAGGTAACCTGAAACAAAAAACACATACATAGGTTTACACATAAACGGCATTAACTGACAGAAATGTAGATTAACATGCATTCGGTAAGAGCAAAACTAACTGTTTATTCATACATCCTTTATCTGTGTGTGTCACCAGAATCACAAAATGCTGATTTATGAAGAAGTATTTTTCTCTCAGTCTCTTCATGACACAGTAACTCGCTGGGATTTTTTCTCAGCAGCAACACATGGTGGGACACCCGTGGTGAGGTGTGTCATTTGAGGAGTGATTTAGTGCTGTTTTGCCCCAACCACTGCTGAGACACCTGCCCCAGGAATCCTGCAGCACTCCCACAGACACACACACACACACACACACACTGCTACACAAAGATGCCATGATGGACACATTCTCACTAACTAGTTTAACACAACCATAACCACCTCATGCATCACTCCATACAGCTTGACGAGGCTTCATTTTTCTGTTTCTGTAACACTGTGAAATGAAACACTGTGGTGTAACTCTGTGAATTGTGGACTGAAGCATTCAGTTATGGATTCCTAAAATTTTCACGAGGCGCTTAATAGTATTCATGGAAAATACACTTCACCACCAACCATTTGTCTCAAGATATGTGATGTTGTACTTTTTAAGTGTAATGGTGCTTATTACATTGCGTGAACCGAGTAAATCCTGAGATCATCATTAAATAAAACGTTATTTGAGTGCAGAAAATAAAATTGTACAGTTTTATGTTAGCAGAAGGACTTTAAAGAACATTAGGGAGTTTATTTAATCAACGACACTGCAACAGGTCTACTTTAGAGCGTGGTGCAGCTCTTTATGATCTTGACTTACTGTATATATTTCTAATGTTTGAACAACTGTACCATTGGGGAAAATGATTTTGTGGAGTATAATAATTGCTTGTCCAGATACAGGACTAAATCAAATGTCCAGGAAAACCGTGCTGGTTGTAAATATAAATTACTGTTGTTTTAAATATTAGTTTAAAGACAATAATAATAATATAATGTATAACTACTTTGGTGAATATAAAAATGACAGATTCATCTATTTTTAGGGTAATTTAACTTCAATTTTTATACACCAGGCATTGGGTTACAGAAAAAAAATAGTATTTCCCTTTTTTCTCAAAAACAACACAGCATACAGAATAAAGCATCACATCTAATTGAGCTAATTTGAATGCAGAAAACATCACGAAGGGGTTGCAACATCGGCATGAAGCTGTGAACTATAATGTTGTTTGGTTATATAAAACCTTTATCAAATTGCCTCTCATTGCATCCCCTGTGGCTCGCAAGGGAATTAGATTAGACTAGAAGGCATGTGCCACACAAATACATTTTGACCTTCTTGCATCTGACAGTGATTCATTGACAAGATGTCAGCAAATTATATACATGTAAGATTAGCATGCAATTTACAATGGTGTTGGGTTCAATTACGATTAAACTAGGGTCAAAATATTTTTGTTCATTCTCTTAAAAACAAAACAATATATATATATGCACAATCTAGAACTCTTGGCTGAAAATCCTTTGTATTTTTTGTTACTTGACATGCAACCACTGAGCATTTCCTCCCAAAGCACTGTTTGCTATTGACAATCAAATTCTGCATGCCCCAAAAGACACACATTTCTTTCAGGCTATTTTGTAAATGAAGAAAAAAAACATTTATAGTTTTGAAGGGCAAAATGATAAATCATTGTTATTATTATTATTATTTATTTAGTAACTGAGGCAGCATGGTTCAAGTTCAAGTAGGTATATTGTCATTGACATCATGTGGTACATGAGGTGGGACAAAATTATGTACACATGGTCCCAGTTTCACACAAAAATAGCAAAAATACAAAGTATAAAAATAAACCGTATATAAGATATACACTAAGATATATGCTAAATGAATGCCAAATGGCTCGCCAAAAGATCTAAGATATACACTAAACACTAATAATACAAATCAATATGGCCTAACAACAGCAGCCCGAACATGAGTCCATGGTGAGCAAACGGGTACAAATGGAGAGAAGGTATGGTTAGCATTGTCGCCTCACAACAAAAAAAAGTAACAGGGTCATCTTCCAATTGGGGCCTTTCTGGAGTTTACGTCCTCCCTACACCCTTGTCAGTTTTCTCCAGCTAATTTTGTTTCCCCACACAGACCAGAAAGATGAATGTTAGGTTAATTGATAACTCTAAATTGGCCTTAGATGATAGTGTGAATGCTTGTTTGTCTCATTTGCTTCTGTTCAAGCCCATGGCCTCAGATTTAGAGGAACTGATCCTCATCTTTATGAACAGAATTGGTGACAAAGGGCAACATTGGCTGAGTCCAACTCTCACAGAGAATGAATCTGACTTACTGCCGGCTATGCGGACCAAGCTCTGACACCGGTCATACAGGTACCTAACTGTCCGTATCAAAGGACCTGGTACCCCATACTCCCGGAGTACCTCCCACAGGGTTCCCTGAGGGACGCGGTTGAACGCCTTCTCCAAGTACACAAAGCACTGGAGGGGAAAATGTAAACAAATGTTCCGAATTTTGTTCCTCAATTGAACCGAGTCTACTGGACTATCAGGTGTGAAAATGATCTGAGCCTCACTGTGCCAGACCAACATGTGTCGAGCAATGTTGAATTAACTTTGCCCTTTTGTGAGGAGTCCAGTGCCATCTGAATAAGGTTGTTCAAGGGCTAATGTCTATGACAGTATTCAAAGGACACAACTGACTTTCAAAGCAGCAGACATCTTTCTGTAAAGTTACTGTAGATCACTATCCAGTGAGCATCCCAAATTCATGTGATTCCTAAAAGTCCAAAGGAAATGTTGCTGTTTTTTTTTTTTTTTTTTGCCTCAGTCTTTACTGAGTACAAGTAACATTGGTTACAAGTGTTTCATGTTTTGTTCAGGGTTGATCTGTATATGTGTGCAATTGTTTCCACCAGTTTTACAAACCATGTGTTTTCTTAATTTCTCTATTTTTCTCTGTTCTATTTTTCCTGCCTTACCCACTCTTTATAATATTACATTTTTCACTCATTTTACTCAGTAAACTAATTCCTTTAAAAAACTTATAAATCTAATGTTTTTTTTTTTTTTTTTTTTTTCTCGGTTACAAGCTATAATTTGTTGTACCCATCAAACAAAATAGACACTGTTCTACATGTAAACCTAATATTCATTTTTTACTGGAATATGTTCTTGCAAATAGTCTTTTTTTCATAATGACATTGTAATTGATAATCAATAAGATCTACTTTAGAAAACATTATAGTACTGGTAGTTGCTTGAATTTCTTACAAGCTAGTATAACATTAGGAACATAAATCTATCTGTCTTCCATAATAATTTTCTCTTTATTAAATAGAAATTGTGACATGGTTGCCTCTGGCTACTATTGTCAAATACTGGATAATGGGACAATGCTCTAACCAGATAAATCACCAAGATGACGACAACTAGTGTCTTCTGCATGAAAAGGCATCTTGTGTACACGACTGGTTATCAGTCATGTAAAGAGAAACATAATAGTCCTGTAAAGGATGAGCTGAGGCAAATGGGTTTAAACGCTGGTTGGGTTGTGTGCGGCGTTTCCAGGGAATTTAACAGTGGAACGCACATTTGTTTGTGAATGTGAAAGGCCATTACAAGGTCAGTGTCTTCTCCAAACAGTGGCTGCAAAGAGACAGATATACATTCATGTGTGTAGTAAATGCAGACAATGGTGATTGGTTTGTGTGTGAAGCCTAATCTCACCAGATAACACATTTTAATTTGTGAATATAAATGGTGAGATACCAGCACACTCCTTGTGTGAATTTGTTGTTGTTGTTGTATTTTGTTTATTTACTTATTTATTTATTGCTGCTGTTTTCTTGACAATTTTCAAGCCCTTCCTTTTTAAACATCTAAAGGTGACATAATAAAGTGAAATAATCATAGGAGAATTACAAAACGTTGGAGCTAAGAATTAATTAAATAAAAGTTGATGAAATTATATATTTTTTCTTCTCCCCATCCTACCACATGATAAACTATTATTAAGAAATTGTGAACCACAATGTTTGCTTATAGAGTTGTAACAAGATGTTTAAATTTGCTGAAATGATTTATCAAAATGTATTTGATTTCTTGGTTGGAAAATTAGTTACTAAAATTATTATCATTACTATCTTTTTTTATCATTACAACTTGTTGGCTCTCATTTTGAATCTGCAAGCTTCCGGTTAGTAGACCAATGCATGTATTTATTTTTATTTTTTATTTTTTTATTATTAATATTTATTGTTTTTTATTAAGCTCATATTTAATAGAGCAAAGTAAATGAATGTGTGTGTTTTGCACACTACTAATGTTAAGTTAGTATTACATTTTCAATTAAAAAAAGACAATTATATATTATTTTGTTTGTTGAATGTGATCATCTCAACTTTTGTTTTTCCATAAACTTGTTGTTAAGATCTCATTTTTATATGTGTATGTTTGCACACTTTGATGAGTGAGGGGAGTGTGTGTTTCACTTGGTTTACTGGATGGCCTGGATATTCTTACTGACCTGGCTAATCTCTGGAGTGTGCAGTGTGTAGGAAATGGTAATTGCATCCTTGATGGATCCAGCAGGGATTTGATCCATGCCTCTACATGTGTGGGGTTTGTACAGTGCTTGGCCTGTTTTGTCCCATTTTATTGTCCTTCACAGCAGCTGTGTGTATACACAGACAAGCACACATGTGCATACACATTGGGATTTAACGTGATTGCTATTCCCCTTCCATCCTCTGGTAATTTAGTCTTAAAGACAGGCCCCACGGGGATTTTTTTTTCCCTTTTTTTTTTTTTAACAAAAAAGGTCTACCGTGTACTATAGTAGTAAAGAAGAATAGTATTGACTTAAACTGTTTTTAACATTAATATAATTACAAAAATAGAAATCTGCACACATACGGGATTATCTGCACTACGTGGGACCTCAGATGAGTTACACATAGCTCACAGTTAGCATAACATGGCTTTGTTTTACTAAGTTATTATGTGTGTATGTATATATATATATATATATATATATATATATAAATCTTGGCAAACTCCCCTATGATGAGAAAAATAAATTAACTTGATGTTCCCTCGCCCGGACGTGGGTCACCAGGGCCCCACTCTGGAACCATGCCTGGAGGTGGGACACACGGGCAAGCACCTGGTGGCCAGGGTTTTACCCATGGAGCTCGGCCGGGCACAGCCCGAAGAGGAGACGTGGGTCCCGCTTCCCATGGGCTCACCACCTGTGGGAGGGGACAAAGGGGTCGGGTGCAATGTGGGATGGGTGGTGGCCTAGGGCGGGGACCCTGGCGATCTGATCCTTGGCTACAGAAGCTGGCTATTGGGACATGGAATGTCACCTCACTGGTGGGGAAGGAGCCTGAGCTGGTGTGTGAGATTGAGAGGTTCCGGCTAGAAATAGTCGGACTCACCTCTACGCATGGCTCTGGCTCTGGAACCAGTTTCCTTGAGAGGTGTTGGACACTCCCACTCTGGAGTTGCCCTTGGTGAGAGGCGCCGAGCAGAAGTGGGCATACTTATTGCACCCCCCCCATCTTGGTGCCTGTGTGTTGGGGTTCACCCCAGTGAATGAGAGGGTGGCCTCCCTCCACCTATGTGTGGGGGGGATGGGTTCTGACTGTCTTTTGTGCTTATGCACCAAATGGCAGTTCAGATTATCCACCTTTTTTGGAGTCCTTGGAGGGGGTACTGGAAAGTGCACCTCCTGGGGACTCCCTTGTTCTGCTGGGAGACTTCAATGCTCACGTGGGCAATGACAGTGAGACCTGGAAGGGTGTGGTTGGGAGGAACGGCCCCCCTGATCTGAACCCGAGTGGTGTTCTGTTGTTGGACTTCTGTGCTCGTCATGGATTGTCCATAACGAACACCATGTTCAAGCATAAGGGTGTCAATGTGTGCTCTTGGCACCAGGACACCCTAAGCTACAGTTCGATGATCAACTTTGTCATTGTCTCATCTGATCTGCGGCCACATGTCTTGGACACTCGGGTGATGAGAGGGGCGGAGCTGTCCACTGATCACTACTTGGTGGTGAGTTGGCTCCCATGGTGGGGGAGGATGCCGGTCAGACTTGGCAGGCCCAAACATATTGAAGGTTTGCTGGGAACGTCTGGTAGAGTCTCCTGTGAGACGGAGCTTTAACTCCCACCTCCGGGAGAACTTTGAACATGTTCCGAGGGAGGTGGGGGACATTGAGTCTGAGTGGGCCATGATCCATGCCGCTATTGTTGAGGCGGCTTACCAGAGCTGCAGCCGCAAGTTTGTCGGTACCTGTCGCGGCGGCAACCCTCGAACCTGGTGGTGGACACCGGTGGTGAGGGATGCTGTCAGGATGAAGAAGGAGTCCTATTGGGCCTTTTTGTCCTGTGGGACCCTGGAAGCAGCTGATGGGTACCGGCAGTCCAAGCGACATGCAGCTTGGGTGGTCGCTGAGGCAAAAACTTGGGCATGGGAGGAGTTCGGAGAGGCCATGGAGAATGACTTCCGCATGGCTTTGAGGCTATTTTGGTCCATCATCCAGCGTCTCAGGGAGGAGAAAGCGGTAAACCACCAACACTGTTTATAGTAGGGGTGGCGTGCTGCTGACCTCAACTCGGGATGTCGTGGGTCGGTGGGCAGAATACTTTGAAGACCTCCTCAATCCCATCGGCATGTCTTCCACTGAGGAAGTGGAGCCTGGGGACTCTGGGTCAGGCCCTCCAATATCTGGTGCCCAGGTCACCGAGGTGGTTAAAAAGCTCCTCGGTGGCAGGGCCCCAGGGGTGGATGAGATCGCCCAGATTTCCTTAAGGCTCTGGATGTTGTAGGGTTGTGTTGGCTTACGCAACTCTGCAATATTGCGTGGACATCGAAGGAAGTTCCCCTGGTTTGGCAGACTGGGGTGGTGGTCCCCCTATTCAAAAAGGGGGACAGTAGAGTGTGTTCCAACTACAGGGGGATCACACTCTTAAACCTCCCTGGTAAGGTCTATTTAGGGGTTCTGGAGAGGAGGGTCCGTCGGATAGTTGAACCTCGGATTCAGGAGGAGCAGTGAGGTTTTCGTCCTGGTGGTGGAACACTGGACCAGCTCTATACTCTCAGCAGGGTCCTAGAGGGTGCAGGGGAGTTTGCCCAACTGGTCTACATGTGCTTTGTGGACTTGGAGAAGGCGTTTGACCGTGTCCCTCGGGGAACCCTGTGGGGGATACTCTGGGAGTATGTGGTATCAGGCCCTTTGATACTGGCTGTTAGGTCCCTGTACAACCGGTGTCAGAGCCTGGTCCACATTACTGGCGATAAGTCAGGCTTGTTCCCGGTGAGAGTTGGACTCCGCCAAGGTTGCCCTTTGTCACAATTCTGTTCATAACTTTTATGGACAGAATTTCTAGGCGCAGCCAAGGTGTTGAGGGGATCCGTTTTGGTGGCCATCATTGTGTCTCTACTTTTTGCAGATGAGGTGGTCCTATTGGCTTCATCAGATTGTGATCTACAGCTTTACTGGAGCGGTTCGCAGCAGAGTGCGACACGGCCGGGATGAGGATCAGTTCCTCCAAATCCGAGGCCATAGTCTTGAGCGGGAAAAGGGTAGAGTGCCCTCTCTGTGTCAGGGATGAGGTACTGCCCCAATTGGAGGAGTTCAAGTATCTTGGGGTCTTGTTCACGAATGAGGGAAAAATGGAGAGTGAGATTGATAGGCGGATAGGTGCAGCATCTGCAGTGAAGTGGGCACTATACAGGTCTGTTGTGGTGAAGAGAGAGCTGAGTCAAAAGGCGAAGCTCTCAATTTACCAATCGATCTACGTTCCTACCCTCATCTATGGTCATGAGCTTTGGGTTGTGACCAAATGAACGAGATCTTGGATACAAGCGGCCAAAATGAGTTTTCTCCGCAGGGTGTCTGGGCTCTCCCTTAGAGATAGGGTGAGAAGCTCGTTCCTCCGGGAGGGACTCAAGAGTAGAGCCGAGTCTTTTCCACGTCAAGAGGAGCCGGTTGGGGTGGCTTGAGTATCTGGTTAGGATGCCTCCTGGACACCATTCTGGTGAGGTGTTCCGGACACGTCCCACCGTGATGAGACCCAGAGGAAGACCCAGGACACACTGGAGGGACTATGTTTCTCGGCTGGCCAGGGAACGCCTCGGGATTCCCCCAGAGGAGCTGGCCCAAGTAGCTGGTGAGAGGGAAGTCTGGGCCTCCCTACTTAAGCTGCTACCCCCGCAACCCGACCCCGGATAAGCGGAAGAAAATGGATGGATGAATAAACCTCAGCACTACATCTTTAAAGTTGTTCACTGTGTCCAGTCTAGCTATAACGCATCATTGTGTTGACAAAACTTGACCACAAACAGACTCAAGGGGTGAAAAATGTTTGTGTTTTTTCTCTTTTCACAATTTTGAAGGAAAAAAAAAGTCCTTCTCATTCTCTGAGTGTCATCTTTGCACTCTTCCTTGGAAACACAAAGATAGACCATCAACTGGAAATGAATGCCTGCCGCATCATAAATAGGTCAAAAAGAGACAATATTTAACCTTGCAAACATACAGTGGTTGAAGCTTTATAAGCATTCATTTACAAAACAGGACAATAAATAAAGTATTGGAAATAATGATAACGTGAAATATCCCGCATATGTTGGAGTATTTTGAGTCCTCTCTGTGTTTGAAGGGTTCACCTCAGTAAGCTGTGTATTATAAGCCATATCAGCTCTGATGATTTTGTTAACGACCTCTACATGTGAAGAGAGATTTGTTTGTATAAAAAAGGAAGTTTATCTTCTTTATTCATCTACACAACTATTAGAGTGATATACAGTAAGAAAGTCAAAATGTGGCACTAATAAATTTATTATAATGCAGTTAATATTATGTCTACAACACTTGAATCAAAATTGTGTCAGTAACACGATCTTTGCTGAAATTAATATATATATATTTTTTAAATAAGTTTCATATGACAGTAACACTGTCTTGATTTGATACTGATGTATATGTAAAGCAAAAGGTTCAAACTGTATTTAGTTGTTTTTTTTAAGGTATGGAGTTGTGTTCATGTGTTATATAGCATTAGTGACTTTGCGTCTGATCTCTGGAGCCCTTACCTTCATCCATCTTCTCTTCTCGTTTAACTCTTTTTCTCAGTCTGTATTGCTCCTCTGCTTCCTTTTCTACTCCTCTTATCTCATCATGCTCTTCATCAACCTATTTTATTAAGCTAATGAGCACTGAATCAGACCACTTAAGGCTTACTGCACCAATCTGTGTGTGCAATCTCACAAACATGTGTAATGCACACAAACAGCGTTTAAATAATCATAAAAAAACTGTTATTTCACATGGATAGAAAGAAGCTGTAAATTGATGTGTTGTATATTGATTAGAAAACAACTCTCTCACCCAAACAGGACATTTAGGCAGCAGAGGAATCTCTTTGATTGTGTTAAGATAAACAGACTTAATAAGATTGGTCTTTCCAAGTCATTAGCCTGCAGTTAGCAAGACATTATTTTGTCCTCACCATGTGATGCTAATACTGAGGGTTTGGTCCCCCCTGCAGAATACACAGCATACAGGTAATAATAATACTGACAAAATGGAACATTTCTGCTAATCAGTAATGTAATTTCTACAAAGTAGGTATTATGTTAAAGCTGTGAGTATATGTGTGTCACTTTTTTTCCATGGAAGGGCTGTATGGCCTTTTTATGAGGAGAAAATATAAAATGTAGAGGCCAGGGCTCTCACAAAAGGGTAAATAGAGCCATTTGTTCTTGCTGCAGATTTAAATGATCAGACACTGCAAACATCCAGAAATGTTCTGTTTGAAGTTAAAATTCTTAATCTTCAACCCTTTGTTTTATGTAATTAGCTTTAGTGGCTCTTGTCATGTTTATTGAAACTGACTTGAAGGTTTAGTTTGAACATTTTAATGTTTTCTGCAGTTGATGGATTCAGGCTTGGAAGGTACTTGCGGTTAACTTTTCTGCTTTGAGTGAGAGGCGCAGGCCCGTTGGTCTGGCTGTACTTAATATTGACACATGGATGTTTCTAGTGTGACTGTCATGAAAAGTGACACAATAATTAAACATAAAAGAGAGGGAATGTGCAGCGATTTGCCCCAAGACACAATCTAACAACTCTGATTATTGGATTCATTTATACTTCTGACAAAAATGAATTCATTTCATTGGGTTACCGACATATTAGCTTCAACAAATTGATTGTAATTCAACATAATGGATGCCTGTGTCACTTTGTGTGTAGAATAATGTCGTCATGCATTAGTCTTCAGGAGCTCAATGTGACTTTCTCTTTTCAGGATGTAAGTGTGTGGTATTTCTGGGAAAAATAGATCATTTTCTTGTAAGGTAATACAAGTTATAGTATTTTTTTTTTCAGTTGATCCTGATATTTAATACTCTGTTGGGAATAAAGCAGGCACTGACAACCAATATTCATCTGGTGTTAAATGGGAATAACATTAACATTATGTAGCAATTATTAAATTAATTATAATTATTAATTATTGTAGTAATTATGTAGCAGTTCTCTTAATTTAGTTTATTACAACATAATAGATAAAAAAAAAAAAACACTATTAAATGAACAAAGGAAAAAATAAATCCCATCAGAAAATGCTATGGTTTCATACAAGACTTTGAACCTTTTCAGACTTCTGTAACTTGTTACTGTTGGCCCCAGCAGAGATTTCCAGGCGGGGGGCATGATGTTTACTGTTGCCATGTTTCCAGAAACATTACAACCAGCTCCGGATCAGCCTGCCAGCCTGAGCTGTCAAAGTAAATGAGTTTTCCATTTCAAAGAGAGCTATCCCAATTAAGGAAATGCGGATGGAGCAGCATAAAGGGAAGGAAAACCCACAGAATAGTGGTGGAAGAGGAAGGGCAGGATACGGGGGAGGTGTGGAAGAGGTGGAGAGAAGGAGTAAAAAGTCTGCGATCCTGTCAAATTGAAAGAGAAAAGAAGCCGGGCCGGTATGGAAACAGGAAATACTTTGTTGGGGTTGCCTTTTTGGTTTGGCTCGGCATGCAGTGGGACTCTGAACCTCTCTGTGTGTGAAGAAGATCAGAACTGAGATTGGTTTTGGCTCAAGTAGATATAATTATAAGAGGCAGAGTCAGAGGTACTTTTTCATTGTGTCATTACTCAGTTTACATGTGATGAGTGGGATCAAGGTTCAGCTGAACAGGAGCCATGCAAGATGTAATATGCTGATTAATCACATGGTGTCAAATACTTCACGTTTCCAAAAAAGAAAAAAAAAAGTTTATAATGGAAATTATAATTTTGTAACTGATAAGTCAGATTTTTCTTTTGATAAAGTTTACCGTCCATGAAATAATAACAAAAAAAAAACTTTTGTTACCCTATTATTTTAGTCATTTGGGAACATTTTATTGTACATATTCTAATTGAACCACTGATCTTGAAAGTGTTTAAATTTCTTTTGATCCAAATCACACTGGTACATTTTCATATTTAAATCACTTCTAGGTCTGTTGCCGTCATACATCTCCTCCTATATGTCACTCCATGAATGCAGCTACAGCGTGAGCTCTCAGGACATAATTACTTGCAGTGTTCCCTCAGTGCGGACTGAACTTGGCAAAGGGCCTTCTCCTACTCCTGTATCCTGGAAGACCTTGCAAAAAAAGCTGAACCTCTTGACCTTGACCTCTCTAAGGGATTTCACACATCTGCTAATTTCTTGGCAAAATCCAACGCAGTCTTGTTCCTGTTTTTAGCATTTTACACCGTTTTATAATGTAGCTGTTTTCGTATAGTTTATGCTCTTTTTGTTTCATATTTTGTCATTTATTCTATTTAATTTTCATTTTACATGTTTTTTTATACGACTGTCTATTATTGGTTGTTACACTTCTGTGTTCTTTGTTTAAAACAAGTCTGTCTTGTAAATGAGTCCTCGTGGCTCAATGAGACTAACCTGTATAAATAAAGGTCGAATGAATGCAAAGATGTTTAAGGCAACAAGAAAAAAAAGTGCATAATAATTACTAATATTCAATTCAATTCAATTCAGTTTATTTATATAGCGTCAAATCACAACAAAGTTGTCTCAGGGCACTTTACAGAAACATTCACATACATAAAAGCCAATTAGTAGTTCTCTGTCTAAGGAATCCAGCAGACAAGATGAATCTATTCTCAAGTTACAGCAACTCTTAGGTAGATTTTGCAGGGGGAAAGAAACATACATTTGAAATATATTTGCTTTGTACTAGATCATTACAGTATTTATCCAAGAAAGACATTTTGTTACCACAAAATCAGTCATGTTCATTATTGATGAGGGTGTCCTGTGACCCGGACTATTGATTGAGCAAAGTGAGGCCCCAGTTACATTACAGCCATCAAATCACATGACTCCTGCAGCTTTACATATGTGCTTCTGTGTTGACTGGGTGAAGTTATTGTGTTACATGTGTAATTATGAAGACAGTGGGAAGACTGTTACATCTCCATGTGTGAGTATTTGCAGTAACCTGGGCTGCAGTAGCGGTTATTCATGTCTGTAAAAACATACTTGTTGCAGAAATGGCTATGTGGTTCTAATAAATTGTCCCATTATTGAAAATTAGTCCAGGATTCTCCAAAGTGTAACATTTTCTTTTCTTGTTTTTTGTGTCAGAGCAGTATATTTTTTTTTTAATTTATAACTAACATTAATCCAAGTCTACATTAACTGTAAATCCTGTCTAAGTTTTTTGTTTTACTCCCAATGAAGTAAAAGCCTCACACTATGACTTTGTAAGTCCACTGATGTCTCAACATAAGGAAAACAGTACACACTCTCATCTTTTAATTAATCAAACATTCTCTGACGTTGGGGAGGAGCAAACACGCACGCTTCTGCAAAAGCTATTATGCTCTCCACTCAGGTCCTCGCACGCAGTGATGTTGCTTTAATGCATCTTGGTTCTCCGTAAGATGAGGAGACAACCTCCTACAAACAAAATCTGATTTTCCCATCAGTCCCTGTCAGAGCTGCTCTTTAGTCTGGCTGACACACATGAAAGAAACAGAACTTTATGATCCCGTTCTGTCAGTTAGGATATACTTAAGGGTTGTGGTCATGAAATTACAACATATCAATTTATTGTCAAGTAAAAACTTGGATGAAAAGTAAAAACGAGAGGAAAAAAATACTTTAGTGATTTGTCTTTACAGCAAAATGTTTGTAAGACACAATTTGTGGCTGTGTTTTTTTTATTATTTAACTTCAAACTTAATTTAGAAGGTGCTTTTATCAGAATCAACCAGAAAGTCAGAAACAATATTCAAGCACAAGTAAATAAAGGGTGGGTGAGTTTGGCCTGTTAGGGTTAGTAAAATGTTAGACGAGGACGTGATATTTTAATTGGCGTTCACTAAATTCTTGAATATATCTGACATCCTGCTCTTAGGAACTAGAGTTTTGTAGTTTTTCCTCCATCATAAAGTTACTAAAGGTAATTATCTAAAAGCTAATTGCCTGGTATTAAAATTAGCTACAACATATTTTGTTTTAGACACATTTAAATTTTAAAAAAATCTGGAAAACCACTTGTGTAAAATGTTAAACTGCACTATTTGATATAGTTCAAGATAATCTTTTGAATACTCATTTCTTTTTTGCAGTGAGTACCTTTAACAAGTCTGAGATCTTAACAGCTAATCAAACAAAATCACCCAAATGGACATGACTAAGGCGAGCAGAGGATCTTTCAACAAGGAGTACGATTACTAGAAAGATTGGTAACAGAGAAAAAGTAGCTGGTTGATTAAATGATTCAGAGCAGATGTCGGTGAAGGGCAGAGAAACATGTCTGACTGAGAGAAACAATGGTTTTAATTAGGAAGCAATAAAGACACACTAAAGTAGAGAAATAATTGAAAACACCAAGAAATACAAACCAGAAACTGATACAAAAAAAAACATATCACAACCACCACAAAGGTACATTTTTAGAACTGCACACAATAAAAGCTCAGGTATGAAAATTAAT
>NC_056510.1:15385970-15398909 GCF_014905685.2 Nematolebias whitei | reverse complement strand
CATTTATGGTTTATCATTAATTTTCATACCTGAGCTTTTATTGTGTGTGTGTGTGTGTGTGTGTGTGTGTGTGTGTGAATTTGATTGGTTTATGACTCTTGAATCCTAATATAAACTCTGAAGCTTAAATAAAAATGATCAAGTTAAACTTGAGGCTCAGTGAGTACAAGTAAAGCTTTAATTTCCATTTGAGCTGTTTGAGGTGGAACACGTTTCCTCAAAAAGACTCCAGTCAAATGCTTGACATTTATCCGCTTTATTTCGGTTTGTGATTTCTCTTTCGTTTTCTCTGTGTGTTACAGTTATAATGCAGAAACCATCTTGCTGATTGGGTTACCTGATTGGCCAGGGGTGCTGGCTGTCAGGTCTAATTTCCTGTTACGTCGTCCTATCAGGGTGGTCTGCTTTGTGTGTCAGCAAGTGCTGTGGTTGTTGTTCCACCAGTAGGACTACGCTGAACTATTTAAACCCACTGCAAATTCTATTACTCTCACACAGCAGAGCATGCCCGCACTCACACGGTCACGCACACATACATGTTGTTGAGTATTTAGTGCAGCGTAGGGACCTTGGTGTAGCAGTGTCAGTGATGGATATGGCAGTAATATCAGGAGTGTTGGCTTTTGCAGAACTCTGCTGTCTGCTACTGGGATCTGTCAGGCCTGTTCTGCTGAGCTCACACATTCTGCTGCTTGCTGCTGTTGCTCTTAGCCATTTCTTTAATCACACACACGTGTGCACGCGTGCATGCCTATGTGCTTATGTGTGTGTTAGAAAGAGAAAGAAAGAATGCTTTTCTGTCTGTGTACAACAATGTCTTATTGGTAAGACACGGCCATTTTTTTAAATTTTAATACAGATCTGTTTTTGCCTTATGCATCTCCATCAAAATGTGGTTCCATTATACCAACGTGTGTAAGAGTTTGTTGCATAATAATCAGTTGTGTTTAAGGACACCTCGTTACCAGCTAAATGTTTTGTTGAGCGAGCAGGTCGCCCCGGTTCAAAATCCCATCCAGGGGCCTTTCTGGGTGGAGTTTGCATGTTATCTCTGTGGTTGCGTGAGTTTTCTCCGGGTGTTCCGGTTTCCTCCGACAGACCAAAAACATGCATGTTAGGCTGATTGGTAACGCTAAATTGCCCCTACGTGTGAGTGAGAGGTGAATGGTTGTTTGTGTTGTTTGTCTCTGTGTCCCTGTGATGGACTGGAGACCTGTCCAGGGTGTCCCCCACCTCTCACCCAGTGACTGATGGATATGGGCACTAGTGACCTCTGCCACCCGAAAAGAAAAAAAGCTGGTAAAAGATAATGGATGGATGTTTTAGTGAAACTTTTAAAAGCTACTTTTTGTTTACTTTATGCTTAAAACTCTTTAAGAAAAAAAAAAACAGTTTTCAGATAAATAATTCCTGCCATATTCATATTTAATAAACTTGATAAACTTTACTTCACCTTTCCATCTAAATAAAATATATATTTTGTTGTTGTAAAGAAGTTTAAAGATTGTACTAGGCTTAAAGAAATGTCATTCCACGAATGAGAAAGAACATAAAAGTGACTTTACCCTTCAGTAAAGTAGAATAAAGAAGCCTTGTATGACACAAAGTGAAACAAAATAAATCAGTGGAACAAGGAAACATTGTACCGGTAGTTCTTTCTCAGAACCTTGAAGTTCTCTGTGACAGTCACACATAAAACAAATGCAATATATGTGGTGAAGTGTCAGCCTTCTTGCACAGATTGCAACATATTTGTGTCGAAGAGACGACGAAAAAGCTGCTGAATGCAGATTTAATACCACAGATATTTAAAGAGAACATCCCTTTTATCTGAGGGAACAATTTGCATTATTCATGCTGTGCCCTCTGAGAGCTCAGGATAGAAGGAAACTGAGACAAAGATGTTTCAGAATAAAATATTGTTGAACAAGCATTCACTGGATTCTAGTTATATTACCTGCAGATTTACTGTGTCTTCAGTGTTTTTCCCACACTCCTTGTGTGTGTGTGTGTGTCAGAGTAACTACATTAACCACTCCATCTTTCATTTTTTTCTATTGCTATTGTTGTAGTTGCCCTCAAGAAGAATCCAGCTATTATATAGCTGTCGATGTGCTGGTTCGGCATGATGCTCACGTATCTGTCTGTGTTCTTTTGTTTCCAGCGTGCAGGGCAGGCTTCTACAAATCGTCCCTCGGCAACATGGAGTGTTCAAAGTGTCCGCCTCATAGCTTTTCCCACCATGAAGGGTCACTGCACTGTAGCTGTGAGAAAAACTATTTTCGAGCTGAGGGGGACCCTGCTTCTATGGCATGTACTCGTAAGTGTCTGTGCTCATTATAAACATGTTTGTTGCTTAAGTCTAGATTTTCTGGTATTTTGATACATGTTCAAAAGAAACCTTCTAGATGATTTAGTGCATTTACATGATTTTCAAATACATTTGAAGACCAGTTTATCCAACAGAATCCCATTTAGAACACAGCTGTATCTAAAAATACCAGTGGGAAACCCGTGAAGCCTTCAGTGGCTTCAGAGAAGCCCAAAAATTCAGCACATATGAAATGTTATATTTAAAATTGTAATTCAATGTTTTTTGTATATATAAACTATTTTAAATATAAATTAAAGTGTATGCTAAATAATCTTATTTTAACTACTTTGCGGTTGAACAAAATAAGCAAACAAAAAACATTCAAGAAACATACTTATCCAATCAGAATATTTAACTTTTTTGTCTCCTGGCAAAAATAGAATGACTTCTAATTGATTAGGACGTCACTGTCATTTGTTCTAAAAAAATAAGGTTAAATATCCCATTTAATTTTATATTGATAATTTTCAAAATTTTATATTGTTTGCATTATAAAAGTTTTGGTTTCATTACATGATGACATTTTACAGAACCACTAAGTTTTGTGTGTTACTGTTAAAATTCAGTGTGAATTATTGAAAATGCAAGTTGTACTGGAACATAAGAGATGAGCTGCAGGGACTTATGGGTAATCTTTGGACAGAAATGGGTGGACTTTTAAGGTTATGTGTCCAGATGGGTTGTTCCTGTTGGTTGTTGTTAAGGTTGTTAGTGACTGTAAAAAAGAATGACACTATAAGTCAGATATTGTACTTGATGGATAAAAAGAGGAGAATATCGTCTTAACATAATATATATTTAATTGCAAAACTGGAAGTAAATTGAGGTAATCGAATTGCGACTCTGTGTCCACAATGTTAGCAATTATTAGGGTGTAGCAATATTCCATCCTAACTGATGGCCAAACTCTTATAGTCACGGTTGGCCACTGACAACTACCAGTTCCTTTTAATGGTTATATTTTCACCGTGGATATTAATTAAACTTAAAGGTCCTCATAAACAAAGTTTAACATTCCATCCATTCAAAATCTTCACCTGCTTTTTTCCTTTCTGGGGTGCAAGGGTCGCTGATGCCAATGTCCAGCAGTGACTATGTGAGAGGCGGGGGACACCATGGACTGGTCTCCAGTCCATCACAGGACCACGTAGAGACAAACAACCATTCACTCTCTCACTCACAGGGACAATTTAGAATTACCAATCAGCCTAACAAGCATGTTTTTATTTTTAAGTTAACACCTTCACTCATTTTTCAAGTTCACTCATTTGTTTATTGTTAAAACAATGCAATACAAGAGAGAACAATAATAGTTAGGATTTATCATTTATGTAAAAATCAAAAAGTTCAAGCATGACCAATATTCCCACTCCTCTTGTTTTTCGCTCTTGCTTCAATTTAATGCAAATGGCTTGCAGATGCAGGTGTCTCTTGCAAGCTTTCCAAAGTGCTTTCACTTTAAAACTATAAATCACTTCATTCCCTGATGGTAGATTATGAATACATCCGTTACAAAGCGGGCTGTGTGGAGAACAGTAGAAAATATAAATCACGGCCTACAGCCACAGACAGAGTCCTAATTAGAAAGACAGTCACGCAAGGTCCCTGTTGTGATTATCTCAACATCATCTTGTCAACTACGCAAATTTCACCTCACTGGGACAGTTGGAGCAACACAAGAGATGGAAATGAATAGATGAGTTGTTAGGAGATAATGATCATGATTATCTCAGGAGAGGGGGTTTTACTGTTAGCAGCCTGATAGGGGCTGTTTCAAGTTGACTCAGGAAATTTGAAAATGTTGGCGAGAATGTTTTAAAAGAGCGGAGAGGAAATTAGAACGTTAAACGCAGACAATTAGAGAGAAACACTCCTGTGCTGTACTTTGTGTCCATTGTGGATGTTTGCATCAGCAGTTTTACCAGTGTAGTTGTTCACTCATAGGAATTCTTTTTTCATCACTTTTAAAGACATCAACACATTCTTCCACACCCCTGCGCCGCCTCCAAATTGGCACAGATATGCAGTGTATAACATGAGCCAGTGCACCTTGCTGAGAGACACAAAGACAGACTGTAGTACTTTTTTTTTCTTCTTCAAAACATAAAGCTTTGGAGCAAAACATTATTCTAAAAGGCCAGAACAAACACCGTTGTTTAATTCAGATGCATTTAAAGTACTAATATTTTATGCACACAACACAAGAAACAAGTTTTCTGAATAACTAGGGATTTTTAAACATAGAAGTATATTTACCAGGTGGCACAGGTGTTTTAGAAATTATTATTATTATTATTATTTTAAATAAGGTTGCATTTATTAAAATATTATACATTTCTGCAAATGTCAGGCTATAGCACTATGCATAAAATAAAAATACATAAAGTAAAAATAAATATTAGATAGGGTACAACATTTATCAGGTTAATTTGAATGGACTTCCTTTGTGCCAAAACAGTTCTTTTTAATGCCATCCATCCATCCATCCATTATCTTTAACCCGCTTCTTCCATTTTGGGTCACGGGGATCGCCGGTGCCCATGTCCAGCAATCACTGTGCGAGGGGCAGGGTACACCCTGGATGGGTCGCAAGTCCATCACAGGGCCACATAGAGACAAACGAGACAAACAACCATTCACTCTCTCACTCACACCTAGGGACAATTTAGAGTTACCAGTCAGACTAACATGCATGTTTTTGGTCTGTGGGAGGAAACTGGAGTACCCGGAGAAAACCCACGCATGCATGGAGAGAACATGCAAACTCCACCCAGAAAGGCCCCCGGACTGGGATTTGAACCAGGGACCTGCACGCTGAGAGGCAGCAGCTCTACCAGTTGCGCCACCATGCTGCCCTCTTTTTAATGCCAGTTTGCTAAAATGCTGAATAGAGTTGTATTCCTCCATTGATGTCTTATTTCTCTGTCCATTTACCTAAACTATGCCCTGTCTATAAATTAAGTGATTTCATCCCCCTCACTTAAACTCCTTTAATTTTCAGGACCTCCTTCTGCTCCTCGCAACGTGATCTCCTCCATCAACGAGACCTCAGTTATCCTGGAATGGAGCTGGCCAGAGGACGCTGGAGGACGAAGGGATATCACCTTTAATGTTGTCTGCAAGCGCTGCCGGGGAGTTGCAGCTAATGGCAGCAACAGTGGGACTCACTGTGAGCCTTGTCGAAGCAACGTTCACTTTCTGCCAAAATCAACAGGCCTCCAAAACACCACAGTAACAGTGGGTGACCTACTGGCCCATACGAATTACACCTTTGAGATCGAAGCGCAGAATGGAGTTTCGTCACTGACACCCAAGATAAGACAATATGCTGCAGTCACCATCACCACTAATCAAGCAGGTGAGATGTCATTGCAGACAATCAAAAATACAAGAAATGCAAGAAAACGTTCACCAAAATGTCAAATGCGCAGCTTTACATTTTATCAAGTTGTTGAAAGTTTGAATGAATGTGCCACTAAAAGCTCCAATGTAATTTTGGGATATCACTTTAAACTATTTACAGAAAAAAAGTAATCTTATGAAGAGAAAAATGTTGAGTTGGGGGAAAAAAAAAAAAGAAGGAAGGAAATATTAATGAGTGTGTGAAGTATTAAATGTTAAGTTAAACAACGTTTTATTTTTTTACCATCTCTTAAATTTAAAGTGTGGATCTTCTTGTTGGGTTGTTCAACTTCTAAGTAAACTTTAGAAGTGAAACTAATAGACACTGACCTTTCTAAGTTATATTAAAGCCTATATTAAAGTAACGTAACTGACTAAGAATCTACAGTCTTTAAAAATGTACTTTCTTTACCAAACGAGTACAAATAAAATTCAAACAACAGCTGTCAAACATATTTTAATGCATGTTCATTGCACTATATTTCTCTATCTTATCATGCAATAACTAATGTTTTATATGTTCTCAACATATGTGCTCCAGCTATCAGCCCTGGAAGTTTACAAGCTGATCCCAGACCACTATTTTCTGGTTTAATGACCAGGATCCAATGACCTCCTCCTATGCAAAAAAATAAATATCTTTTCCTTTTAACAGAGTCTTTTAAAGTGAAGATGGCCTCCTAAAATTCCCATCAATCCTTTAATACAAATATCTCTCCTCACATCTCGTTCTAAGAAGACTAAGGAGGCATGGGGAAATAGTGTTGTGAAATACAAGGGCAAGATAAATTTAACCGCAGTAAAAAGTGCCAAAACCTCAGAAATCCCTGACTCGAGCAGGGAATGCACAAAGGTCTAGCTCTAGTTCATTAACTTAACTTTCTCCCCATCATTCTTCTCCTACACAGTTGGCCTTTGTGTTTAGTGTCAATAGTTCAACAATTTTCATCTCAGTATTTTAGTTTCTCTCTAGTGTTTTCCTCCTTGTCTCTGACTAAACACCAAGCCATTTTTCTTCCTACCTGTCCTTTTCTACAGCCAAACCACGTCTAGTAATTCTCCGTGTATTTATAAATTTCTCAAGTTTTCCTAATGGCCTTTTTCGTCCAAGCCTTAAATTTTGATTTAGCTCTTGAAAGGGTGTTCTTTTTTTTTTTCCTTCAATGAACAGATGGAAGCTTTCCCCAAAAGGTGGTATACAACAGCATCCAACTCCATCACTTTAGTGATGAGAGGCAAATGGAAAAAAAAAATAGATTAATGGTCAGAGTATAGATATCTTGAAAGCTTATAGCATTTTACATGTCCTATTGTTGCAATAAAGAATGCTCAAAGTAAAGGGGATATGTACTGGGATTCAAACTTGCATCATTAATTGTTTTTATGTATTTATTCAAGTATTTTTTTTTTTCACAAAAGTTTGGGATTTGTCTACAGTTGCTGGTTAACCCACCTTGAAATGTGCTATTCCATGATATTAAATAAATAAATAAATAAACAGTGTTGACTTCGCAAGAATATATAAAAAAAATAAAAACATTTTGAGTTGGGCAACCAAATAACAGCAAATAAAAAGTAATTAACAGCAACAACTCTCTCCACTTTCATGGATGGGACTCATTAAGAAAGGCTTGCACTACTTACATGAGTCAAATTAATTTCAGTAACTACTAGCTTTAGTTTTATTGCTTTGGTCTAGTATAAAAAGTTGTACTTTGAAGTGGGAAATGTCCTAAAACAGTTTAGATATTTAAGCCAGAAATGAAAATAAAACTGACTTAGTAACATTTTAATAAAATATCTTAATATAATCCATTTTGCACAGAACAACTAAGTAGACAGATAAGAAATTTAGAATTTGTTGAACAGATTTTTTTAGTTTTTTATTAAATGACTTGTCCTGTAAAAGCCAAAGACATCTACACAACCAGAATTCTGAATATCTTTGTGCAGGTTCATGTGGTGTTTTAGTGGAGGAAGTATATATATTATATATTTATTTGAAATGTAACATATAACTTGAAATCCGATAGCAGTTATAACATTTACCATTGTGAAAGGGTAACTTTATAGATTCACATTGTCTATTGTTTGCTCTGTGTTGTCACAGCTGGGCTTTATTATACATGACAAGTGAAAGACAAGGCCCCGTTTATGTCTTTAAAGTTTTAAAATTGGAATGGGTGGTACATATTTGTGTATGAGTATTAGTTCACATGAGTGCACATACGTTTCAACTTAAGGACAGAAATGACAAAGGATTTATTTCTATGAGGATAAAGGTCAGTGGGGATTAAAATACAGGAATCAAAAAGACAATTCAAATGAGAAAGATAAGCCAGTTTAGCAAATCTTTAGAGTCTTCTTTTAACAAGCATTATAATCTGAGTTGTTAGTCAAGGGGATTCTCTTCAATCTGAATATATATTAGATTTGAAGAAGGCTTATCAACACCAAGAAGCCTGTGTGTGCCAAGAATATTAAAAGGCATCTTAATGTTTTATCAATCAGAAGAGAGAGATCTTACATCACTGATCAGCAAACGCTTACAGATCTACATGACGGAACACACACTTCAACACTTTACCCACGACTTTCAACAGACACACTCACAGTCCCTTTGCTGTCTAACAAATATCTCAGCCTGCAGCTGCACACCTTCCATCAGCCCTCAGAGTTTACAAGGATTAGGTATGTCAGTGCTCCAGTCCCGCCCGTCTACACTTTTTCTCAAACACACACACCCACGCTCACAAATACAGATACACACGCATATAGATGCCAAAGCTGTTAAAAGCTGGATTAAGTGTTTCCCTGGGAAGGAGCAGTGCGCCCTGGCTGGGCTGTCAAGGTGCTGTCAAATAGCTCTCCTCTTACCTTCTTTGCCCTCCACTTGCAACCATTGCTATGCTAATATATGAATTTAATTTAATACATGTTTTCTATCCATCCATCTATGCATCTTCCACTTGTTCCGAAGTCAGGTCATGGGGACAGCAGCTTAAGCAGGGAGGCACAGACTTCTCTTTCTATAGCCACCTCTTCCAGCTCTTCTGGGAGGATTCGAAGGCATTCCTAGGTCAACAGAGACATAGTCTCTCCAGTGTGTCCTGTGTCTTCTCCTAGTTCTCCTCACAGTCAGACATGCCCAAATCACCTCCCTAGGGAGGTACCCAGGAAGCATCCTTACCATATGCTCAGACCACCTCAACTAGCATCCCTCAATATGGAGGATCAGCGATTGTACTCAGAGTCTCTCCCAGATAACTGAATTTCTCACCCAATCTCTAAGGGAGAGTCCAGCTACCCTGCAAAGGAAACTCATTTCAACCACCTGTATCTTGTGTTTAGGTCACTTTCCAGAGTCCATGGCCATAGGAGACAGTAGGAACATAGACTGACCACTGAATAGAGAGCTTCACCTTACAGCTCAGCTCCCTCTTTACCACAACAGATTGATACAAAGTCTGCAATACTGCCGATGCCACACCAATCAATCAGTCAGTCTCATGCTTCATTCTTCCCTCACTCATGAACAAAACCCCAAGATACTTGAACTCCTCAACTTGAGGTAGAACCTCACCCTTGACACAAAGAGAGCAATCCACCCTTTTCCGACTGAAGACCAGCACCTCAAGTTTGGAGGTGCTTATCCTCATCTCAGCCACTTTACACTTAACTGCAAACTGCTACAGTGAGAACTGAATATCATGGCGCAATGACATCAACAGGACTACATCATCCGCACATATCAGCAATGGAATCCTGAAGCCACTGAAATGGACTCCCTCCGCTCGCTGGCAACACCAATACATTCTGCCCATGAAAGTTATGAACAGAATATGTGACAACGGGCGGCCCTGGTAGCATCCAATTCTTACCCTGAATAGGTTAGACTTACTACTGGCAATGTGAAACAAACTCTTGCACCACTTATATAGGGACCAAACAGCCTGTAGCAACGTGTCCCCAATCTCATTCTCGCAGAGCACCCCTCACAGTGTACCTCAAGGAACCTTGTTCTTCTTTGTGTGTACAAGTGTTTTGAATCACTCATTGTCTGTCCTGACCCCAGGACAAATCTGCCTTGAGAGACCCTGTCAGGGGCAATTACAATTGCACCCAACAGCATAGCGCCTAGGTTCATTCAGGTAATATATTTTTAGGGCGCGTTCCTAGGTAGAAAAAAAGTTATCCTATTGATAATTTCAATATGTTTCTTATATCTTATATAACAATCTCAATTTGAATGAATAAAGTTTTATTTCTATATGTCCAGATGTGTGTGTTATAGAGTTCTAGTTCTTTAGTTGTTTTAAGACAACAGCAATTTACTATTGCCTGAGCTTCTTACCAAACTGACTTTATGCTGTCTTCAACAGGGTTTCTTCAGGACAAAATTTTATCTAATTTTTATTTAATTTAAGTACAATTTTCTAAGTTGCTGAATAATGTGTTTCTAATCCCAAGCAATGCCATTTATGAACCAGCATAATGCCATAAGCTATTTGAAGATGCTTTCCAAAGACAGCAGTGTGTCCTTAAGTCCCAACCTAATCAATGTTTGACCAGTTTTTAGGAACATGACAGGGCTGGTATACTGTATCAGTTTTACAGTTGTGCCTCTCACAGAAACAGAGAGTGACAACAAATTAAGTACTTGGCGATAGACTTGTAGAGAAAAAAAATAGAAGGGGAAGAAAACAGGGAGGAGAGGAACTTGAATCTGCCTCCAAGCGACCTAGACTCAGTAAATCATTACCACCATAAACCACAGAGCCAATAAAAAGCACAGCCTCACCCCACTGTCAGAGCCAAAGTGAGAGGAGGGGGAGAGGAGATGTTACAGGGGGTATAGAAACAGATTCTCCCCATCTGGATTCATTACAGGAGAAAAAATAACTTCCCGTGGAAATACACACAAGTACGGAATATGTGCACACACTCAGACACATTCTGTGGCTATATAATCATAATCAAGAGAGGCTTGAACATTTCAAAGACAAACATGTTTTTTCCTGTGGTCTAATAAAATTAAAAGTCGATGCCTCAGATGCTGAGCTGGCCCCAGAGCTGCTTGGCAATTAGAGAGCAGTAAAAGAGGGAAATGCGAAAGAGAGTGAGGAGAGAAAGGAACAAACTGAGGAAGGAGAGCAAGGCTTGATAGAAGTAGAGATGGGTTGAAATACTTGATTGGGACCATGTGAACTCCCCGAGGTGAGGCGGTGCACGGGTGAAGGTTTGGCAAAGAAAACTGGCAAAAAGAGGAAGCACCAAACCAAAGAAGGGGAGTGCAGAGCCAGATAAGAAAATAAAAGTTCACATGGTTTTAAAAAGAAAACATGATGTTTCCCAAAAAAATGTGGTTGGAGAATAGAAAGTAAAGTATTTGCTGAAGGGCAAACAACTGCAACAATGTTAAAATTGGCTTCTTTCATAAAATGTTATTTCTCATGAAATTAATTGGCACTGGACCTATAATAATAATAATAATAATAATAATAATAATAATAATAATAATATGTATAAGGGCAGACACAATCAGAGAAAAGCATAGCCTTACTATTTTCTTAACATTAATCATTAATTAACTTTAATTATATAGTATTTACATAATTCACCTTGTTGTTTTCAAAATGTAAAACACCTTAAAATCATTTTCATTGTGCATGATTTCATAAAAATAATCAAATAGTCAAATAGATTGAATTACATTAGCATAAGAGAGTTAAAGTATAAATTTTGAAAAAAATGTTGCTATGATGATTGTACTATTTCCTGAGCTTCTATGTGGGATACATTTATTTTCCTTTCTTTTGTTTAATACACAAGTTATTTTATTGTAACTCTACAGTCTTGCTTCCCTTCACATCCTCATTCCACTGACTATAACTTGATCCCACAAGGCAGCAAACTGAATTAGATGAACAGGTACTATGAAAACAATGCCCGGGATTCAACACCAGGGACTGAAGAAGCACTGAACCTTATTTTAACAGAGTTTTCTCCTCTCTCTCTTCCTCCTACACTCTCTGTCAATCTCCATCTCCTGCCCAGCTCCCTCTCAAGTAACAGTGATCCGAAAGGAGAAGACGTCTCGAAACAGTGTCTCCCTTTCCTGGCAAGAACCAGAAAGACCCAATGGTATCATCCTGGACTATGAGATTAAATACTACGAAAAGGTTTGTGCTGAATGTATCACACTCAACACTTTATTTTTTGCAATACAAATGTGTGTGACTTGTTAATTAGTAGTGCAGGCTTTAGAGTCGTTTCTTGCTATTTTAGTTTTACATTTTCTGAATGTATACTCTAAGTGTTATGAGATCTAATGAATACAGTTTATTTAATTATCTTTAAGTCAGAATTCAGTTCAAAGCCCATCTTTGTGTTGAGTTAGTAAAAGATAATTGCTGTGAGATGTACAGTTTATACCTCTTGTATATACAACCAGAAAGACAGGTTTGATCCCCCTGCCATGCCCACATGTTGCAGTGTCCTTGAGCAAGACATCTTACCCCTAACTGTTTCCCAAGTATCTAAATACTATAATTTCTGGACTATTGAGTGCACCCAAATTCAAGCCGTGCCAACTAAATTTAAACAATACTATTAATTTTGTACATATATAGGTTGCACTTGTGTATAAGTCGCAGGTGTTCGTGTTGTAATATGAGACATTTACACAGAAAGATTTTTTTAAACTTTTGATTAAATACGTATCAGTAACATACGTACAGTAAATGTTTTTTTTTTTAACAGTGCCTGTAACACGGCTGGTTTAAAAAAAATACTGTAGCCTACCAGGAAGTCATTGATTGCCATCAGGATCTTCCTCCTGCAGAGGATTAAAAAAAAACAAAAAAACTGCTCCTCAGTCAGCATCCACTGGCAGACTGGAGCAGAAATTGCTCTTTGCATGCCGACAGTTGTGGTAAACGATTTCTTGCCACCAGTCATCCAAGCCTTTCACCGAGCTTTGAGTTTCATGGTAATACACGATTCACACTGATATTGAGTGGCATAAGTTCCCCCTCCCTGTTCTTTCCTTCACTCCTCGTTTCATTGTTCCACTGTGACCTGTTTGGTAATTCCATCGGTCAGATTTTTTAAAATCTTTATTTACACAGGTAGCCTCGTTGAGTCACGAGGACCCGCCCCCC
>NC_056510.1:15382008-15385870 GCF_014905685.2 Nematolebias whitei | reverse complement strand
GAGAGATGTGTATTGAGCTGCTATGTGAGCACCAGGGTGTGATGAGGCTAAATTTTTTGGGCGGTAGAAAGCTCGTTAGCTCGTCAAAACCAAAAATCCATAAATTAGCCTCAGCATCGTATAAACCGCAGGGTTCAAAGCATGTGGAAAAAGTTGTGGTTTATAGTTCGGAAATTACCTGTTCGATGTGTGATGGGTCAAACGCAGAAAACACATTTCATCGTGATGACAACACAATACTTTACTTTTCTTATGGGATGTTTTGCCAGCAGTTTAAGGATATTGGGGATGGTGTAGGTTAGTGTACAGTATATAGTCAAAAACATGTGCAATACATTTTTAAGGCCAAAAACTCACTGGCACATGGACAGGTTGGCCAAAATCACTGCCTTATGAAAATGTATACAATTGAGAAAATATAAATAAGGCATGCGTTTGGCAACATTAAACACACTTTTATCATTCAATGAAAGTTTGTTTTGTTTTAAGCCTTGGTTTGAAAATCATTATTACTTTCAACTTTATAAACTTTAATGTTTGATCGTACCACTGTTGCCATTCATTTACAAAGTGTTTATTCTGTTAATGAATTGTTGTAATTTACTGAGTTGCAGATAAACACTTTTGTAAGTTATTTTCAGTCTACAATTGATGCACTGAATGAACGTTTCTGTTTCATGCTAATAGTATTTAGTCATACTGTTGCTACTTCCTTTGAGATTATTGTCCACCAGACAGTGAGAAAACTTCATGCTATCGGCGAGACTTTGGAATTTGTTTGTCTTATACCATTCCAGCTCCTGGTGAAGTTTTTTTGGGAAAACTGAAGATCTATATGGTTTTATTAGTGATCAAAGATGGTGATGTAGAGATTTTCACTTCACGGCAAGCTGAAAAGTGAAGTTGCAGCATTTAAGTGTGGTCATTTACAATTGAGAAACTGTTGCCCTTTTGTGTTTACGACATCAGAAAGACAAAGAACAAATGTCTTATGTGTTTAAAGAGGTTTTTTTTTTTTTTACTTAAAAACAAAGCAACTGGGCTTTTATTTTGTAGTGAACAATGTTTAGTTTCTACCCAAAAAGTTTTCCCATTTCAGAACTTGAGTGTGGAGTTCCAAGTTTTAAATTGTGTGAGATGCTTCTTTATGTGGTTAAATTCATATGCAGATTAATCTCACTCCCCTCCAACTGGAGAAATGTTACGGTCTTTGTTTGCCTGGCTCCCAGAAGAGATGCTTTGGACACCTGCATGAAGGTGTGAATTTGAGGGGAAATGAGTGTTTAACTGACTCAATGCTCCATTGTTAGTTTTAGAACGCTGAAGATGTTTCAACATTTTTATCTGTACCGCTGCTTGAGTGTAACTTGGACTTTGGCAGTAGCAGTGTAGCTCAAAACTGACATAAAACCAGTGTTTAAATGAGCATCCATTAGTAACCAAAATCCTTTTTACTTTCCTTACAATTTTCATTCGGGTTTGTCATTCAGTTTTCATACGTTTACACCCACTATGCCCTGTTGCTCTTTTTATTTTCCTCTTTATCTCCAGTTACCATCTTCCCTTGTATCCCTCATGCTGATCTCCTCTGCAGTTAGCTCCTTAATGGAGACAAGTTTTATGGCAGACAGTAAATGCATCTGTGGGGTCCCTCATTCCTCTGTGAGAGAAATTAGTGCAGAATGAATTACACTGGCTTTCAGCACCGGTGCTGTGCTAAGGTTGACATTTGATGGTGTAATTAGCCGTGGATACAAGTTTAATCACTCTGGCTGATTTTGTGCCTCTTTGTGTGCATATGTGTGGATATGAGCATGCCCTAGATCATATTGCTTGAATGGCAATAGCGGCCCCTAATTTCCTGACTAGTAAGCTGCCAGAAGCTGTTTTCTTTGTAAATTCTGCTGTATGCGTTGCTGTCTTCTCAGTAGATGCCAAAGCAACGCCGAGGAAAAAAAAAAAAGTTAATGAGTGTTATGGGGGTCAGAGCTCACTGCAGGTCTAATTGTCAATCCGAAATTTTGCACATGCTCAACAAATGTCTAACAGCTATAAAATGACATAAATTTCCGACGTGCAATTAAAAACTAAATACAAAGCAAAACATTTTTTTATGCTAGATCTTAGCCCCCTGTCAAAAGGACCTCCCTTGCAGAGGGCTAAATTCGAACAAATGTCTCTCCATTTCAATGGAGAGCAGAGGCCCCATTGTGTGGCAGGCAGGGGCACGCTAACAGCTATCAGCATGCTATGTATCATGGCCATAAGGAGAGTATAGTTAGATCACAAATTCTCAACTTCAAGACCTCACTATGATGCAGTTTTGGAAAATTAAAAGGTTTTAGACACACATGTACACGTATAGTACCTGTGCTTGAAATAAACTTCTATTAAAATAGAGTTTTGATTAAAAAGGCACACTGAGATGTATTCAGGATACTTATTCTATTTAATAGCAATATACTAAAGCTCTTAAGAGAGCTTTTTCATTTAGGAAAATTAAACATACGTAACATCTGTACAACTAGAACAGTGCTGACAAGTTTCACTAAAGTTGTGTGGTTTAAATATGTTTTACGTAAAAACTATAATTAACAATGTTTTAGTAGGACATAAGTCAAACTGTTAGGCCTATTTGCATTCCCAGCTGCAATTAGGTGCTCTTCTAGTTGCATTTTAAAGCAACACCCTTCTTGGCCATTGAGCAAGAATGACTTTTTTTTTATATGTTTTAATTTCTATAATTGCTCCCACCAGTCCAGACTTTATTTCCATGTCTCAGAATCATGAAAATAAAGGCTCGGATGTCTTAAGTGTTGGGGGATCTGGGTTGTTCGTTTCCTGTCCTCTATATGGGAATAGTCACAAAGGTTTGGTGATATTCTTGGGAATTCTCAACCACAAAGCTTCCCAGAAGAACAGAGGTGTTTCATCTTCGGGAAGTATATATGATCGCTGTGATTGTTCTGTCATTTTAACTGGCAAAAGAGTGCACTGCAGCCGAAGAGGCATTTACAAGGGCACTTTGTGAAAACAGAATTTATAGGAATACACTTTGCAGATTTACTGTCTTAACAACCCAATTTAAAGAGCAAAAATCAAAAACAAAAAAAAAACATTTTTTTTTTATTTCAGTTGAAGCAGTTAATTTAGTTTTTTTTTTTTTTTTTTTAGACAAAAGGAATCCATGCTTAAATGATGGATTTACTCGATTTCTGCAGTGCATCCACGGCTGCGTGCGCACACTGTGAGCACTGTATCCATATATTATACAAGCTATAATTTTCTACAGCTTTGTTTGGATTATCAAGACAGAGTGAATCACTGAGGTCTTATTAAAATTATAGACTGTGTGTTTTTTAGTGTAACACACCGCATTTGTCCTGTATACACACGCAGCATTCACACAAAGGAAGGTGGGCCACACCTGCATGTGATTTTCAGGGGATCACATGTTGTCTCAATCACTGGACAGTGACAAGCTGCACGAGATTTATCGTTGCGATGAAAACTTGTTCCAGTGCCAGCCCAGTGTATCACTTTCCTCCTCTGACATGTACATGTTTAAGAAGCTTTGTGCGCCATAAAAGCTCCACTCCATTAATGGGCGTGAAGTTCCCTTTGACACAGCCTGCGTGTGCATGTGCGCTTGTGTTTATGAGTGTTGCCAGTTCAAATGACCATCTGTGAATAACTGGATCTATAAATGAGCATTTGACAGAGCTTAGAAATGGTTTGGCCTTGAATGACTTTTATGAGTTTGTCAACATCGCAAAATGTAATTTATTTTTAGGATTGTTTAAGTTTTTTTTTTTTTTTTGTAAGGTTTAAGACTTTAGCCTTGTGGTTTTTTATTATTATT
>NC_056510.1:15373650-15381608 GCF_014905685.2 Nematolebias whitei | reverse complement strand
TATATATATCATTCTGACTAGTTCAACTTGCTTATGAGGGATATACAGTTCTTCTCTATGTTCAAGTGAACATTACTTTTAGATGATTATTACAATAGTTAAACAAGATGAAAGGGTGGATTTTTTTTATTACTTTTTTTTGTTTCCATGTGGTCACAAATGGTCTCTTAGTGCTTAAGACAGCTGTAAATATTTTGACATTTATATGACTCTTTCATTCACCTTTTGTTCTCTTTTTTCCCCCTGCTTTGCACATCTGGAAACAATGTGCTGAATGCAGATGTGGTGTGTAAATCTACCAGTTGTTCTATCAGCTCCGATCAGTAGGAGAAAAGTCCTAAAACATAAAAGGCACAGTTCATCAAATCGGGAAGGAAACTGTCAAACTATCCAGGATGACTGCTTGTATGTGTGTGTGTGTGTGAGTATGGGTGTGTATGTGCTGTAAACAGCTTTGTGTGTTCTCTGATTGCATACTGGGCTTGTTCCTAGTGTAAACTTAGACTATAGGAAAATTACATTGATCACGTTTTCAATTCCCCGTTTTTATTTCTTTTGGTTTTATTGTCCTTGTTTTCCAGGAAGAGCAGGAGACGAGTTATACCATCCTACGTGCTCGAGGTTGCAATGTGACCCTGAATGGTCTGAAGCCCAACACGGCCTACCTGCTTCAGATCAGAGCTCGGACGGCTGCTGGATACGGAGCCAGCAGCCCCAGCTTTCAGTTTGAAACCAGCCCTGACTGTAAGCTCAGCACAGAGCTGTCTTTCATTTTTCATAAAACACAGACAGCACAAATACTTATCCTTTATAATAACAAACGGTGAGGTAATTAAGCCAATTTAATTTAATGTGCAACCTTTGGTTAAAATGTAGTCTCTATAGTTAAATAGGTTTCAGAACGCATAGATTTTAAGATAAAAATATTCTTAATAATACATTCAGCCAATTTGAATTTTCTAGTGAAATGTCATTTCAAAGTCCTTATTAACTGAATAGAGGAGCATGCTCATGTCATATTTGGTTATGCTTTATACAAAATAAAAAAAAATAAAAACATTTTGAGTGAGAGAAATTTAAAAAAGCTTTCAAATCAAACTATTCTACATCAGTTATAGGTTGCGCTGGTAAAGTGATTTTATTCCAGTTTCACATAGTTTATATCTGTAAACATATCATTTACATTTAATTTCAGCCAGGAATTAACTTTTTTAAACTGGTAACAGTGACTGTGTCACATTCAACAGGTTTATAGGAGAAAATGAGTCATGCTTTGCATTCCAGCTGTTTAGAAGTTGTCTTAAAAAAAAACTTTCATTTGCACATCTGTCGGACATATTGGAAAGTAATTGATCTTCGTTAGCAAAACTAAATTAACACAGGCTTTTATTGTCTGACTTTCAGCAGCCTTCTCGATCTCCAGTGAGAGCAGCCAGGTTGTGTTAATTGCCGTTTCCTCCGCCGTGGCCATCATCCTGCTCACTGTTCTGCTCTACATCCTGATTGGCAGGTTTGTCCTAAACCATACGTTCTCAGTTCTGAGCGCTGTCTCCTTCAATCACATCAATCCATTTACCCTCTGTCTTTGGACAAACTGATTGCAGGTTGTACGTTTTTTTATTTTTTATTATTAATTATTTTACTTCTAATATTTAAGGTTATTCATTTTCATTTTAAAACTTTTTTTTCCTTATTCCTGCACTTTATTGTCAAGGATTGTGTGTTGGTGGGCAGGTGTGTGCTTTTTTAAGCATGTCTGTGAGTTATGTGAAGAGTCTGGGGCGTTCAGACAGGACATACTGTAAATACATGGAACATTACAGGACTTGCTGATCCTCTTTGGGCTTATAAAGCTTGGATTTCACACACAGACTAATACAGGGCTCCCACCAGCCCCTAGGCTGAGCCGGTGGATGAAGTCTTAGTGGAAACTGTGGCTGCAGTTTGAATTTTTCTGTCTGAATTGGCAGGTTTTGTTGCCGCAGCAAATCCAAACATCCTGATGAGAAAAGGCTTCACTTTGGCAATGGACACTGTAAGTATGTTGTGCTATATTTTCCTTAAAAATGTTAGTGTGTTTTCTTCCACTTTTCATTTACTGGACCAAATATGTAATTACTTTAAAGTTATTTGTAATGTTTTATTTATTTTTTTTGTTTGTTTTTTGTTTTAATCAAGTTTTTCTCAATAGATCTACAGACCTTTAATTATAGTGATTCCTTAAGATCAAACTATTTGAGTCAGATTATTTAGTTTCTACTACAAAAGAGGTTAACTTCATTTAAAAGGTACTTTTTTCTTTGTTAAACTAACTTGGAACTGTTTTTCAATCTAAAAAAATGCACATATTACCATTTAAGTTACCACTTTCTTTTTTACACGTGCATTTTCCAGACATATTTTATGCAAGTTTGTCATAAAACATTATTATGCTTACATGCCCACTGGATTCCTACAGACTCTTTAAATTAAAACAAGTTCAAGTTTACAAGGTTGGATTGGAGGATACAAATAAGTACTTTGTATACAGTAACATTTGTGAAGATGGCTTATTGTGCTATTTGTAAAATAAAAACATTTAGCATGAATTGACCCAGTTTTAAATCAGCCAGCTGAATATCAAATCCCAAAAATAAGTTTTATTTGTTCTTTATGAGACAAAAAACACGGTTCGCAATACACATTTTATATGTATGTTCACATTTAAAGTAAATTATGTCAGCATTAAAGAATTTTTACATATCCTCTTTTAACTGATGGAGTTTTTTTTTATTTTATTTTGCTGCTGCAGTGCGTCTGCCAGGTATCAGGACTTATGTGGACCCCCACACGTACGAGGACCCCAGCCAAGCTGTTCATGAGTTTGCCAAGGAGCTGGACGCTTCTTGCATCGCTATTGATAAAGTCGTGGGAGCAGGTGAGGCAGAGCAAAGAAACAGTTTATTATAACCATGCAAACATGAAGTCATTTATTTTTGGCATTGCTTTATTATTATTATTATAAAGAGCTTGAAATGCATAGTAACTGTAATTTCAGGACTGCAACCTGCTGCTTTTTTTTCCCCCAGACTTTGAACACTGCGGTTTATACAATGCTGCGGCTAATTTATTTATTTTTTTGATGAGCTGAAAAGCTTCATGCCGCAAAAACATTTAGCCTTGTCACACCCGGGTGCTCACACAGCTGCCCAATACATGGCTCTCTTGGGGGGGGGGGGGGGGGGGGGGGGGGGGGGGGGTCCTCGTGACTCAATGAGACTACCTGTATAAATAAAGGTTAAAACAAATCTGTCTAATGAAATTACCAAAGAGTGGACCAGTGAAACTTGCACTGGGGAGGGGGTGGGGACTTTTTTAAACCCCCCGTTCCCTCCTCCCTTCCTCGTTGTTTAATCAGCCGTGCTACAGGCAATGATCAGAATAAATAAATAAATACAATTTACTGTACGTATTTGTATATGTATCCGGTACATATTAAAAGTTTAAAAATATATATTTCTGAGTAAATCTTGTAAATGTTACAAAGTGAACACTGGTGGCTTATACGCAAGTGCAGCCTATATATGTACTTTTTTTTTTCTTTTTTAATTTAGTGGGCGTGGCTTATATTCATGTACTTAGTACTCCAGAAGTTACTGTAACTTGATAATAATATAGCTCTGTTGCAGTAACCAACATTTGCATTTTAATGACGTGTTTAAATTTTTCTTGTTGACTTTGTGATATCCAAACGATACATTACCTATTTCTTTATTAATTTAAATAAATAAATAATAAATCCAATGTAGATAACATACATCTGTCACCCCTGATGTCCTGAAATATTGATATTATTGCACACTTTTTTTTTTTTTTATTCCTTTGTTGCAATTACCAGTAGGGCATTTTACTTTGTTAGTTTTTCTAACTATTTAAATGATAAAGATGCCTATGCAGAAAAATGTAGTGCACTATGGTTTTCTGTGTTGAATATTGCACAGCCAGGGATGAAAAAAAAAAAGCATTTATTACTTCACCTCAACAACTTTTGTCTCCATTTC
The DNA here is from genome assembly GCF_014905685.2 of Nematolebias whitei. Taxonomy (NCBI): domain Eukaryota; kingdom Metazoa; phylum Chordata; class Actinopteri; order Cyprinodontiformes; family Rivulidae; genus Nematolebias; species Nematolebias whitei. Next base: position 15,377,568 of record NC_056510.1, on the reverse strand, counting down.
TTTCCTATGACAGAAAGGAAAAGAACGTAAAAAGAGAACATCTTTACCTGCTTTACATCTTTCTTTGGCATTACATCACTTTCCCTCACCTATTACTTTCTGTTTTGTAAATCTTACTTTAAGTAATAATTACGAAAATAAAATGTTCTTCTTTTTTTTCTGGTTTTATAATCCTGACCAGAGCAGGGGTGCAGTCTGGAGGGTAGTGCATTATGATTCTTGTTGAGTTCAGGCAGAATAGATAGAGTCTAAAGCAGATAATAACAGACTGGTCTCCAGAGTCCCACCAGCCCCTCATGTTGTAAACCTGTCAGGATGGCCTGACAGAATTTTACCCGGCTACATGGGACTATATTACAGAAAGTGTTTCTCATTTTCAAAGGTTGAGAGAAAACTTAATAACCATTGCACATGTAGGACATACATGTGCTGGCAATTACATTTAACTTGAAGCAAAATATAAATAATATTTCACATTTCATTAGAAAAACAACAACTTTTGTTTAATCCACATTTGTTGAAAGACAATTTGAGTTCAAAATATATTTTATTGCCTTTTTTTTTTTTTTTTTGCATTATGCTGACTGTTTGTCCTCAGTACCAACAATACATAATTAAATAAAAATACTGCATGTAAGGAAACTTTATGAATGCAAATGCAACAGGAAGATAAGAACATGTACCTTGATAAAGCTTTTACCTTCTTTTGTTGGATTCTTAAAAATGTGAGCTAAGCACCAAAGTTGAACAGATTCAGATTAAGCCACAGCATAAACTTTGTGGTCATTGAGCTTTAGGCAACATACCACCCAACTGTAATACATTTGTGAAACCACTGTATACAATATGCTGTATACATTCTTTCTCCAACCCTGGTTCAGGCTCCAGCAGTTTTCATCAAACATGCTAACTTTGGTCGTGTTGCCATGTTGTGATTTTGTCTTAAAAGCTAAAACAATCACACGCACTGCCCTCTAACATGTGTCCAACTTTAAAACCAAATATGTATTTTTATTACAGAAACAGAAAATGCATCCTCAATCAAGCCTTATTAGAGTAAAATCTTCTTTCTCAGATTGACCACATGAAAAAAAAAAGTGGCTCTGTTCAGCTCGCCTGTCTGCAGCTGAGCGCTGAATGAACAAAGCAGAGCAGGAAAAACACAGACGTGCTTTCAATAATTAGATGGGTTGTAATTATTCTGGCTTAAGCTCTTCCAGACATCATTGCTTCATGTCCAGGGTGTGACCCATGCTCTCTGATCCAAAGCTGCCTGTGGAAATGTTTGAACTAGATTGAGACAGAGGTCTGCACATCTTAGCTCTGACGTCACCTTGCATGAACACACAGTGTGCATATACCTTTTTGTTTAACGCACACGTTCAGATACACTCACACACTCCACTGACCTTCTAAAGTCCCATCAAAACTCTGTCACATAAAGTAAAAACAACCAGTTGAAGAAAAAAAAAAACTTTATTACCTCTTGTAGACTTGATTAATTAATTAAAAAAAATCATACCATTGTATTTATAACGCACTTAAAACAGCAACAAGGCCAACCGAAGTGCTGTACAGCAGAAACCAACAAGCAAAGCACACAGCAAAAAAACAAAACATAGATCCATATAGAAGAAGATAATTAAATGGCTAACATTATAAAATACAGACAGGTGAAAAACAAATCACAGAATGTCAAGAACCAGGGAATAAAAGTGTTTTTTTTTTTTAAGTGAGACTTAAAAACCGTGAGAGAGAAAACCTGCCTGACATGTAGTGGTAACTCATTCCACAGTCTTGGACCTGCAACAGAGAAGGCCTGTCATCTATGAGCTTAAAACGGGTTCCTGGAACAAAAGAAGCATCAGATCTGCTGACCTCAGAGAGTGTTGTGGGACATATGGCTGCAGCAGATCAGTGAGATAAGAGAGGGCAGAAATGTTCAGAGATTTAAAAGCATACAGAAGGATTTTGAACTGAATGTGAAAGTGAACCAGGAGCCATGGCAGGGAGGCCAGAACTGGTGTAATGTGCCACTTGTAAATGGTGTAAAAATTATAATGACCCCTATTGCCGATATGAGTCGTTAAATGTTTCACAAAGACAAGAAACCATTTTAATATGTACTATGAAAGGCCATCAACAAAACATTTTGTATCAGCAACTTTTTTTTTTTTTTTCTGATTTCATAATGAGCCTCTCCTAAAACTGTTATTGCAATTTAGGCACCTTCTCAAAATCCGTGCAAAAACTGTGCAACCTTCACGTCATGCTTTACAACAAACATACCTTAACAAATGACAAATGAAACTGGTTTAATAAAACACATTTGGTGTGTCTGAATACGTCAGAAATGATCGAGTTAGCTAGTGAATCCATGAGCATCTCGCTACAAAAGGCAATCTGTCCGAGTTTAATGTAATTCTGCTTGCACAGTAAAAGAACTACTAATTGAAATTAGTGAGTAAAATTAATTATGAAAGGGTTTTTTTTTTTTTTCCTGCTTGCATTAGTGTACTTGTCTGACTAATGACGTGTGTGGTTGCATGAAGATATTTGATTCTGAATCAATAAGATTTAGATGCATCAGCTACACAACGGTTCATGCAAGAGACAAGCAATAACATTCTTGTTTCTGTAATTTAGCTTTGTATTGATGATGCACAACATTTTGATTAGCAAAGTTCAGTTGCTTAAACTTTAGAATGATAGACCAGTCATAATTCACTAGGTATAACATGTGCATCTGATTTCCACACATTGATCTAATGAGCTAAGTTAAATGTGTCCCTTATCATGTAAACTGTGATCTACAACTTTTTTTTTAATCAAACAAAGCTGCTCTTAAAGGTCTTGTCCTCTGATCTTAACAAACAATTGGACACATTAACATTTTTTTTTATTGATTTGCTTGTTTGTAGGAGAATTTGGAGAGGTGTGCAGCGGTCGCCTGAAGCTGCCCAGCAAGAAGGAGATCTGCGTAGCCATCAAAACTCTTAAAGGAGGGTACACAGACAAACAGAGGCGGGACTTCCTGGCGGAGGCATCCATCATGGGGCAGTTTGATCACCCTAACATCATCAGGCTGGAGGGGGTAGTAACCCGCAGTAAGTGCATTTACAATGTGCGAGTGCACAAACGGCAAATGGCTCATGCAAATGACGTGCTAGTTACTGCTAAAATACACATCGCCAAATAAATATTTGAGGTTTTGTTTTGTGTTAGATATCTGGTCAGCCCATTGTTTTTGAAATTGATTTTCTTTATGAAGTTATAATCTAACCTCGGAAGAGACGCAGTCAAAGACAGAAAGTTTGCATTCTGCCTCTGGAACGAGCCATTCTTACTGATTACAGATTTGCAATTGTCTTTGACAAATGGCTTTAAAATGTCCGACACCTTTGTGAAAAAGCGACAAGTTTTATTGAGCTACTGTGGTATAAGTCTCTGGAGATCAATGTGCCCTGATCAAAGTCTGGATCCTAAGCAAGTATAAATCCATAAATCCATATTTCTGACTTGCACCCCTTTGGGCCTCTTTATTAGACTATCATTAGGACACAGAAGGCCTCTTTAAAGGGAAAGACAGAAGAAAGAAGGAAATAATGAGTCTGAACTTAGTTGCAGAGAAACAGGCCTGGCCTCTATTTCTCCCTGCGGCACATGCCTTGTTCAGCAGTTCAGCCATTATGATTATTCCCAAAACCAGAATAAAACACCTGAAGAAATTATTCTTATAGTTTCTTTGATTTTTTTACTCCTATAGTTTGACTTCCTTCTTATTGTTTTCACTTTTTATTCACTTGCTGAAACTCAGTGAATTAATTGGTCCGTTAAATATAAGAGTTTGAATTATCTTTCCTAACTGCTGAAAAAAATAATATATATATATATATATATATATATATATATATATAT
>NC_056510.1:15346915-15373550 GCF_014905685.2 Nematolebias whitei | reverse complement strand
TATATATATATATATATATATATATATATATAAATATATATAGTGTGCGTGTGTTTTCATTCATTAAACCAGAATTTGGGAATGATCATTTTGTGATGACCCTTTTGCTTTTTAGTCCTTTGTTTTAATTTCACCTCCATCGTCCTGAAAAGATCTGAAACTGTGTGTGGTGTCCCACGTCTCGTTCTGCTAAAGTCCAGCCTGTGAGAAACGCTTCATGAAAATCGAATCGGGATTCATTGTTCTGTGACTGACAGGTGAAGCCCGGTGCTTTGCTCTGTGGGTGCATTTGCACGCGTGCATGACATTTAGAGGGATGCCCCGAACACATGTGCATGAGCTGGAACAGCACAAGAGCCGGGCGTAGTTTTAGAGGGTTCATTTGATCTGCTTCCACTCACAGACACACACCTACATGCACAAACACACACACTGCTGAAGGGTGATTTATTAAGCTGCTCCTGTTAATTCTTAATAATCCTGAGACTTTCACACCCCATTTACCTTGCTGCTGCTTTCGGCTGATCCATGAGCTACATGTTTTCAGGAGCACATGCACACACACTTAAACACATGTGTATTTCTCCGTCCATACCCATACACACATCTGCATTTGCACACATGGACTCGCACTCGGGTTGACAGAACAAGGAGGCTTGGGGGCCATTTTCTTTACTGCCAAAGTTGAGAACTAAGAGAAAGAGGGGAAGGAAGAGGGCGGAGGACAAGCAGGAGGACGGTGTGTGTGTGTTCCTGTCCATGTGTATAAAAGCCATTCCCTGGTAAAAGGAACAATCTATCACCGCCTTTTAGGGAGGGGGTGTGGGCGGAGGCTGTTTAACAGGACCTTTATTTGAATGATGACGTGTTTTTTTTGTAATTAGAAGTGAAAGTTCTACAATTTTTCTGAGCGAACACGAGCCATTTCAAATAAAATTGTTATAAAGGCTTAAATGCACAAATTATGTATTTTCATTAAACGAAAAGCTTTGTCATAGAAAATTAAAGGAATGTTATTCAAATGATTTAGGCCAGCTGACTAAAGTTAAATAGAATGTTACTTAGTTCAAGTTTAATTGGAAAATATGTGTATTAAAAAAAATGCCACTTTTGATTTGATTATCAAGGTCAAGGTTCTTTATTGTCATTCACAACACATGTGGTACATGTGGTGGAACGAAACTATGTACACAGGGTCCCAGTTACATCCAACAAAAATACAAATTGTAACAGTAATAAGATCTAAGATATGAACTAATATGCTAAACTAAGACTATACTTAGCACTAATAATACAAAACTATTATATTAACTATAACTATAATATAAATATAACTGTTACTAGTATAACTATAACTATGATATTATATTAACTAATATGTATAACAATGGAGCTGACTTCTATAAAAAATTATAAACTATAAGCTTTTTTAATGAAAATTATAGAATTATCATTGGTTTACTAGTTTTAACCAGTATAGTTGATATGATATTACAATAAATGCATGAATCAAAAGGAAAACAAAAAACAAAACAAAAAAATATATATCAGGGTTTTTGTCTGAACATGTGTGGAAGAGGTTCTCTGATTATTATGTACAAGCAGGCTGGAGAGGAGTGTGAGGGATGAGGTAACAAAGTAAAGGTAGGTCAGGAATAAAAGGGGGCAGGGGAGAGGAAGAAGGAGGGCACATTAATCAGTTTGAAAATGGAGAAAAAGCTCACGGCCGGAGTGAAGTCATGAGTGAAGTATAGGGCCCAGAGCCATCTGGGACACAAACAAGACAGACTCTCCTCATTCAACAATGAAGGATTTAAAGTCATCTTTTTTTTTTTTTTTTTTTTTCTCCCCATTTCCTGCAATGGACCTTTTGTTGGCCGTTGTCTGATCAGACACAGATGATGCAGACAGCGTAATTTACAATCAGATTCTTTCCAGAAATAAAGATGTCACATTCCGACAGGTGATCTGCTAAAACCATAAAACTGTGGCGAGGGTCTACTCAGTGTGTGTATGTGTGTGTGTGTATGCTGTGAAGTAAAGGACAACAAAATGTTGATTACTGTTTTCAATAAAGGCACCACAAACACACTTGACTTGATATATATATATATATATATATTTAGCTATATATATGTATATATATATATATATATATATATATATATATATAGATAGATAGATATTTTTCATTTTAAATAATTAATCTAAACTCTAAATGATAATGTAACTTTTGTTTTTGTGAGAAAATAAAAAGACAGTTAACCCACATGTTGTCTCCTCAGGTAAGCCTGTCATGATCGTCACAGAGTACATGGAGAATGGATCCCTTGATAGTTTCTTAAGAGTAAGTAACTACATGAACACACACGCCATTGTAGAATAAATTATGTTTCAAACGCTTCATTGAATGTTGACCTTCAGTTATTGCTGTTTTGAAACACACACAAAACCAAGTGTAAAAAAGCAAATAATTTAGTTCATTTCTAAAATTTTGAATTGGAAAAAAAAAAAAAAAAAATCAAACTTGTTTAGGAACTTTTTAAAAAGTTGTGCTTTCAGGTAAAAAAAAAAAAAAATCTTGCTGAATTGCAATATGCTCTACTTTTTGTAATGTAGGACATAATAGGTCTTTCTGCTTCAAATAAGATTTAAATTAAATAAAACGTGCAGAGTTTGATTTGACATCAGTCTGTAAACATGCCTAACAGGAGCGCATGGACAGTCTGGAACATGGAGTCTGGAACTTCACTGTATAAGGCCGATTTTGATAAATGACAACATTTTTGACCTCTGCTTTAAATCCATGATGGTGCTTTAATTTTCTCTTTTTTTCCAGTGGTGCTCAAAAAGGAAACCACCACTCATCAGAATGATGGCAACACCCCAGCTGTAATTTAAGCTGATGGGATAAAAAGTTGTTGAGAAAGAACATCGAAAGAGGGACAGATTTTTTTTCCCCTCTGCTCACCGACCAGTCGTATTGTCACTATAATTATTATAGATAAAAAAAAAATAAAAAAAAGCTGTAGCTAGTATTTGCATGAAAACTTACTTGTTTATAGAAAACATTTAACATAATATAAAAAATATAAAAATAAATAAATAATATATACATATATATATATATATATATATATATATATATATATATATATATATAATGTAAAATATATATTTCTCTAAAATGCAAAATTTGAGATAAATAAAACAAATGCTACTATAAAACCTTAAACATGTTCATTTTGGTAAGGCTATTGGCTTCAGCTTAATAACTAAGTAACTGTTTCTAAATTGCTATTTTCATTCTGGCTTAGGCACTGCAGCTGATTGGTTAGGTATTTAAAACATCTTGATATTAGGAAAATATCTTGATTTTGAATCATACACATGCTACAACTTGTCATTTTGTTGGATTCCCTAGCCCTTACCATACATCTATTTATATGTATATATAAAATTGTTTGTAATCCCTTACATAGCTTGTAATTCTTGATACAATGTACATTGTGCAGTTTTTTTTTGTTTTTTTTTTGTCAGTGATGTTTGTACAGATGTGTTCTCTCTGATCTCCCAGTTCAGAGTAAATTATACCTTTGTTGCCGCTAAAATTATCTAAAATACAACAGCCAACTTTAATTCTATAGAAATGTGTGCACGGATGCCTGTTTTATCCATTTTTCCACATGTGCCTGTGTTGTATCCAAACATACCCATGGTGGTTATAGCTGTTATTTTCCAACATTTTCCCGGAGGCCTGTTCTTCATCACTGAAATTGTGTCACACGTACACATGCACGCTCACACATGCTTTATGCACTATGCATCATAGCTTATGTCAGCATCCTGAATCTGCCAAAGCTTTGAAGTGACTAAACCAGGTGGTCTTTCTAATAAAGGCTGCAGATGAAATGGGAGGAGAGGTGGGGCTGATTGGTTTTCAAAGAAAAACACACTCATGCAAACTCATCTTACTCTCAGAGTGCCACATGGTGTTTGACAAGAACGGGGTAAGTCATAGCAAGAGGAAACCAACTGAAGACCACAGACAGAAAACAGACACAAGAAAGAAAGAAAATTGTGATTTACCTAACATACTTCTACTGGTTCTTTGTCATATGATGACTTTATTTTTCTTATCCTTTGTTCATTTTTTTTCCATATAATTACCAGCAACAAGTTACAGAAAACAGTAAATAGTACATCTTTTGTATACAACATAAAAATGTAAAGAAGGAAAGGAAGGATCTCGTTAAATCTCGTTAAGAATATGTCTTGTGCAAATGGTTTTCTATTTAAGTCCAACCTGATGGTTTTGTAGCATAAATATTCAATAAAAGCTGTTTGAAATAATGAAAGAACACTTATTATTTATAGTACAGTAGTCCCTCGTTTATCATGGGGGATCTGTACCTGAAGATGCGCGATAAGTGAAAAAAATGTGAAGTAGGAATAGTAGTACAGGTAGAAAGTAGTAGTTTATTTATATATATATATATATATATATATATATATATATATATATATATATATATATATGTATGTATAGGCATTTTAAACCCTTCCCACACTCTTGCAATATCCTAAAATCAAAACAATGTTTCTAAACTCTCAACGCTCTGAAAGAGCACAGAATGTTATGATTTCAGCTCCCTGTTGCCTCTGGTCTTTGCCACTTGCAAGCGCTCTTGGCCATGCCCACTTATCCATGCTGCACGGAGAACAGCTGATCAGCTGCAGAAGGAAGTTTATCCTGCAATATGGGCTGCACAAAGGTGCAGGAGGTGCTAAATAATTTAAAATAATTTGTTTTAAACAAAAATTCCATGCCGATCTTGCGGCTCATCCATCAATCAGCCATTTGTTTGTCATGTCCAATCTCATTTTGAAAAACCGAGATAGAGCGAGTCTGCAATAAACGAACCGTGAAATACCGAGCGGCTACTGTACTTCCATGTGTTTAAAAATACTTAAATGTAGATTTGAATGGATGCATCAATAAAATAAATATACAGTAACACTATTTTAAAAAATCACTGTAATACCACTGTGATATGTGCTGCTGTTTATCCATGCTGCTGATCTCATGCTGCTGATTATGTCACGCTGCTGTAATCATACGTATCTGCTCACACAGACTCATGTTCGTGCTGCTGTTGTTCGGCGTATTGTTTTGCACTATTAGTGTTTAGTGTATATCTTAGTTCATATCTTAGATACTTATTTACTGTCTCTTTTTACACTTTATATTTTTGCTATTGTTGTATGTAACTGGCCTGTGTGCACAATTTCGTTCCACCTCATTTACCACATGTGGTGAGAATGACAGTAAACCTACTTGAACTAGAACTTTAATACAAATACAAAGTAGTAAAGCGAATGATAGAAAGTTTTGCTTTAAACTTGTTTCATTCTTATGTTCACACATTTTTTGTCCGGTCTTCACAGTTGAAATGAAACACACAATGTCAAAGGTGTTTTTAAAGGTTAATGAAAATCTTTTGGATGCTAATGAACAAAAGGTTCATTTTATGCAAATGCACTTAAAGGTCAAACTCCTTCTTTTGTGTTCATATTATATTATGAAAATAAGACACCGTGCATGATTGTCTGTTCTGTCTTTCTTATATTTAGAAACATGACGCCCAGTTTACAGGAATCCAGCTGGTTGGCATGCTCCGTGGCATCGCCTCAGGCATGAAGTATCTGTCAGACATGGGCTATGTTCACCGAGACCTGGCAGCTCGGAACATCCTGGTCAACAGCAATCTGGTGTGCAAAGTGTCAGACTTTGGCTTGTCCCGAGTGTTGGAGGACGACCCGGAGGCTGCGTACACCACAAGGGTAAGCTGAAACATAAAAACAAATCGCCTACAAAGATGACAACATGAATACATGTGTTGGCCAAAGTCATGGGGAACATCATTCCTTTTTTTATTAGGCGCATATTAAAATAGAACATTATGTAAACTATGTGAATACTGCTAATAAACAGATCCGTATACACAGCTTTTATACTCTTAAGTGGTGAAAGGAGTTGATGAAGGCCACTCCCTCCAGAGAAGTGCTGAATAGATACGACTTTTGGGGGAGGCTCCAGATGATTATTTTTTTATAACATTAACAGCACCCTTTATTTCTAGTTCGATGTCAACAGTGCTCATCGAGGATTAACATAATTTCCTATTATGAGAAAAAAACAACAACAACAACACATTAGAATAAAAAAAAAAAACAACAACCTTAAAGCAAATGTAACAAGCAAATACCAAACTGTGAAACAGTTTTGACTGTCTATTTACTTTTATGTCTCATTTTGTTAATGGAAATTACTTTGTGGGCAGCACGGTGGCGCAACTGGTAGAGCTGCTGCCTCTCAGCGAACAGGTCCCTGGTTCAAACCCCGGTCCAGGGGCCTTCTGGGTGGAGTTTGCATGTTCTCTCCGTGCATGCGTGGGTTTTCTCCGGGTGCTCCGGTTTCCTCCCACAGTCCAAAAACATGCATGTTAGGCTGATTGGTAACTCTAAATTGTCCCTAGGTGTGAGTGAGAGAGTGAATGGTTGTTTGTCTCGTTTGTCTCTATGTGGCCCTGTGATGGACTTGCGACCCGTCCAGGGTGTACCCCGCCCCTCGCACAGTGATTGCTGGACATGGGCACCAGCGACCCCCGTGACCCAAAATGGAATAAATGGGTAAAGAAAATGGATGGATGAATGGATGGATGAAATTACTTTGTATTACACAGTGTACAAAGGAGCCATTTTGAGACAGTTATGAACAATTTAGCCTTTTTTTGTTGTTGTTGTTGACTTCCAGTTTTATTGTGTTTTAAGACACCTAAAAATTAGTGGAGCACATTTCCAACAGCTTCTTACTACTACTTCTTCTTTCGGTTTTTCCCTCTTGAGGGGTATCCACAGCAAGTCATCCTCCTCCATCTCACTTTGTCCTCTGCATCCTCTGTCCTCACTCCAACTACCTTCATGTCCTCTTTACCTGCATCTATATATCTCCTTTTTGTCTGTTTCCTGGCAGCTGCATTTCTAACATCCTTCAACCACTATACTCACTGTCCCTCCTCTGGACATGTCCAATCCATCTCAGTCTGGCCTCTCTAACTTTATCACTCAGTTGTTCAACCTGTGCTGTACCTCTGATTATCTCATTATCTTATCCATCCTTGTCACTCCTGAGGAGAATCTCACCATCTTCATTTCTGCCACTTCCAGTTTTTTCTCCTGTCCTTTTGTCCATGTCTCTGTCTCCAGATCATACAACACAGCTGGCCTCACCACTGTCTTGTAAACTTCTCCTTTGACCTTTGCTGACATCCTTTGGTCACAAATCACTCCTGAAACTTTTCTCCATCGACTCCATCCTGCCTGGACTCTCTTTTCACCTCTTTACCACACTCCCCCATTTTCCTGAACAGTGGACCCCAAGTACTTGAAGTCCTGCACCTTTGTGACCTCTGCTCCTTGTAGCCTCACTGTTCCACCAGCCTCCCTCTCATTCACACATGTACTCTGTCTTACTACAACTGACTCCTCTTCTTTCAAGTGCATACCTCCACCTCTCCAAGTTCTCTTCCACCTGTTTCCTGTTCTCACCACCGATATCATTGCCATCTGCAAACATCATAGTCCACGGGGATTCCTGCCTGACCTCATCTGTTAGTCGGTCCATCATCAAAGCAAAGAAGAAGAACAACTTACTAAGACTCGAAAAACACAAATATTATGAAAGACACATTAAAAGTAAAATGTTCAACTTTTTCAGCAAGTGGAATAATAAAATTATTATTAGCAATGTTTAAAATAATGTGATCATATGATGCAGGCTGAAATAGGTTTAAAAGTAAAAATGTAAAAATATATATTTGGCAGTATGTTTGTATTGTTACTCTTTACTTCTACAGTAAATTTTCAGGACACACATTGAAACATAACAGGAGGAGTTCAGTGGCCGATACTCATCTGTCGTTTTCTTTCCTTTGCGTCTGAGTGAGTGGTCATTTTCATCATCAGGTCCTGTGGTCTAAAACATGCACACAAACCCATTAAAGAAGGGTATAATTTTATGGCTGAGAACTGCTCATCAAGTGAACAGTGTGTGGCATTTCTGTTGGTGCCAGAAATACATCAAATGAAACAATAAGGAAGAGCTAAATTAATTGCACCATGTTCCATTAACTGACAAACGCTCCTTGGGATTCATCTTTTTTTCCTCTTTTTTATTGTTACAACTTTTTTCCTATTTGTATGCAACGTGTAATTTTATATTTGCACATTTCAAAGTAAGTGTGGGAAGCTGTCAGTTTGTGTATCATTCTTAGTGCACTTTAAATTATTTCTGCAACCATTTGTCTGGTTGCGTGTTTTACTGTCTCATGTGTCTCTTAGCGTTCCCATAGACATCAGTCAGTGTAAGAATGTGATTTTTAAATAGAAATGTGACTTTCTGCACAGTCTGAAGCTAAAAATGACTGACTTGGCCAGCCTGTTCATTAGCTTTGGCTGCTGTCAGCCTCGTTCCTTTAACTCTATTTCCCTAATTTGTCCTGCTTGTCAGTTAGAATAACAACCTCGTTACACAATAAGAAGTCACACAGGAAGCATCGGATTAAAATTAGATTTATGTGTTTTCCTTTTTCTTGTAAGGCTGTTGCTAATACATTCTAATTAAACTGGAACTTGAACTTTATTTTGGGTACAAACTAGCTCTGGAATTTTTATACAAACATTTAAGCTGTGGAACCTATTTAGCATTTTAATTTATAACTTTGTGAAAGTGCACAGAATCTCTAATACAATAGGATTTTAAAAATGCATATATAAAATATAATTTGGTTAATCTGCATTTGTTAAATTTGTTAATATAGATGGTGATGAGTATTCAGTTTACTAACTGAATGACATTAAAACTGATCACTGATCAGGTAGACTGATTTGATTATTCTGTTTTTAACTTCTCTCAGGGAGGAAAGATTCCCATCCGGTGGACCGCCCCAGAGGCTATAGCCTACAGGAAGTTTACATCAGCCAGTGATGCTTGGAGTTATGGCATTGTGCTCTGGGAGGTGATGTCATATGGGGAACGGCCATACTGGGAGATGTCCAATCAGGATGTGAGTGCTGCCAATTTGCCATTCTTTGTAAGAGGGTAGACACTAAACTTCCTTTCAGTGGAGGAGCTCTTATTGTGTGCCCAGTGTGCTGGCAGCTTTGCAAGAGCTTCATTGGTAGGATGAAGGATTCCCTTACAATCAAAGAAGCTTGTGCAAAGCAGAATGAATCATCAGCAGCTAATTAAATGCTTAGCTTGCCTTAAAGAAAAAAAAAAAAAAAACGAGGAATACATTGGCTGAAGTAGCATTTTACAAACTCTGCAGGCATTTGCTTGTATAAATCTTGTCATTTTTTTGGTTAGATAGTTCTTTTTTTTTTTTTTTTTTTTTTTGGATTATATATGAATTGCACATGCATTTTAACTGATTTAATTTAGAAATGTTCTAAAATATAAAGTTTTTACTTATAAAGTCCTGTACTAAAAAAAATTAAATGTGTGCAATGATTTGCCATTATCCATTGTATTATTATTATTATTATTATTATTATTATTATTAATATTATTATTATTAAGATCCCAAATGATCTTTTTTATCAGCATAAATCTGAGAAAATAAAACATGATGATTCAAAAGGAAAACTAAATAAAGCAAATAAACCAAACTAAATAACAATGTCTGTTTTTGGATGTAGGTAATAAAAGCTGTGGATGAGGGTTACCGCCTACCTCCGCCCATGGACTGCCCTGCTATGCTCTACCAGCTGATGTTGGACTGCTGGCAGAAAGAGCGAAACAATCGGCCAAAGTTTGAACAGATCGTCAGCATCCTTGATAAACTCATCCGCAACCCTGGCAGCCTCAAAATAACAGCAAACACTACAACCAGGTATCAGGATATTGAATCTTTCATTGTGTTGTTGCATTGTGGAAGAGCAAATCAGCAAAAGACAAACTGGCTCTGATGCCCTGATATGCTGGTGTAGTGCTTTCAAAACAACACATTCTTTGGAAATTCCTCTGAGCCAATGAAAACCTTCTTTTGTTAGTTAAACAAAAAAAAAAAAAAAGTTTTTGCGTCTGGTTTCCGTTCATCAGGCTAACAGATGTTTTCATACTGCATATACAAACATCTGTTAATAGTAAACTAAACATACAGCAGCTTTGGTTCTTTTCTAGACATAAAATGTTGCACGCTGTGATCAAAAGGAATTTTGTTTATTATAAATGACAGTCAATTTAGAATAAATGATAAATTTTTAAGAAAGTGCAGATTTTGTGAAAAAGCCGATGGGAAGTGATTATTATTGTTATTGGGGACTGCCTAGTATAGGCAGTGCACCTATTGTTATTCACTAGGGTTTCTTAACTTTATTTATTTATGACTTACTTTTCTGTCAACTTTAATGCAGCCCGAATCGCAACGTTTATAAAAGTTATATCAAACGACCGGCTCGGCATCGTGATGCTTGCTATTACTTTTCTTGGTGTTTTGGTGTGTGTGTGAATCTGAGAACAATCCCAAATAGACTCTGACTGAAATTCAAAAATCCAAGATACTCAGCTGATCTAAAAAGGAAAAAATACTATATATCATCTCGTTTCAGTGATATTGAGCTGAAATTCGGTGTGATAATAGCTGAGAATATGTCACATCAAATAGCACATCCAAATCAAAAATCCAAGATTGCCACCAAAGCTACATTTATATAACATATATAATTTATTTAATTGAGCCATTTTTACACATTTAGAGCTGAAATTTGGTGTGGTTATAGCTGAGAGTGTTCCTTATCACATACTGAATCCAAATCAAAAATCCAAGATGGCCAACTTAGCTAAAAGAAAAAAAAAGACTAATTCATTGAATTTTTGCCAAATTGAGCTGAAATTGAGTGTACTGGCAGCTGAGAGTGAACAATGACACATAGTACTGTCAAATCAATTGTTTAAACCAGCAGCAGCGTAGCAGTCCCCGTCAAAATTTCCCCAGGAACTTTCTAGTTATTATTGTTTTCTATGCATACCCCACAACAAAAATTCTCATCTGGATTTTTAAAATTGTATTTTTATTTTATTTAAGCACTGCTTGTGTTGTAGTACTCTCTATTTTTTTCTTTGTTTTCACATTTTTCCCCCTTTCCCTTCTCCCTCTCATGGGCCCATCGCCTTTGTTGGGACCACACTTATCCCAGGGGGCTGTGGGGAAGCAGGGCAGCACATGTACAGTTGTCAGTTCTGGGCAGGCAGGGAAACGGCCGTTGGGTCTGCAACAGACGGCGATAGTATTATGGAGATGTCAGACCTCATAACATTGACTAATGATTTCTTAAGAAAGTGAAAATAGGTCCCTTGGAGTTTGCATGTAATTTTCTTGATTGGCTTTTAACACTGGGTGAGCACAGCCTGGCCAGCGGAGTCCTGTGCAGTGATTTATTAGAGCTCTGTGTGCAGATCTGTGTGTGTGTAGGTTTGTGTGTGTGTGTGGTGGCAACGGCAGTTGCACAGCGGGAGCAGCTGCACTTGGCTCAAAACACCTCGTTTGTCTCAGGGCTGTCCAGGCTGGCTAATGCACTCCCCCCCCCCCCCCCCCCCCCCCAAAAAAAAAACCAGACCAAAGCCTGCGACCAGAGTCGAGCATCTGGAGTCCTGGGATGCAGGACCTGGTCACGGTTTACAGTCTCTGCATGTGGACAGAAAAATAGTGTGGTCTTCAGGCCATAGATGGCTGTCAGAGACCAATGATGGGTTAAGAAGAGTCCATCTAGGGGTGAAGGTCACAGTTAAAATCCTTAACTAAAAGATACATCTGAAAATATTTATGTTTTTGTTCCTAAAGTCCATAAAAAGTGGCTACAGTCAAACTTTTAAAAGCTTATCTTTAATATGTAGTAATTAAGAACAATCTGTACATGTCAGCAATGTTAAACTTTAGACTTAGCTTACATTGGAAATTTATGTTGTAGTTTTTTTATTTTATTTTATCTTATAAGGTATAAAAGGCACTGACTCATATGGCTTCATTTTTTTACCATCGTGTTTGGTTTTATTATGTGTAGTATTCGGAATTTGGAAACATCAAACTTCAAGAGAACAATGGGACTTTTTTTTAGGGTTGGGCCGAAGATTTGCAGAAATGTTATTATTATTATTATTATTTATTTATTATTTTTTGACAGGGACAATGCACACAAGCATATACAGAGCAAGTATGTGACTGCTGTGTTGCACAAAGAGTATAGAGCTATAGCTAATTCGCTACTCCAGTCCCTGGTTGGGCATTTTTACACATTAAAATATGTACACTTTATCAATTAAAATACATTAAGAATACATATGTATTCATGTCTACATATTCATGTAATCAACCTAACAACCTCCAAATTCCTATAATAAAAAATATACATTAAAATACAAACAATTTAAAAATCTAGGCACAATAAAAATACAAAACATTTTCCTCTCTACAAGTTCCAAAATAACCTTGCAACCTCCAAATGTATATTAATATCCTTGCACATCCTCAATACCTCCCCATCCTCACACATTCAGCTAACATACCAAAAATGGTGAATATAATACTAACTCACTAATACATACACTCCCACAAAGACTGTCTCATCCATAAAATGTGAGTATTAAAAATGATCACATCTTTGATTTTACTTTAGCCAAGATTTAGTCATGTAAACAAACTTTTTTTTTAGTTCAGGTGTAGCTTTTACATGTGGCAGCAGTAAGTTCCATAGTGTTGTGCTTTTATAGGAAAAAGAGGTCTGACCAAACGAGGTTCTACATAGGGGAGTTATGTGATTTTGTTCTAATGATCCTCTAGTTCAGTTTAAATGAATTCAATGGATCAGGAGCTAACTTGTTGATACACGTAAAAATGTATTTAAGAAAACATAAATTACAACAGTTTTCAAAATTCAGTAAGTTATGTTTGTCCAGAATTAGACAGTGATGTGATCTTATTGGCTTTTTGTCCATTACTTTTATTGTTTGGTTATACAATGAGACCATTGGCTTAAAAGCCATTGTGGTAGCCTGGGCCAATGTTGTCATGCAATATGAGATAGGAGAGAATATCATGGCATGCATATACCGAATACAAAGTATGTTTCCTAATATTGAGCTTTAGAGAAAGAGGCTAACAAATTATACTTTTGAAAAACCTCTGGCCAGCAATATAAAATATAATTTTCAGACGAAACTATTCAAATATAGAAAGTGGCAACCTGATATTAGGGAAATATAAACAGAAATTGACTGTAAGTAGAGTATGCTGACTATAGCTTACCAGTAGTTTACTTGTAGAATCATGGTGTAAGATTGGATAGATACTTCAGATTTAGATTTTAGAGTCAACATACCTTTCCAAACAAGGGCCACATGCAATAATGAATCAACCCAACATCAGACTCCACCAGAGTAACACATCCATATATATGTTCTTCTCTTGCTGCTCTGCCCGCTTGTGCTTTATGTGTTCAAGTTCCCTTCAACAAGATGTTTTCTGTTCCCTCTGAGCTTCATGAAGACAAAATTATACAACCTTGTTAGAATAAAATAATATGAAAGATGTCTATAACAGAACAGGAAAAATTTTGGCATAAAACATACTATTTTTATTGTGGTGCTTTTATGCTTCTTTCTTTTGAATTGGGGAAT
This sequence comes from Nematolebias whitei, assembly GCF_014905685.2. Classification (NCBI taxonomy): domain Eukaryota; kingdom Metazoa; phylum Chordata; class Actinopteri; order Cyprinodontiformes; family Rivulidae; genus Nematolebias; species Nematolebias whitei. The sequence goes on along the minus strand of NC_056510.1, from coordinate 15,359,812 downwards.
TTTCTGCATCTCTATATGTTGTTAAACCCACAAGAGGTTTTAGAACCATCCTCTGGCATCAAATAGATACTTTTTTATTTGTTCTTCAATTCACCCCTTCTGTTCAAAGCAGTTTCCTCTCCAATAGTCGTGTCTCTTGAGTTGCTGTGAGATGTTGCTCAAAATGTAACAACATAGGAAACAAAGAATGATAAGAGAGGCAATACAAGGTCATTTGCAGTTTACATCCCAGCGGATGCAGCAGAGGGGGTGGAAGTAAGCAAAATACAGAGAACGGGAGGAAGGAACACAAAGAATAGTGGTGCAGGTGAGAGAAACGGAAAAAGATCGATAATCCTGCAAAAAAAAAAAAAAAGTTTGAAATCTTACTTTGGCTACTCCATAGTGTAATACATTGTGCATGTGTGTTATTTGCAGTCCTCTTTTTCTTGCAGTTGTTCATCATCAGGGGCCAGTCTTTGTAAATATTTTATTTTAGTCTACAGATATAAAATTGCACAAAAGAAAGAACAAAAAATAGATAGATTTACTCAATTTACTCAGATTTACTACATTTAGATACTCTCTCCTTACATTGCCTCTTATGCAAGTCGCCCCCTCCATCTAGCTCCACATTCTCTCCTTTCAGATGAACCAGGGTTTCCAGGGGGTCCTAGGGGTCTTGCAACATTTTGACAGGCCTCTGATCTGGCAGGAAAAGACTCAATCATTGTAAACACACCCACTCCACCACCTCAAGAGCCTCGTTTTTCTCTCCTCCTTTTTTCTTTTCTCCTCCTGTCTGTTTGAGATCCAGTGTCTCTTTTCTTCTCCCAGTGCACCATCATAGCTCAGCGTGGTGCTTTTGACAGTGTTGTCTAATGGCAGGCTGGTGAATTTGTTTCGATTGCATCTTTCTTATCTAAACCAACCTACAGTACTGTATACTGCAACATCATGAATTTTGCAGACAGCCTTCCCAGTACACATGAATACTGAAACATATCTATTCTTCCAATGTGGTGGTGGGGTGCTTTTGCTTGTGTGAGAGCACAGTTTTCTCATATATTTAATGTTTTCCTGAAATACTATAATATTAAAGTTTTACAAATATAAATTCAAGAGTAGAAGCAAAGTATATTACATATTCTTCAACCTTGAAAAGTGAAAGCTCTAAAATTTGACAGCTAAAATATAATAAGAACATCCTAAATTTAATCAGATATATACGTTTGGAAGTCATGCATGTCTTAGATTTTAATAGTCTTTAACCTACCTTATTATACTGTCTAAATTTAGTGATATTTTGCTTCTGAGTAGTTATTTTCTCCATAACACAAACATATATCCAAAATGACTCCAAACTTCCCTGCGGAATCAGCTAAGCCTGGCAGAGGTGGACTTCCAGGTATTCTAATGAGTTTGTTTACTTTGCTATGAATAGTATTCCCCAAGGGAGAGCCACCTTTTCTTTCTGTCCTCCATTTCCCTGCTTTGTTCTATTCCCATGTGTGTGCGTGTGTCTTCCTACAGGTGCTTTTTTTGTAATTTGCAAGACAGGTGCAGGATGTCCTTAAAAAGAACAGAAAAAATGTCATTACTCTCAGTTTGATCTAACGTGGTTTGACCTGGTTTCCTAATTGTTGCAGTTATGTGATCTAGTTTCCTGAAACCACATTTATTTAGTATCAGGAGTGATACTGAAAGTTTGACACATCATGTTTGTAATCCCCCTTTCCATGCTCCTCTCATGGAAGAGAATAACTGTACTGAAGCTGGTGCTTGACACCGGCTATTGAATTTAATTCGATTCAATTCAGTAAAATTCAATCTTCAGCTCTCCCACATGGAACATGTGCTGTAATAAGTGATCCAACAATGTTCAGTCAAGCCATTGGGAGTTTTTTTTTTGGTTTTTTTTTGAGATTTTTCGTTCTTCATCAAAAGGCCTTCATCTCTCTGAGGAACTACAGTAAACTGAGTCCTGCAAGCAGCACACCTACATAGTGGATCAACCAGTATGCTAGTGATAAGATGGTTTCTGGGGGCCGCCCTCTCCCCTGTCGACTCCTCTGAGGTAGCCATGGCCAAAGTGGTTCAAAACATCAAAGTTCATGCTCAATAATCCAGGTAAAACTGGTTAGTCCACTATTGGAGTGTGCTTCTTGTGGGACTAAGTTTATTGTGGCTCCTTGGAATGAAGAAGTCCTTTGGATGATGGATGAAATGTCTCAAACAAAAAAAAAAAAAGAAAGAAAGAAACCATACAGATGACTTGTCTGAACATTGTTGGATATGATGATGATTTTCATGTCACATTCTGTAAATAAAAACAGAAGTTACTAAATCTAATATAGACAGAGAACTGTGAATAAAATGCTGAGGTGATAATGAGAGCTGACAATTTGTGTGGGAAAATTCTAATCATTTTGGCCATTTTGCATGAATGTCCCAGTGCAACACATTAAAAAAGAACCTATTCTAGCAGGGAGAGTGGTGGCACAGAGGTTAGAGAAGTTGGGCATGTGATCGAAAGATCGCCAGTTCATCTCACGGTAATGACAACATCATCATGTGGGTGAGATAGATGAAGCACCCACACCTGCCTCCACCCTCCTTTGCCCCAACTCTGGGCCCTTGAGCAAGGCTCTTAACCTCCACCATCTGCTCCCCTAGGCACCCTAGATAGCAGCTCTCTGCTCTACACAGAGGGCTGTGGTAGCTCAGTGGTCTGTGATTGCATCAGGAAGGGTATCCGGTGTAAAAATAATTGCCAAGTCTCTGTGCTGCTTAGTTGCCGTGGCGACCCCTAGAAGAAGGGAGCAGCCAAAAGAAAAAAATATATATAGCAGGGCTTCATACAAAAATGTAGTCTTTGATAGCCCATGTCACTTATGATAGTATAAATTTTTTAAACTAAAAATGTGCCAAAAATGACTTGCTTTGTTTCTTTCTTTCTTTTTTACTAAACTGCAACAGAACTAAGATAAGAACTAAAGATAAGTCTAAAATGTCTAAAGTTCATTGATATAAAAACACCTTCGTGTTTTCTAGCTGCTGGTCCCCTAATATATTTGTTATATCACCACTGCCTGGTGGTCACTGATTATTATTATTATTTTTTGTATTAGATCTGACATTTTAAAACATTCTGAATAAACTATTGGGAGTATATTTTGAAGTAAAGCGTATGAGACAAACTCCTTCCAACGGCAGTCATTGTGCACTTCTGTTTGAATAACAAGATGTCATGTGTCCTGTCTCCATAAGGCCCACCTTAAGGTTTTGACGCCCCTTGGGAACAATATATTTCAATCATTTGCTGTCCTCATCTTTGCTTGCATGCTGTGTGTTTTAGAAGTCAAGCTTAGAGAATTTGCACACACTTTATATTCACATAGTCATAGCAGAAGCTCTGTTACACAGGTTGACTGCTGGCTAGACAGCATCTGTCAGACAGTATATCAGATTGTCAGCTGATGATCAGGGTGATGCTTATCCACCTGTTCTTCTGAAGCTATGCTGTGAATGCTCATGTCATTTAATAGTTTTGTTCGCCATCACTTTTGAGTGTGTTTGTTCCTATTTTGAACATGTGTTAATGTCACTCTTTTCTCCCAGACCAGCCAACTTATTGTTGGACAGGAGCAGTGTGGAAGTTCCATCCATGGGGACGATGGGGGACTGGATGGATGCAATGAGGACCTTGCCTTGTAAAGAGGCCTTCTCTGGGGTCAGCTACAGCTCCTGTGATACTCTGGCCAAGACCTCAACAGAGTAAGACAACAAAACAGACAGGATATGCATTAGGGCATAACATTAGGTCTTCTGTAACATTAATTTGTTGTGTTTAGATGCAGAAATGACTGATAGAACATTAAAAGAGAAAAAAAAAAATAAAGCAGAATGAAAAAAAGAGGAAAATGGCAACACATGCGAACAAGTAGAACATCTGTTACTAAGATGTCAGACTGTTGAGGGACAGAAAAAAGACTGGGTATTTGACAAGATGAAAGACTGCAGAGGGAAGCCTTTGAAAGAGTAAATGAAGACGTAGCTGTCAAACAGGTGGGCAAAGAAATGTGCCGTGAAGCATTAAAATGCAAAAATGAAAGAAAGATTACTTGAAAGTATGGAAGTCATGAGTTAAGAAACAAGTGTGTGAAATTTATAGGAGAGCAGATAAAATATCCTGAAGTTAGAATCACTAAAAATGGCAAACGTAAATAAAGTAATGTTCTGACAAGTGGATCATCTGTCTGGCCAGATTTAATATAGTGTGCTAAAATGAGACGCTCACAGATAAAAAGCTTAACTAATTAATAAAATAAAATTGCAGGACATCAGTTCAGCTACTTGACCTATCTAGTTTTCTTGTTCCCTCTTTTCTCTCTTTCATTCCAGCCCCTCTTCTGCCCCTCCCTGTTGCTCTGCTGCTGCTTTAATTGCTGTGTGATGTGAGGGGAAATAATTGGACATTTTTAATCGCTGTGATCAAAGCAGCCATTCATCATGGGGATGGGGCAAAAGTGGAGTGGTGGTCAGTTCTACTGTGTGCTGGTGTAGCTTCTTGATTATCCAATGCATTTGACAGATCAAAAATAATAACTGGACTACAGAATAGAAATCCAATTGTTTCTTTTTTTCTTCTTCTTTTATTTAATACTGTATTTGGGGATTTACAGGTTGCTGTAACTCAGCAGTGTTCAGTCAGGTCATCTGGATGGTTTATTTTTTTTTTACTTTTTTGCTGAGATGTTTTGTCCTTCATCCAAAGGACTTCTTCAGTCCAAGGAGCCACAAACAAAGTGGGGTCCCACACGCAGCACACTCCCACCGTGGGAAACAAACAAACAACAACAACAAAAAAAAGTTTGCTGGTGATAAGATGGTTTCAGGGACCCGCCCTCTCTTCCATCAACTCCTCTGAGGCAGTCAAGCCAAAATAGTTCACAACACCAAAGTTCATGCTCAATAATCCAGTTACAAATCCAACAATGTCCAGTCAGGTCATCTGGATGGTTTATTTTTTTTGCTGAGATGTTTTGTCCTTCATCCAAAGGACTTATTCAGTCAGAGGAGCCACAAACAAACTGGAGTCCCACAAGCACCACACTCCCATAAAGTACTCCCAGGTGCTGGTGGGACTCCAGTTTGTTTGTGGCTCCAGACTTAAAAAAAAAGTCCTTTTGATGAAGGACAACATCTCAGCAAAAAAAACAGTCCAGATGATCTGATTGAACATTGTTGGATTTATACCTGGATTACTGAGCATGAACTTTGTTGTTTTGAACCATTTTGGCTTGGCTGCATCAGAGGAGTTGACGGGGGAGAGGGCGGGCCCCACGAAACCATCTTATCACCAGAAAATTGTTTTGTTTTTCCACTATGAAAGTGTGGCACTTGTGAGAATCCAGTTTGTTTGTGGCTCCTTGGCTTGAACAAGTCCTTTGGATGAAGGATGAAATGTCTCAGCAATAAAGAAACCGTCCAGATGACCTGACTGAATATTGTTGGATTTGTATTTGGATTATTGAGGATGAACTTCAGTGTAATTCAGCAGGTTTGCAAAGTTGATAGTTCCTAAATTGTTGAACTAAAACCTTTAGAAGGAAGGACTCTGTAAAGAGAAGCCTTAAATAGCAATATACGTTTTAATTAATACCATTTTGTGTCCAGCAGTAGACCCATGATGATTTATTCACCACAGGGACAGCTCCTTAATATTGCAATTCATTAAGTGTTGATTCATCTTTCCTTTTTTCTTATATTTTTCTCTGTTGTACTGTCAGATGAATATACAGAAAGGTTTTTATTTATTTATTATTATTATTATTATTATTATTATTATTATTTAATGAACATTGTAAGTTCCTATCTGTCAACAAGTTAAAAACAAAAACCTACAGTGCAGTTTGAAGTGTAGGAAAAAATCCACAATGTGAAATGAGAAAGAAATTGCATCATAGACAAACTGTGCCCGAATAACCTTACAGTATAAAAAATGTGTTGATCTACAATGACTTTCCTGTGGGTTTATACTAAATTAGATCAGTGCTGTAATAATCCACTGAAGGCTCTGTCTGAGACACCGAAGCTCAGCTACAAAAGGCTAACAGCTTTTCCTCACTATGTGTTGCTCAATATGGATCGCTCTATTGATTTCTTCCATTTTAATCTAGTCCTTGATATTCAGCACAAGGAGGATTGGCAAAGCTCTGACCTCACACGAACAGTTATACTTGGGAAAAGAGTGCTGACTCATCTGTTGGAGTAATAGATTTTTTTTTTTTTTTTTTTTTTTTTTTAGGACAGCATGGTCTGATGAGAAAATACAGCTTCATTTTAATTATTTGCTGCATCTGCACAAAGTGCATGTAAAGTTCATGGCAGATGTTTTATTGGGAATGTGATGAACTTGACTTAAAGTATTAGACACAGGAATATAGACTGTAAGTTTATTTCACAATGGAATGCATTAGACAGAAATTGAACTAAGAGCATCAATGCAATGGTTTTAAGCTTATCATGTTGAGACACTTCTATCAAACATTCATTTAGGAGAAAACAGAGCGTTGAACTTGGAAAATGAACTGGCCATAGCCATAATGGACTGCAACTTAAACAAAATGAACATTTCAAATGGTTCATTTTAGGGAAAATATTGGAAAGACAAAATATAAAAATAAAATTTAAAACAACGGTATGCAATAGAGGACTTGCGACCCGTCCGGGGTGTATGGATGGAGATAATGGATGGATGGATGGATGCAATAGAATAATTCCAGTGGCTAAGATAATTTAGTATATCATTGTTCTAGTTAAAATAACCCAGTGGGAGGTTTCTACTGGGATGATTACATTTCTTAATCTAATGCGATATCACTTATTTATGTATCTATTGTTGAAAGGTACGAACACCTTTCTCCGGGTTGTTTGGATCGAGTGGTATCACCAGGAGACTTCACTTTAGTTTAAGAGAGTTTTAATACACACCACAGTTAAAGTATTACAAAAACAAAGTACTGAAATGCATTTCAGGAGACAATAGAGGTGTACTTCACCTGAGAAGTTGCTCTGCTCAAGATTGTCTGACACTACTTCCTGTTTTAGGATAATATAAGCTCTTCATGAACCCGCCTCCCTCTTGGAGGGGGATCTTCTCTTATTGGCTGACCACCTAGTCAGTCTAAGGTTACCTTGGCAACCACACAGTCATATTTCTTATCTTTCAAGGAAAAACTAGTTTTAACTGGCTTTTGGTACCAGTCTCGAAAGTTACTTTTCTTTGTTCTCTGTCTACAGAAAAACGATTCAGCCCCTCCTTCCTGCTCAGTGCTGTATCTATGCAAACAAGTTTTCAACCTCTATGTGATGAAGTATAAGTGAACAGTTTATAACGCACACAAATAGATAGGATGTGAATAAAGTAAAAAAAATATAAAACTATACAAAAACTGAACACACAGAGTACAGAATAAAGTGAAAACACAGTGTATAAAATGTCCAGTGAATAACACACCCAGCCTGTCTATTCATCACTATCCATCCAGTTAGTTAGTTAGTTAGTTAGTTAGTTAGTTAGTTAGGTAGGTAGTTAGATAGTCTTTATAGGGTACCTATCTCATTGTGGATTTGAACTACTGTTATTCTGAAATGTTAAATTTTGTGCCTGCTGTACATGTTTTAATTTATTTTTTTAATTAATCTTAAGTATATTTACACAGAATGTAACAACATACTGAAAGTAATATGTTTAATTGTCTGAAGTTGATTTTCCAATTACAGTAAAGGTTTTGATATGCATACTCCTAAAACTACTGTAGATAGATTATTAGAAAAACTGAGCACTGTAGCATTTGCCAGTTTATATTACTGTGATAGTGTTACAGTTTAGTTAAATGGAGCAATAGTTGAGCTGCTTTACTAGAATGATGCTGACATTTAAAATACATTTAAAACATAAAAAAAGAAAAAATGGCTGCTTCCTTCTGCAGGGGTTGCCACAACAAGGAAACTTCATGAAATATTTGGCTATCACTTTACAGCTGATGACAATATTCAAGAAAAAAACTAATATTAATTAACAACAGATCATGAATGATACCACCAATTCAAACTACCTTCCTGTATTAATTTATTTTATTAGAACAAGCATCCCATTCCATTTAAGATGTACCAATTTTGCTGATTTCCTGTTATATTGTGTTAATGTTGCTGGGCCTGGCTGTTTCTCAGTAGAGTGGTTCTGACGGAGGTGCACATCACTCCAGCCACATGCCCAGAATGGGAGCCATCCATGGGAATCACCACCCTCTAACACCTAGTGCCTCTCCATCCTACTCAGGCTGGATGGTGGGTTGAGGACCAAAGGTTATGTCAGCCCGTGGCTCCTTAAGAGGAATCAAAACAAGCAAACTTACATTTAAACTGATGCTGGGCTTTTACTCACAAAATAAAACCTATTAATGGCTGAAAGTCTCATAGAAAAGCTATAATTTTGCCTGCAATGCCACCGCTTTTACTAATGCAATCAGTTTATTTATTTTTTTTTGCAAAAAAAGTTGTCTCTTAACATATAACACTTTTGAATAACTTTAGTCTCATATATGCTTTTTATATTGGTGTGTATTTTGTGTACTTTGAAGTTGTTGCCAGACAATGTTTAGAAATGAGAAATTGGAATACAACTAATTGTTTTATGCTTTTCACGTTTAGGCTTCGTAACACACCTAACAATCTCAATGTCAGTATTTTAAATTGTTTTCCTAAATAGATTTTTTTTTTTTTTTTAAATGAATGCATGTATCACACAAATCTTATTATAGCTTGCAAAATATTAACAAGATCCACATGATTTAGTGTTATGTTGTAGACATGTTCCAGTGCTGCTTATCTCCACTCTTTTACACTCCACACTTTTGAAGAAATCCAGAAAACTGGGGTATTTCTGCACCAAGCCCATTGCATACCATCTTATTCCTTCTTTGACAAGGTCATAATGGCAGCTGTCAGTGTTGCCTTATGGGAAATGCAGTATTTTGTGAATGACAGCTTCACACAACAGTGAAGAGAGCAGCACGAGGAGCATGCCATTAAATGTCAAACAAGTGTCACATTCACCGTCACTAACACTTTTTTTTTCATTTTTCCCTCGTTTTTTTTTTTTTTTTCTCTCTGTCTGATTGTGTCCCTTCTTTCTCCCTCTTCTTCAAACACCAGGGATCTGAAAAAGGCTGGAGTGACTGTTGTAGGACCACAAAAGAAGATAGTGAGCAGCTTGAAAGCCCTAGATTCCTATACCAAGAATGGTCCAGTACCTGTTTAAATAAACACAAACAAAAAAAAGAAAAGAAATGAGAACTACCAGCGACCACTCAGCTGGTCTGTGCTGACATAACGCAGTGACTACATATTTTAACTACATGAAAATGCAAATGGAGGCTGACAAAGATACCATCCATGTGAGATGGTTTTCCCTGTTTTGGGGAACGACAAGATTCCGACAGAGAAGTGGAAACGAGTTCAGCACAGACCTGCCAGTTACTAAACTGGCTGACAACCTTCTTCCTCCATGCCCAAGTCAAGATGCCTTACAGACTAAAAGAGGGGTAAAAAACACATTGAGGATCCACAAGAAGGTCAAAAAGACATGATCAGGAATACAAACTTGGTCTCTTTTGGGATACAGGGCAAGAACTAACACAAAGCTGGAACTCTCCATGATTGTGGCCTAGCCACAGAACCCCAGAGTAGCAGCCGGTGAAAAGAGGCAGTGAAATAACTGAGATGCTTTGTGAACAGCATGACAGACGGCTACAGTTGCCTGGATGTGGACTTAACCTGGATTGGTGAAGTATAAGGCTGGAAAATACATCGCAGCTACCTACATTTAATGTCTCTGTCCATCAGAAGACTTAGTCGGTATGGACACACCTAGACGCTAACCGAGCCATTTTACTCTGTAGCTGTAACTTAAAGCATTTGCATTGATTAGAATCACCACATGAAAGCAATAACATTATAATCCATCAAGAACTTTTATTGTATGGGAATCATGGGTCTGTCTTATGTGTAATGTACTGAATGCTGTGCTTGAAAGTACAGTAGCCATAACACAATATACACACACAGAGTTTTCTTTATGGTGACATGTTCTATGTGCTGATGTTATGTTCCTTTTTATTCCTTACCACCCAATACCCTCTGTGTGGAATCTCAGGATGTTTTCTCCAACAAGAGAAAACTAACAGGACTGCAAGTTACAAACTGTATGATGGAAAATAAGTAAGATCAAAATGGCGGCAATGAGAACCCGTTAGATAAGGCAGTCAGCCGTTTGTCAAAAGTGGATGTTTAGCAGAAGTATTTTAAAGTGAGTTTAGGTTTGAGATTTTTTTTTTGGAACGATGAGTTTGCACCATCAATTCCTCTTAAGAGCAGATGTTATGTCCTTGCCTGTGCAAAATCAGTTTAAACAATGTTCAATTTGAGGTCATTGTGAACAATATTTGTACCGTACAATAATTACAAAAGCCATGTGAGATATTCTTTTTTATTATTATTTAATCCAAAATTAGGTTAAATTAGTTTGATATAGTGCAAAAAAGTAGTTTTAACACCCCAAATCATTTTGCTTTCCATGCAAAAAGTTGAGTGCCTCCTGTTGTTGGGGTTGATCATGGGGAGATCAACAAGCAAAAACCTTGTATTTGTTTTGATTTTTAGAAAGTTCATCTTGTGTTTTCAGGGTCAACCACCAACCACCCCATTCTGATTAGGTCTAAAAAGGTCCTAAAAAAGATGCAATTGTTTAAATAGAATCATTTTCTGATAGAGTATCCTTACATTTTCACGGTGGGCTTTCCTAAAGGCACCTTAAATATCTTTGTTTAAGGAAGTACATGTTTAAAGATGCTAGTCTCCTGCTTTAATGTCACCCAGCTGGTCCCTCAGTGCAACACTTGCCCAGTATTTTTGAACTGACACTTTGATACTTCGTGCTCTTGGATGCATAACGTTTAAACGTGAAGATGCTGTTACGATGCCTCTTTAAGCACTTGGTACACATTACTGTAGCACTTTGAATGACGGTTCTTACCTTGGCTGTAGACTAAGCTTGATTAAAGCACAGGGGTGCTGTTGGTGCTTTTGGGAAACCCAGCCCTGTTCAGTCAGACAGACTGTGGATGCTGCTGTTGCTGATATGCGTTTTTTTTTTTTTTTAATAGCATGTACATAATGTAAAACCATCATAAAGAGAGCAACTAGCACTGCAGATTCCATTGTGTGTACATCGCCATCTTTTTTTTTCTTTTCTTTTTTGTGCAAATGTTTGTATGTATAAAAGACCGGATAAAAATTGTGCAAGATTTTTTTATTAAAAAAACCAGACAAAAATCATTTGTATTATATTTTATCTTTCTTTGAATTATATTTTTCAGCTTTTTCTTTTACAAAAAAAAAAAAGGATTATGATTACTTTATTTATTTGCTAACATTTTACATTGCATTGATTATTATTTTCTTTTTCAAAATAGAGTAAATCATTTGTCCGTGTTGTCCGTGTTATGATTTTTTTAACATACTTTGTAAACCTGAAGCATCTGAAAGAGCAATACTGTTACGAATACTTTTCAGATCCCTAATTTTGTGTCTCAAGACTGATCTGTGTGTCTGTGTGAGAGTTTATGTGTGCAAATGTAGATGGCCTTGTCTACTAATGTAAGATGGTTTGTAGTGAAAACATTTATATTTTTATAATAAATATTCACAAAATATTTTCCAAAAAATTGGATGATTAAATACTTGGTCATGTCTTTTTTTTTTAATTATATATTTTTTTATTATGTTGTGCCATCAAACCTGTTAGCTAAAATGTCAACATTGATCAGATCACATGTAGAATATCCACGTCTACTGCAAGTCATCTGACTGATATCAGTAAATACTGCACATCAATGAGGTAAGCAATGTTTTTGTTGTTGTTGGTGTTGTTGTTGGTGTTGTTGTTGTTGTTGTTGTTGTTGTTGTTGTTAATCCAGAACAAGTGTGTGCATTTAGATTAGTTAGCAGAAACAAATACCGTTACTAGCATTTGTACAAATCAATATTATTCCACAATTTATAAAAAAAAAAGTTGTAAAAGCACAATGAGTAAATGTACCATCGATTACTCTTAGCTATTTTAAACTAAACACTGTGAAATGACAAGTATGATGGTATTTTGAAATACATAGTTGTCTATAATTTAGTCTGGCATACATAAAATAAGGAAAAAAAAAGTTTTATTTTATTACTGCTCATCAGTTATGCCTTTGAAGCTAATTTAGTACACTGCTTGGATATTCATGAAACAATAATTAATGAATGGTATATTACCTTTCAACCCAATGTCTTATAACACAATTGTAGTTAGAAAAAGACTACTCTACTGATTTTTTCCCCTGTTCTTTCCTAGTTTTACAAATTCCAGATGAATTCCAGACTTTATGCTTGATGGTTCGTTGTAAATCCTCACAGCATTGGTTTTGGACAGATATTTATTTTTACACTGCAAGCAAGGATGGTGGTCTCATACATACGTCAACTGACAAAAATGAATGGGCCTTTCATAAGTCTACAATATTTGAATGGTGTGCAGATAGTGTGTTTAATTACACCAACTTGTTTGAAATAATTTGCGTACACTTCTAAGTATTACTCATATTGTTAAAAAAAAAAAGAAGTCTTGCATTGACTGTGGAATCCACTACAAAGTCCAAACTTAAGGAGTATAACCTGGCCATTGACTAAATTAACAAAAAATATGGTATTTTTTACTTAACTGAGAGTTTCTGTGTACCAAATAAAAAACATTGTAAAAGCATGCACATCAGTTGAGCAAGTAAAAAAAAAAGTAAAAAAAAAAATCAATAA
>NC_056510.1:15320255-15346815 GCF_014905685.2 Nematolebias whitei | reverse complement strand
TATATGTATGTATGTATATATGTTGAACGTTTATAGAAGTGTCCTTTGGAATGTAAAGAGAGGCATTCTACATCACATTTTACTCAAACTCTCAGTACTAGACCAACTTTGTCCCCAAATCTGTTACATCTGTTCCAACTTAAGCCTCTGTTTCTAATCCCTCCCACCCTGATCCTTGTTTCCTCGGCTGAATCTAATAAAGCCGTTTGTTTCCGATCATTGATGGTTAAAGTTGATTTGCTGTATGACTCTAAAGTGGATTATCTCTTTTTTTTCTCCTCTTTTTTTCCTGTCTTGAAGGAGACAATATATATTAGTGAGAAAAACAAAGTGATGAGTGGTGTCCTTAAATGTGAAAAATATCCAGGCGCTCTGAGACAGATAGGCACACACACAAAAAAAACATCATTGCCCTTCAAGGTAGAAAGCAATGGTATGTTTATTGCCAGCAGTATACACACATGTATACATACATACACACACACACACATATCTTTGATCTTACGGAAACAGCAGGATGATGAAAATAACAAGGGGAATTACTAAAACGATGTATCTAGGACTCTGAAAATTGTTGGATTGTATACCTGGATTATTGAGCATGAACTTTGTTGGATTTGAACCAGTTTGGCATGGCTGTCGATGAGGGAAAGGGCCGGCAACGGAGGAGGGTTGTGCCAAAGACACCATCTTAGCACCAACATAACTGGTTTGTTCCACTTTGGAGTAAACTGTTGGGGGAAGAATCTGTTTTGTGTTGTGTGTTTCCTTGACTGATGAAGCCTTCTGGATGGAAGGTGAAACATTTCAGCACAAAAAAAAAAAAAAAAAAAAAGAAACTGTCCAGATGACCTGACTGAAAATTGTTGGATTGTATAACTGGATTATTGAGCATGGATTTTGTTGGTCTCTATGACAAGTAAAAATTGAGACTCATTAAGCCATTCAAATCTATGCTGGATATGTGCTATTTGTCACAGTTTAGTCAAAGTGTCTGAAAGCTTTAAGAACCATTATATTTTATAAGTTATGTAGACTTGCAGTAGCATTTATTATTTTGCTTTGCATAAACTAGTTACAAATACCATCCTTGCTGCAAGTCCTATGAACAAGTTTTCACCGAAGCATAAATTGTTAAAAACAACTATACGAGTCCCTACTGTGTACAATGACTTTGAACTCAACAGAGCCTTAGTTGCCAGGTTTAAATATATTGTCCTTTTGGTTTTAGGTTTATATTTTATTTGAGTAAATATTGTGTTGTTGTTTTTTACTGCCCAACTGGTTTCCAAAAATGGGCCACAGTAACCATAAACTATTGTATTGAAAATGTAGAAACCACACCAAACAAATCAACCTGGTAACACTTTTACTGACTTGAGTTTAGTGACTTGAATTGTCAAGCATGCAATGGCAATATGCCAATAATGTGTACAATGTTTCATTTTTTTTTTGTCTTTTTTTTTTCTGGATGTATTTTGCCAGACGCTTGGTGGATTTATTGCATGGAGCTTTTCAAGATATGTAAAATAAAAAGTACCTTAAATGTATGTAGGACAGCAGCTCACATCTCATGCTTCCTGTGAAGATGCATCTTGTTCCTTTGAAGTCAACATTTTGGCTTTAACCCTATACCTCCCTGCTCTTCCCTTTAGGTTTCTAGTAAAAAGCTGGCCTCAAGCTGTGTGCAGCTGCTCCGCAGGGCCTGACGACATGTTGCAAACTTCTAATGCTTCTTTCACCTACCCCTCCAGCCTGCTGGGAGGATGTCAGCCTTGAAGCCTCACTTCCTGGATTTAGAGTTCACTGGGAAAGGTCCAGGATGTCATGTGTGAATTATCTTTAAAACACGCTATGTTCATCTGTCTGCACTGGCAGATTGTGGGGAAATAAATATTTCCCCCCTATAGCGTTGTACAGTGTGCACGAGCACACATAAGTAGTGTTGACACAAAGAATATGTTTTGTGTCGACTGTAGGGAGCACTAAGCTGTCACAGCATTGACTCTGCCACACAAGTGCACCAATGTACACATTCAGAGACAGATGGTTTGGTTGTTGGCTTTGTGATATCTGAGTTCTCCCTGGAACCTACAGTAAACAGAACCTGGCTGTTTAATTATCAACGTATTATACAATGTTATCAACGCAGGACAGATTTGCACACAGGTCCCAGGACTGCAGTGCTCAGACAGCATCTGTCACTTTATCAAACAATGCTATCATTAAGTATACAAAAGGTAGCATTGCAATTTCCTCACCAGTGGTTGTGCAATGAGGAGACAACTTTGGAAATTGTTCTTCTTAAGTAGAAACTGCAGGTACATATGTATTTTATAAGCTATGGTCCTAATTGAAATCACCAAAATCTCTCAGAATTGTCTCATATGTGACAAACTTAAGGGAATAGCATGTTGTTGTTTTTTTTGTTTTGTTTTTTCACGTGAACTTGGTCTGTGATTTATACTCATGTGAACATCTTCAGAACAGTAAATTGAACAATGAATAAACATAATTGGTACAGAGTTGTAAACCTTTTTTTTTTTTCTACCTCATCTCCATGTTTTGTTGGGAGCAGCCTAAACATCAAAGTAACAATTTTAATTTGGTTTTCCAGCAGAATGATGCTTGCATAAAAATAATCAACTGTATTTGTTTGTTTCTCCTTCACCTTATTATAAAATTATTTTACTTGATGTTATTTCTAGTTGTTTGGAACCAACAGATGTGACATATTTTGCTTTCCCCCCTCTCTCATTTCATTTTATGGCAGCAAACTAAATGATTACAGCAGAAGTTTCTGGGTTAAACAAACACTAAACAAGTTCCACATGCATTTCACAGCTGCCACATTCTCCCCTCATTTAAATATTCTCGCTCAGTGTTTTTATTAAGATACATCATGGCTTTTGTTTAGTTTGCATTCACTTCTTTCAGAATTTTTTCAAGGTTAAAACTTCAACAGTTGTCCAATGTTAATTGCAATTACCATATTTAGTTTTGCTTGGTTATTGGAATATATGCATTAAAATGCACATTGTCCACTGATTCTTAATACACATTTCTTATTTTTGTGAAAGTTTAGTAATTTTCTTTGGCACACTCTTCTGAAGGATATTAAAAACAATTCCCACCATCTTAATTGTCCTTTATTTTTAGCAATGCACCATCTTTCAATCAATGTCATGAAGCCACACATAGATCAATACTGGATCAAACCCTCTGTCTGAGAGCAGCAGCACATTGATTTAGTGATAGTTTCCTTCCAAGTGTAAGTTTTATGACTGGGGTCAAGAGGCCATGGATACATTTTTGACAAGCTTCACTTTGACTTCTGGTAATGTTTGCGTTTTTCAAGCCTTCCCACTCAGCGTGACCTCAGTGAATTGAAAGGCCACATGTCAGTGTCACTATTGACTTAAACGTCTACATTTAATGGAACATCACAATGTTCACCAGCTGCTACAGCGGTTGGGAAGTGAATATATTTATTCTAAAAGGGGTTGGCATGGTTTTGTTGCAATCTTACAGGTACATCTAAAACATTTTGAATGTTGTGAAAAAGTTAAATTGTTTTTGTCAATCATTTCATGAAGTGAAACTCATATATACCAGTAGATTCATTGCACATTGAAATATTTCAAGCCTTTATTTTGTTTAATTTTGATTATTATGGTTTACACATGAATGAAATCCAGTGTCTCAGAAAATCAGTTAGTGAGCTTTTGGTACCTTTGGTAGTGTGGGCAGGAGCCAAGTCATGCTGGAAAATGAAATCAGCATCTCTATTAAGATTTAATGGTGTTCTAAAATGTCCTGGTAGATGTTGTGCTGACTGTGGACTTCAGAAAACACAGTGGACCAACACCTGCAGATGACATGGCCCCAAACCATCACTGACTGTGGAAACTACACTGGACTTCAAGCAACGTTGACTCTGTTCCAATCTACTCTTCCTCCAAACTCTGGGACCTTGATTTCCAAATGAAACCCAAAATTCACTTAATCTGAAAAGAGGACATTGGACCACTGAATAACAGTCCAGTTTGTTTTCTCCTTAGCCCAGGTAAGATGCATCTGATGTTGTCTCTGGTTCAAGAGTGGCTTGACCTGAGGAAAGTAACATGTGTAGCTCATGTCTAGGATTGGTCTGTGCATAGTAAGTATGAGTTTACAATATGGAACATTATCACAATATTCACATTTTCTGAGACACTAAATTTGTTTTTTCATTATTTGTAGGGCAAGATCATCAAAATTACAAGAAATAAAGGATTGTAATAGTTCACCTTATGTGTGTTGAATGTATGTGATATGAGTTTCACTTTCTGCAATGACTTGACAAAAATAATTGAACCTTTTCACTTTTTTTTTCTAGTTTTTGGAGATGCACCTGTACATGCATTTAATATTTCAATTGCAAGGATTATCATAGTTATTAAATGATTAATTTACTTAATTATGATGTATTCAGAAAAAAAGCAATACCCTCATAATAAAAATAAGTATCTTGTAAATGATGGCATGGTGGCTCAGTTGGTAGACAATGAGAAGGTCCCCGAATCAAATCCTGGCAGGGGGGCCATTCTGGGTGCAGTTTGCATGTTCACGCCGTGCATGTGTGGGTTTTCTCTGGGTACTGTACTTCAGTTTCCTCCCACAGACCAAAAACATGCACGTTAGGCTGATTGGTAACTCTAAATTTTCCCTAGGTGTGCGTGAGGGAGTGAATAGTTGTTTGTCTTGTTTGTCTCTATGTGTCCATGTGATGGACTGGTGACCTGTCCAGGGTGCCCCCCGCCTCTCGCACAATGACAGGACACGGGCACTAGTGACCCCTGCTACTCGAAAAGGAAGAAGTGGGTAAAAGATAATGGATGCATGGATGCATCTTATAAATGGCATGTTTTAAATAGTGACTTATTAATACTTTCCTCATCCACAGTTTTCTTCTGTACATAAACACATTTATAGGGAACAGCAAACAGTTTTATTAAGTTAAATTAAGGATGATGTCTAGATGTGAATATGATCATAGATCATATGATCATATTCACATTATTCACATATGAATACACATTCACATCCTTGTCTGTACCATGTATGGACCATCTAGAGCTAGACTCTAGATGGTCCATATGTGGTATAGACAAGCATGGGAATGCGTTGTCATTAGTGGTCGGATGGAGACATTGATTGGTTTCTCCTTGAGACTGTCATGGCCAGACAGGTTAACATTCAAAAACATATCTTTTTGTACACTGATAATGCAAGAAAAAAAAGTGTAGATTAAAATTTAAGCCATTAGGCAGACTGGTTTCACTTAGAATTTGCTGGTTACGCATTGCCTACTTCTGCCAAGCTATCAAGCATTTCTGTGTTGATAGGTGGGTTTAAAATGGACCGGTGATCATTTAGTTATTTAAGCTTCTATTAAAACTGCTGTGAAATGTGTTTGTGGTTCTGTTCTGCTGTTTTGTTTGCTATACTTAAGAAACATGAATGTATTACATTAAAAATCCTTAAACGTATATTCCATTGTACGGCATTGTCATTTGAAAGATCCATCATGTCTTCATTGCAGGGGTGTTCAATCGTGGTCCTCGTTGGTCACTATCCTGTATGTTTTACTTGTTTCTCTGCTCCAGCTGTTTTAATAGAAACAACTGTTAACAATTGAATCGTCTCTTCATGTCCTCTAGAAACATGTTAAACACCCATGACTACAAATAAGGGATAGTGGAGCAGAGAAGCATTTAAAATATGCAAGATAGTGGTCCTTAAAAACCAGGATTGGACATCTCTGATTTATTACTTTAGAGGCTGGATCCATGTTTGTATGAATATTGTCTGCTACCTCTTCAGGACAGTGACAAGGGTTACCTAAAAGATTAACATAATGGCTCCATGAGTTTTCATCTGTTGGTCAAAGGAATAGTCATTTCATAAAGTTGTAAATTCTAAATTCAGCTTTTCTGACTGATAACCTGGCAAGATTGGTTGTGGATGTGAACAGATTTTTGACCCATACTAATAAATACACAAATGGCATGCCTTATCCTTTCCTATAGAAAAAAAAACAAACAAAAAAAAAAACTAAGAGGTTGTTTGGATTAAAACTATAGCCTAAGAAACCAGGTCTGTGCCTAAAGCACTTGACAGTGAAAGCCAAAACAATAATAAAAAAGAAAGAAAAAGAAAGAAAAAAAAATGGCAGCAGCTTTTGTCTGACAACATGAGGTCTGCATGCATGAATGCTTCGACATCCTGCAAAAGCTTGACTTTGTTTTGCATTTCATATTTTCTATTTCCATTTCCCTTTGCCCCCCCCCCCCCTTTTTTTTTTTTATTTTATTTTGTTCGATTATTGCAGAAAGTTATATATATATATATATATATATATATATATATATATATATATATTTATTTTTAATTAGTCAGTTTACCTCAAGCCATCTGTCACCCAATTTAGTTCATCAGAATATGTCAACACTGTGTTAGTCCTTACTTTGACATTTGTCATCTGCAACAATATTAATAATAAAGCAAGAGGTGGAAAAAACATTAATTACTGTTACAAACCTTGGACTGAGTCTAGGGGGCACAGGGTGTAGCACCAATTGTAAATCACAGTAAAACTAATGACTCAAAAACAGTCCAATTTGGTATTATAAGGAATTTTCATCCATTACTTCTGGGTGTTACAGACATAAGGGAAGCCATGAACTTCAGGGTCTCCAAGGCCAAAACAACAAACAAAAGAATGCCCCTTCTGGCTGGAAAACAAAATCACCTCTTATCTGACAAAACAAAAACTACAATTCCTAAGCTCCCTGGCCACAAAACAGGAGCAAAGTTAGTTAAAATAAAATGGCAGAGAACCCCTACCAAACATTGCATCTAAGCAAAAGTTGTTAAATAGAACTGTTCAAAGAAGATCACAAATATCAATGCAGAGTTGCTAAAATACTTGGTACACAGAGTTAAGTTCAAAATCAACCACGTCACAACAATGTCCAGCGGGGAAGAGGAAATAACCAAGGAAAAATTGTGGGCGTGGCACTGAATCACTGCAGTCCACTGATGAGGAGGAAGTGATTCCAGGTGTGCAGCATGGTGTGACAGCAGGCCTGTAAACAAGCAAAGAAAGGTTGTCCTCTTGTGAGAGAACTCCTAGAATCAGTGGATAAAACAATTACTTAAGTGTATTGCCATATAAAACAGGTTTTGTAATAAAAAAAAGGCATAAAGGTCAAAAGGTTCACATGCAGACTTTATAAGACCTACCTGTCAAGCAAAGACAAAAATCTAATTTTAGTAAAATGTATACAGAACAAAAGTCTTTGAATTTAAGTGAAGACAGACTTGCTTTGTCTTTTGTGTTTGTTGTGTTTTTTTTTTTTTTTTTTTCTATTGTTTCCTTGCTCATGAAAGGAGTTCAGCATTAATTTTTGTGCTAATCTTGTCTGACATTTACAATTACCACCGTGTTTGATTGGAGCCGAGCTTGATTTAATAGCACTGCTGACTGTCAGACTTAGTTTAGGTCTCCTTAGATCATAGGGATTGGGACCTTCTGGTTTGTGTGTATGTTTGTCATTGTGTGTGTGTTGTGATTGTGTGTGGGTGAGTCTGCGCAAAAACATACACTTATGTTTGCTTCTGTTTGAAAGTTTTAGCTCAAATGTGTGCCAAGCCCAGATTGTCTCTGAAGCACATTTTTTGTGGAGGTTTTTTATGTATTGTCATCATGTTCACCTGCATTTATAAAGATATCTGGCAGCCTGTTGATGGCCCACATAGCACTGAAGGAATCCTAGTGCTTCAATGTGAAATGATAAAGCCTTTCCACTAAACGTGATTGTCGTGAAAAGAATAATAAAAAAAATACATTAACAAGTGAAGCAACACAAGATGGTTTTTCATGCTTTATGACTCCAAATTCTTCTCCAATTACAGCCAATCCCAACAGTTCAGGGAAGTGACTGCCTTAATGTAGTAATGACATGAACAGTTAGAAGGGGACGTACAGACAGAGAGACTCATGGGACTGTCAGACATGTTGGTATTGATTTCGTAAGATGACACTTTGTTCTAATGGATGCATTATTTTGTTAATACATCATTATCACAGTCCACTTGAGAAACCAACCTGACATTCAGGGGCAATAAAAGCCTTTTTGCTGTATTGATCTCATGTCCGACTACATGTATCCTTACATATGCATAGACAATTTTTTATGTTTTTTGCCATTATTGGAGCTTTTTACATTTTATTAGCATTTTTTTTAACAGTGAATTTTGCCAACAAAGATTATTCTTGGACATTTCTGGGAAATTGAAAACATTATAAAAAATGAAAGAAAAACAACAACAAAAACCCAAATAAAGAATAATTTTATAAAGGCTATAAAATTTGGGTTGCTTAATATGTAAATAACAAGAAACATACAAAGTAGTTTAGTTAAAAGTAACAGACTTGAACAAGAAAGAAAATATAAATGTAAATAATAAAATGCTTTTCTTCTGACTAAGCTCCATTTCATAACTTGTCATAGAAAAACTTGGCAGTTAAAGCAGAGATGGACTCACAAACACCTGTTAACACACTCAGGGCATTTTGCCTATTTTCCTTCATAACAACAGCAAGCGTTTCAAAACTTTTGAAATAATGTGATGGTCTGCTGGCTCCCCAGCTTAATCGGACGGAAAATACAATAAGTTCTTGAAAAGATCTAATCTGATCAGATGTACAAAAAAAAAAAAAAAAAAGCTTTTTCTCCTACCATCTGACATAAAAGGTGACAACATCTGCGGGGAAATATATTGGTATGAAAAGCTCCAGTTCTCTCTGGAAGTAGAATTCCTAACAGCTGATGAGCTCATCGCACTTGAAAAGATTATTCTCTTCTGCTCAATAGATTAATATAAATTGATATTATGAAATGGAGAATATTGTCCGTGCTGGAGGAAAGTGAAGAGAGATGGAAGAATTGAAACCATTGGTTTGATTAAGGCTGGAATGCTTACAATCTGGATTTCAAGATCCATCCTGTCACCATAAGGTAAATGAGAAATAATTTTTGAGGTAAGCACATTGGATATCTAAGAGGTAGTTACTGTAAAGTTGTATATATTAAATAGTATACCCAACAAAACAATGATTTATTGAAAGGCTGCAAATATAGTGGTTCATGATCACAAAATAATCACCTTTTATTTTCTAAGGTGGCTCAGATTTTCAAGTTTAGCTTTGCTCAAAGTAAATTATTTTACAGACAATTATATGTTTGTATTATTGTGCTACTTTTCCTAAATGTGAAGAATCTGCATCAATTTAAACACAATTTGAATAAATAATTATATAAATACATACATACATACATACATACATACATACATAAAAGACAAACATATCCTATATTACAGTTTGTCACCACAGTAGAACTGGCAACATCTAAACATCACTTCTCCCAGGAAATTGGAACTGCAGCTTGATTTAAACTTGGTACATTTCAGGATATTTCACTTGTCTTACCTCTGTAGAGCTTGGAAATCTCAACTGACATCATGGTTCCTTATCTGGCTGAAATCCGAAACTACTCATCACAACCCAGACCATCTGTTTACACCAGTACAAGCTGTAGAGCTCTTATACAGAGTTACTCTACTCTGCCAGGAAATGCAGCTGACTCTTAGTGGGGAAAAAAAATAATCTCTCAGACAACGAGCAGGCAAAGAAGTGATCAAATAATAGTCAAAACCAGTGGCTCTCCAATATTTTTTTACAATAAGTACTACCTTAGAGATCACAAAGCTATCCTTGCACTACCATTGTGTGTCTCTCTATACTGCATAAACAATTACAAGTACAAAGTTAAGTATATTCCAGTTTCTAGAGGGGTTCTTGAAATATCCTTCATTGCATTTTTGTTTCAAGTGTTATTTTGTTTGTTTTTTGTTTAAAGGCATGGTCATAATTTGCTATCACCACTCATCTTGTTGACTCTGTGTCAACAAGATGTATTACTGCTCAGTTTATAATTGTTCACTGATGTTTATATTTTAAAATAGTTGAAACTAATATGTCTTCTGTATACCACTAGTGGGATCCTAAAGTTCCACAAGTGGCACTTGTACTACAATACGAGAACTATGGGACTAAACAATGCCAATTAAGTTGGGTACTGAGAAAGCAATTGTTATCCTTTAAGCAAGTATTTAGCATCCAGTATTTGGCTGCCTCTTTTCTTCCCCCTTATATGATGTGTAGTAGGCGTCCTCAACCACTGGGCCAATGAAAAACAAGCTGGGAAGCTACTGCCCCCGCGACCCGACTTCAAAATAAGCAGAAGATAATGGATGGATGGAAGATTAGCCTATGCAAATAGTTTTGGCAAACAATCAATTCATCCATCCATTATCTTCTGCTTGTTTCTAAGTTGGGTCATGGGGGCAGCAGCTTGATCAGGGAGTTGCAGTCATCTCTTTCCACAGCCACCTCTTCCAGCACTTTTGGAAGAATTCCCAGATGTTCTCTGGCCAACCAAAAGACAGTCTCTCCATAATGTTCTGGGTCTTCACTGGGGTCTCCTCCCAGTCAGACATGCCCAAAGCACCTCCCTAAGGAGGTGCCCAGGGAGCATCCTTACCAGATGCCTGAACCACCTGAGCTGGCTCCTTTCAATGTGGAGGAGAAGCAGTTCTACTCCAAGTCTCTCCCGGATAACTGAACTTCTTACCCTATCTCTAAGGGAGAGATTTCATTTCAACTGCTTATATCTGTGATTTAGTTCTTTCGGTCACAACCCAAATTGTGTGGCCATAGATGAGGGTAGGAACATAGATCAACTGGTAAACAGAGAGCTTCACCTTACAGCTCAGCTCCCTCTTTACCACAATGGACCAACACAGAGTCCACAATACTGCAGAGACTGCAACAATCCATTTGTCAATCACACATTCTTCCTTAACTCATGAACAAAACCTCAAGGTACTGGAACTCCTCCACTTGAGGCAGAACCTCACCCTCTAGCTGAAGAGAGCAGTCCACTTTTTTTTATGACTGAGGACCATGTCCTTAGATTTGGAGGTGCTGATTCTCATCCCAGCCACTTCACACTCTGCTGAAAACACCTCCAGTGAGAACTGAAGATCATGGCACAATGATGCCTAAAGGACCACATCATCTGCAAATAGAAGAGAGGGAATTCTGAGTTCACTAAACTGGAATCCCTTTGCCTGCACCAAAAAAAGTATGTCCATGAAAGTTACGGACATAATTGATGACAATGGGCAGCCCTGGCAGAGTCTTACACCAACCGTTAAGGGGTCTGACTTACTGCCTGCAGAAAAAAAGACAAAAAGGAAGACCAAAGAGGAGATATATGGATTCAGTTAGAGACAACATGGCGGTACAGTAGTTCGAGTAAGGACAGTAGATGCAGAGGACAGAGTGAGATGGAAGAGGATAACACACTGTGGCAACCTCTGAACAGGGAAAGCAGAAAGAAGAAAAAAAAAAACGAGAACAGAAGATGTTGAGGTTCTCCTTGGGAGTGACAAGAATGGATACATAAGATTAAGAATTAATTATTCAGATCTACAGCACAGGTCAAAGGACTGTAAGAGTTACACAGACCTAAATTAGATGGTTTTGATAGACAAAGATGTTTTGGATATGTCCACAGGAGGGACAGTGGGTATATTGGTAGAAGGATGCCAGAAATGCAGCTACCAGACACATTACAAAAAATGTGGCCAAAGAGAAGACATATGGATGTAGTTAGAATTGGAGAGGACATCGAGGTAGTTGTAAGGACAGCGGGTGCAGATGACAAAAGAGATGGTGAAGGACGACATGTTGTGGACCACTGAAAATTAAAAAGCTTTAAACAAACAGAAAGACTGATATTTACAGAAAAAGCTACTTGGACCTTAGGTCCTCAGACCTTATACTGTATTTTTTTTCTTCAACATTTTACAATTCTTTAGATAGAGAAGGATGACGTGCAGTCGAGACCACTTAAAATGTAAAAGCTTATAGAAGAAGATTGATGGTTTTGACTTTACACAGAAAAAGCTGCTGAGATCTTAGGTCTTCAAACAGACCTTATATTTCCCCCTCATAATGTAGTATGCAAGATTTAAGGAGTGCAGGGGATGAGATTAGCCAGGTTCAACACTCGTCATGTGGCTTGAGCTCTGATAAAAACTCAGTTCTAATTCAAAATATTAGTTTCTGTTATCCTGTTTTTGTACACACAGCGTGCTGTTTTCTTAAAATCATGCATTTGACAAACACTCAATCCTAGTATGTATTATTTTATTTTATTTTATTATTTTATTTTGTATTTATTTTTTGCCTCTCAGTTGGATTCCAGGTTGTGAACTACTTTCTCTGATGCTTATAACCTTTGAGGTTACATCCTCCTCAGAGTCAGAGCAAGCTTGGGAAAGCACTGGTAGACTGATTTACAGATTTACGGGACAGTGGCACATTACAGAGGTCATTGAGGTTTTGCATTGCTTCTCTATCCCATGAACTAGAGCTGTATCCTAGGTTAGTGGTGATTTATTGATAGCTGTTCTGCATCTAAAGGGCAGTGTCAAAGGACATGTGGAAAATATGCAGAAATTTGAGAAGTGTTTTGCAACAGATTTATGATTCTGTTTAGAGCTCCATTATTTCAAACATAGAATAGAAGCAGGGGAGATATACCACCGGGTATGTTTTATTTAAAGCAAGAGAGGCACAATTCAATATTAAAATGAAGCAAGGTTACTTTAGTCAAAGACTGGAATCCATGAACATTAGAGGGGATATGTTGAAAGGAAATTTTGCTTTTTCCTTCAAAAAGCAAATCAACATCACTACAACAACGAACATGAGGAACAAATTAAGAACATTTTAAGTTAGCAGTAAACATCTTGATGGAATGGCTTGACATTTTATTAATGAAAAATGCGAACAGATTTCCAATCATGTGTACATTTTAATTTGGAAGGTAAAACACGTTCTGTGCTTAGTCTTTTGATTTATTTTTAAATAAACCATTAGCATCATCCATCTCCCATAGCATATTTAAATGCAAAGCAAAATAACTTTTCACGTTGCCTCTTAATGTAGATAAGTTTAAACTCCTAAAGGTATAAATATTTTATATGTCCAATAATATTGATTATTAACAAGTAAACTCCTCTAACCTTATTTCAGTAGTATAGTACAGATACAAGTTTTTAAAACGCAAAGAAACCGGTCTTCTATTATGTAACTGAAGACATTTTGCTCCTCATCCAGGCAGTTTTATCGATTCAAAACTGGAGTGTGTGGAGTTCAAAACCCAACTCAATTTGTATCAATACTATTAGCATAATGTTCACAATATGCAGTTTAGTGCCTTAATAAAAACCAATCAACGACTCACTATTACAGAAACTACACAATAACAATTCTAAAGTGAAAAACATTTACAGATCTTCAAGGACATGGGCAAGTAATAAAACAAATGTCATAAACGGTGAAATGTGTGTGTTGAAAACAGGATCCCAATTCAGAAAAGGGCCTTAACTCAGCTAGTTTTTAAACTTAAAAAAAATAAAAACTTTATTTTTACTTGAACAAAATGTGTTACATATAGTGAGTTAAAATTTTTAATTTCCTTTGTTCTACACTAATAATAATAATAATAATAATAATAATAATATAACAAATTATTGACTACATAGATAGAATATAAAAGAACTAAAAAAACACAAATATAAAAACATAAGAAAAGTTCACTAATCGTAAAAAAAAAAAAAAGAGATATATATAGACAGAATTGGTCCACCATATTTTGTGTTTAACAAAATACAAAACACAGCATGCTTTTTAATGCCCTTTTGATAAAAAAACAAAAAAAACAAAAAACGTTTTACTTTATTTGCAGTTCTTTGGGGAAAAAAAGTAACAAGTTCATAGTGTTTATGGTAAACTAAAATATGTACTTCAGATAGACTTAAGGCCACCAAAATAAATAAAACATGTCTGTAAATGTCTCCAGTTATAATTTTATATTTAGTTTGCATATTTAAACTACTTCATCATAAAAAAAAAAATAGTAAAAAAAAAAAAACTAAGCTAGATGGAATCTAAAATCAAAGCATTAAAAAAAAATCTAAACAATAACTGAATTATCATCATCTGGTACAGTATTTGAATATTTTACTGTCAAAAACAATGACTATGTTTACTTCCAGTAAAAAAAATAAAATAAAAAAGTAGTTAATTGGACAATTTCCCGACTTCAGTATCACTGTCACAGTGATTATTTATTACCTCTACGAATCATATGGCAGTCATTATTTCAGTCATGGTAAGAATCCAGCAGATTTGCCCTTGAGCAAACTCAAGACAATTTTGACATTTTTAAAAACATTGTCAAAGCATTTAAAGACAGCTCACTCCAAACAGAAATCTATGTCTATGACATGTTTTTTTTTTCTTTCTTATATTGAGGGTTTTACTAAGACATCAGGATTTTGATCAAATATATGATTTACGTTGTTTGTACGCACAAAATAATTCTATGGTGAACTCATAGGTTCCATTAAAAGTTGTGTAGGGTTTGCAAGAAATTATACAAAGACATAATTGAAGGAATATTTCAGTGCTTAAACTCTGAACCTATAAAGTCAGCCTATATATGAAGGAAACAATCATCTTTCATATCAAACATGCCGTTTGTTGTTTTAATAATGCAAAATGACAAACACATCGTTTGGCGTTTTAATAGTTTCAAATCTGAGTTTTCCTGTTTCCTATTTCCAGTTTCCTCCCAAAGACGAAAAACATGCACGTTAGGCTGATTGGTAACTCTAAATTGTCTCTAGGTGTGAGTGAGAGTGTGAATGGCTGTTTGTCTCGTTTGTCTCTATGTGTCCCTGTGATGGACTTGTGACCTGTGTGTCACTGTGCAAGAGGCAGGCTCTCTTGCACAGTGATGGCTGGATATGGGCACCAGTGACCCCCCACAACCCAAAAAGGAAGAAGTGGGTAAAAGATAATGGATGGATGAGCATGCATCAGGATATAAACACAACACTTTTGTTTTATCTCCTAATTTCCATGAGCTAATCTCAAAGATCTAAGATTTTTTTCTATGTACACAGCAGGCCCTTTTTCTCTCAAATATTGTTCTAAAATTTGTGTACATCTGTGTCAGTGAGCACTTTTCCTTTCCCAAGATAATCCATCCACCTCACAGGGGTGGCATATCAGGATGCTGATTAGACAGCATGATTATTACACAGGTGTGCTTTAGGCTGGCCACAATAATGGGGATAAACTAGTCATTACTTGGTATGACCACCATTTGCCTGACACAGTGCAACACATAGAGTTCATCAGGTTGTTGAATGTGACCTGTGGAATGTTGGTCCATTCTTCTTCATTGACTGTGCAAAGGTGCTACATGCCAATCCAGAGCATCCCAAACATGCTCAGTGGGTGACATGTCCAAAGAATATGCTGACCATGCAAGAAGTGGGATGTTTTCAGTTTCTAGGAATTGTCTACACATCCTTTTAAGATGGTGCCATGCATTATCATGCTGCATCATGAGGTGATAACCATGGATAAATGACACAACAATGGGTCTCAAGATCTATGTCCGTGTATTCAAAATGTCATCAATAAAATGCACCTGTGTTTGTTTTCCACAATAT
The DNA here is from genome assembly GCF_014905685.2 of Nematolebias whitei. Taxonomy (NCBI): domain Eukaryota; kingdom Metazoa; phylum Chordata; class Actinopteri; order Cyprinodontiformes; family Rivulidae; genus Nematolebias; species Nematolebias whitei. The sequence goes on along the minus strand of NC_056510.1, from coordinate 15,331,107 downwards.
ATACGTGCCCATACCATAACCCCACTGCCACCATGGACCACTCAATTCACAATGTTGACAAAAGCAAACTGCTCACTCACACAGTGCCATACACACAGTCTGTCATCTGCCCACTACAGTGAAAACCAGGATTCACATTGTTGAATCACAATGGAGAGAACACCTCTCCATCGTGCCATATACCATCAAATATGAGCATGTGCTCACTCAAGTCAGTTATGGCGACAAATTACAGTCAGTTGGAGACCCCAATGATGATGACAAGCATACAGATGAACTGCCCTAAGATGTTTTCTGACAGTTTGTAAATAAATTATTTGGTTATGCAAACAAATTGTTGCAGCAGCTGTCTGGTCTTAGATGGTCTTGGAGGTGAAGATACTGCATGAAGAGGTCCTAGCCTGGTGTGGTTACACATGGTCTGAAGTAGTGAGACCAGTTTGATGTACTGCCAAATTCTCTGAAATGCCTTTGGTGATGGATTATGATAGACACAAATCAACATTCAACTCACAAGCAAAAGTTCTGGTGGACATTCCTTCAGTCGGCATGCCATCTGCACACTCCCTCAAAACTTGTAACATATGTGTCATTGTGCTGTATGATAAAACTACACAATTTGGAGAGGACTTTTACTGTGGCCAGCCTAAGGCAATAATCATGCTGTCTAATCAGCATCTTGATATGCCACACCTGTGAGGTGTAGGGATTATCTCAACAACAAACAAAAAAAAAAAAAAGAAGAAGTGCTCACTGACACAGATTTACACAAATTGGTGAGTAACATTTTAGCAGAAAATGTTTATTGTGTACTTTAAAAAGTATTAGCTCTTTGTGTTCAGCTCGTGAAAAATGGGAGCAAAAGCTCCCAAAAGTGTTGTGTTTAAATTTTTGTTCAGTGTATGTTTAGATCTAATGAATATTTGTACTTTTATTTACTGCTTTGTTGCCAGTACGGATTGCATGATTTTCTTTAAACTGGGACTTTTTTTATGTAAAGTTTAGTATTTTTCACTAGTTTATGGGAATTCAGTAAATGGTAGTCTCCCTTTAGGGCGACTGTTCTGTGGATTAGGATTAAACCATATTTTATCCACAATTCTTGAATACATTTTGACTTCAAGAATGCAAAATGCATTGCCAAAAGAAATAAGAAAACAATATATTGCAGATGGAAAAGTAAAGGCTCCAAATGAACTGGAAACCATAAAGTTGATTGGGGACAACATTACAGAATTTTGAAAAGTGAGATTTTTGTATCCTCAGGCCTTTAGCAGTGGAAATAATGTTTCTGTATGCCAGTGGAACTATTGGCAAATCCTGTACACACTCTGTGATGTACCTCATGGGTCTGGCAAGTGGATTATTTTCTAATCCCTGCATGAATTCAATACTCGTGAAAATATAAACAGAATATGTAAAATTTCCAATCTCTGTGTCCACATGTGTAAAAATGTTTTCAGTTAGCCATGTACGGAATATATGTACATGTTCCAATTCTCTCTATTATATGGCTACCTTTTCTGATTTTATTTTAAATGTTATTGAAATATAATCTTTTTTTCTATTGTTTGACCATATAGTTTTGTGCAATAAGCATATCCTGTGCCTGGAGCCTAAATGTCACAGTGTTTTTAGACATTTGCTTCTTAGGATCTCTAAATGCACCAACTGCAACTTCCAACACACAGCTGCACTCCTACATCAGTAATGTGTTGCATGCTCAAAGAAACTCCAGCACGCTAAACCTTGACACATTAGAGCAGCCGACATCATGCCAGCTGCATCAGCTCGCATGGTTTGTAAAAGTTATACAGTTTACATCAAGAAGCACACTATAAATATCTCCATCCACGCACCAGACTACTTTAGATTCAACAGCTTTTTTGATAAATCTGTAATAAGCATGCTCAGACCTAAAGCATGCACTAAACATTAACACAGGATCTATACAGGTCTGTTCTCCAGCAATCTATTCTTTTAATGTAATCCAAGAGAAGAATTCTTCCCACCCAAAGAAGACATTTGGCAACATGTATGCTTCTTGCTTTTTCAAGAACAAAGTGCTTCAGCCAAAGAAAGTTAACAGTGAGAATTATTGTTTTTTGCTCACCACACATCAATCACACTGTTTCTTTTTAGTTTTGTGTCTTTCAGTTGAGGTTTTGAAATGGCTGGAACGTCTCAGCTTATGGCAATAAATTTAACTAAGATCATGGGACACAGATGCATTTTTCTAAGACAATTATCAAGTAAACGTTTGAAATTCTCTTAAAGACTGGTGAGTAGTGTGTGTGGGTCTGGGGAGATGGAGCATGCAGACGTGTGTTTGTGGCTTTGTTTGTCGTAGTGAAACGACAGGAGTTCAAATTTACGTGATTATTACTTCTTTTTTTTTGTTAGTTACAATATGATGACAAAGTCATAAAAATTAAAATAATTATATATGTTTTTGTTTACCCCAAACTTACATGAACACAAACACACGCAAACACACAAAACATGGTTCAGTTTAATTCAGAGACAGTTTGCGCATTAGTCTGTAGCTCATTCTGACATTAATTGACAATTAAAGTTCCTGTTATCAGAAGCAGATTGGAAAGGTCGTGTGGTTTACCATTTCTTTTATACGCCTGATTATCGTCCTTTGGATGACTCCATAAAAAGAAATACAGCATGTTGTTATAATAGTTGGAGATTTTCATGACTGCAACCCCAGCCATTTCATTTATGTTATTTTATTTTTTCTTTCCTTTTAAGTATTGGTAGTTCCAGTGTTTTTGATATATAGGAATTTAAAAAATTTAATTAAAAGGTCAAAATTTGTCTTGACTTTTAGAAATACAAAGACTAATAATCGGGGGGGGGGGGGGGGGGGAAGTCCTATGGTGTAAAGTAAACTTTGGATTTATGAAAAGTAAAAACGTTGTATAGAAATGAAAACATTAAATCCTGGATATAACATTTTAATAAATCTATTAAATTGCTACTATTTATTCATTGTATTTTAAACAAGTTTCAAATTTTATTATACAGTAATTAATTTGTTCAGTGGCTTTATATTGATAAATTTGCACCAAATAATATTGTATTTTAAATTAAAATTTAAATCCAGTGCTCAATAAATGTAACTCTTTTAACAGAAAGTGAGAAAAATAAATAAACAAAACAAAAACATAATAAAATTGAATGAGTAAACTTTAACTTAAAGTGTTGTACTGTACAATAGAATTTTTCATTCAACATTCTAAATGATGAGTTTAAATTTAATGTTGATAACAATTAACTTTTTTTTTAATTAATTTCAAGCATATTTTTGAATTGTTTTACTGGGAATAGTAGTGAAAATAAACCAACATAAACTTGCATACAGTTGCAAATCCAGCCCACATTTCAAATGATATATTCGAAAGCCAAATATGCTTGATGGCACAGTAATTAGGGGCCATGTATTTTCCTGAGCAACATGTCACCACAATCATTACTGCCATTTGCTGTGCTGAATGTTTAATGAGACTTGAAGGTTATAAATGTATTTGTTCAAGCTTGTATGTGCATAATAGCTTTAGTTAGTCTAAACTTTTCTGAGAACATTTAAATTCAAACTACTTCAACATTCATCCATCCATTATCTTCCTTTCTGTTATTTGGGTCACTGGTGCCTGTGTCCAGCAGTCACTGTGCGAGAGGTGGGGGACACCCTGGACAAGTCGTAAGTCCACCACAGGGACACATAGAGACAATTGTGACAAACACCCATTCACTCTCTCAATCACACCTAGAGACAATTTAGAGTTACCAATCAGCCTAACTTGTATGTGGGAGGAAACCGGAGAAAACTCATGCATGTACAAAGAAAACATGGGAACTCCTCACACTCCCCCCCCCCCCCACCCCCCCCCCCACCCAGTGTACAACATACCTATCCTAGTGTTTTGTTTTTTTTTGCTTTGTTTGCCCTTATCCCATTTTTTTTTTTCTTGAAGCAGCAATTTCAAGTTGAGTGAAATACATTTTTAAGTACAAGCTTTTTGTAAGTAATCCTTTTAAAACATACACCATGCAAAGTCAAGATAAAGAAATATAATCTCAGCATTTTGTGATCCATTGTACAAACACGTCTTTCCACACATGTTCTGTAACACATGCTATATACAGTATAGGCTACATCTTTCAGGCGCACACAAAGGCTGGTGCAGCTCTTTTGATTGAAAAGTGTGTGTTCCAAAAGACTGAACTGCTCTCAGACAGCTGTCTCTACACACATTAAACACAAAATTCTTCTCACTACTCAAGAATCGCTTTGTTCTTTCTCACTTCTCTCCTTCTGACTCTTTCCCTTCCCCTCCTTTTCTACTGCCGCTAGCTGTGCGAGAGTCGATCTTTCTTCCCAAGGAGTGAAACACCAGTTCTCAAGGTACGGGTAACAAGAATAAAACTGCAAGGCATCTAAAAGCTCTGCTCTATTGTCCACCACGGGGCAGAATGAAAAGCAATTTGTTGTGGTTTGAGGGTTTGAATCAGGAAAAGAAAGCAGCTGCAGCTCTGTCTGCCAAAATTTCATTTCTTTCTGCACACATTGACAGAAAGTTCAACAATTACTGCAGAGCTCTGACTTAAAATCTGATTAGCATGGATCCAGATGATAATGGCTTTTACATGCAATTACAGCAAAGAGGGAACTGCTCAGTGTGTGGAAATAATAGAGCAGAAGAATGAGACAATTGTTTGGTCATGTCAGTTGCTTCTAGACAACCCAGTTGTCTCTTGTTTATCATAATATTTTACATTAGCTCAGGCCTCCATTAACAGCAAATCATGTGGTGGAAGTTCATTGAAAAAAAAAAAGTATGCAGTATTTTATTTTATTGCATTCATTTAGCAACATGCCACAAGAGTGTTAGTGTTTTGGATAGGGTTATAGTTGCACTGATCAAATAGAATAAATTATTCCATCTTCTTTTTTTGGGGGGGAATCCTGGTTTTCACTGTAGTGGGCAGATGACAGACTGTGTGTATGGCACTGTGTGAGTGAGCAGTTTGCTTTTGTCAACATTGTGAATTGAGTGGTCCATGGTGGCAGTGGTGTTATGGTATGGGCAGGCATATATTATTACTTCACAATATATGCAAATAAAATAAAATAAAATAAACTACAGCAAAAGCTTTAGGTTTTAATTGATGAGTTCTTTTGGCACCTAAGTACACAAATATAGCTGTTGAGCAATCTTTAAGCCTCTTTTCACATGTTTTTGCTGTTCTGCAGGGAACAGTGTGTTTTATCTGCTTTTATTACTTCAAGTTGCAGTTATCACAGCTATATATTTAGCCAAAGATTTGGGTGTTCTTGGTTTTATGAAGGCAATTTTTATCTGACATAGTACAGAGATATTGACTCACACTCTTCCACACGTCTACACATACACACACGTGTGCATGCCTGCGTGCATGTGCTCAAACACATAGCCCAAAGCAAGCCACTTCTGGCTTAGAAATGAGGTGAAAATAGTATTTTCTTCTCATCTAAGGCTTCATTCAAGGTCATCCAAGTGAGAAAGAGCTCACCGCACAATGTGTGATAGCTTAGCCTCACAGTTATGTCTCTCAAGAATGGTGCGAATAATTCCTTCGCCCTTCTTTGTTTTGCTGGGAGGTTTTTTAATATTGCGCACTTGGGTTTCCTCGTAGTTTAACATGTGTTTTTGTGGAACGATAATCAAATAAATTCAACTAGTGTTTACTCAGCCTTTAGGCTGGCAGTGTCTGAAAATATCACATGGGGAGGGATAGTTTCTGTTTTTAGTCTTTTGCTTGACACTTGTTTAGAGATTTGATAAGTGAAAACAATAACTCTTGTCATCAATGTAAAAAAAAAAAAAATCAAAATTAAAGGAAGTAAGTATATTTCAGTCACAAAATGCACATTAATCCAAATTAAACTAATTCAGTTATCAAAAACTATAACATGTTTAAGACAATAACAAGGAAAAATAACAACTATACACTATATATAACTAAAACAATGCCACAGAAGTTTACATGAATGCTGCAAACGACAAAGTAAAGCAATAAAATGCAATGTAAGTGTGTCTGTGCTTCTCTTTTTGTTGTGATAAATGATTGGACCAACAGATATGAGTCATCATGTCAATGTGAGGCTGATAGAAGGTAAACCTACTCAAGCACAACCTGGATTATTCAAACATGTCACACTGAGACACCAAGGCCAGGAAGCTGACAAATAAAAGATGCTGGCCAATGGTTGTTTTTGTTGATTATATGTCACACTTGCTGCATTTCTGCCTGAGCATCAGCCTTCCGTATCATATCCTACACGTATGTTTCAATGGTTGTGCGAATGGATTAAATGCAATACTATTCGTATCAACATAAAAAGGTGCACGCTTCTACATTTTGCTTTGCCGCAAGATAATGTAAATAGAGGATTTACACATGTGAACTGTTAAAGAGAAACGAGGATTATGTCAAGGCTACAACTCAAACAAAATGCTATCTCTTTTGTGCAAGGTCAAGCAAAGATTGGTGTATGTGCACATGTGTGTGTTTTCAGCTCTCCCTAAGGGGCCTGTCATGTAGAAACACTTCATTTTAGTGTATATTTGTTTCTACCTGTCTTTTGTGTAATGTTTGTAGTGTCCAGTCATTTTTTGTGTTGGTGAACCTTGCGTGTGTGAGAGTGTGTGTGTTTTCCACTGGGTAAGACTGTGACGAATGTTTGTATGGCAGTGATGGATTTCTTAAATTTGTGAAACGCTGGTGTCCTTGAACCTCACAGTCTGCCATATGCTGCCCTGGACAGAGCCAGAGGATATGTGAGTATAAATCTGAACAGTGTGTGTGGGGGCGAGGGAGGGAGGGTTAGGATGCGTTGGTCAGGGTAATACCTCAAGGGAGGACACTCAGAGTGAGGGGATGTCTGCTAGATGTTGTCTGGTTCAGAGAAGGCATGGGGCCCATTCAGGAAAACCTAAAAATATTTAGAAATGTTGAAGACTTGTCAGTTCTTTGTTACTTTTTAACACAACCACAGGGCAGTGTTTCAGCTGTGGTGTGCTGTGAGCACTCCAACAATGCTGAGCAAAAGCCAAAATAAATGCAAAAATGTGAGATCACAAGTGCTTTATGTGCTGAAAAATCAATATTTTGGGGGGAAAAAAAGTGATAGTATTATTTTTTAATGATTAAAACAGAAACACAACTGCAGTTAAAATTTGGTTTTAGCATTGCACCAAAAAAAAGAAAAAAAAAAAGCCATTGTGTTATGATATAATGACTTCTCCCTTTAGCTGTAAGCACAAAAAAATACACCTGCTACACAATTTATATGTAGCAATAGTAGTCAAAGCAAGAAAAAAAAAAAAAGGTCTTATAGTCATATAAACAGGGAATAAATAGGGTATGTATTAGAACAATGTCACATTTGCCTTGGTGTGTAAACCTTTCAAGAGAAAACGAACAACTCACTGAATATGTTCCAGTAATATAATGTTTAAAATGTAATGATTATATGTAAAATAGTCATAAAAAGCACTTCATTATGTGGACATTCTTATCAAACAACGACTAATTAAGTATAAGGACTTTATTGATCCCGCAAGAAATTGTTGAAGAGGGATATCTGAGCGAATGAAATTCAATTCAGTTTATTTACTGTATAAAGCGCCATATCATAACAACGTTGTCTCAGGGCACTTTACAGGAACATTCACATACATAGAAAAGCCGATTGGTAAAATTCTCTATCTAAGGAAATAATCAGGAATGTTTCAAGTCAGAAGAAGGGAAGGGGAAGGGAGGTCTGAGATTGTCATCATTGTATGTTCCCATACAATGATGAAATTAGTTCTATGTATTTAACCCATCACATATGAGATAAACACAGGTGGAGCAGTGGGCAGCTATGTAAGCGCCCGAGGAGCAATTAGGGATTAGGTGTCTTGAATGGCTGGGAGTCAAACCACGACTTACTGGTCCCAAGTCAGATGTCCTACCTCTACCCCATCTCGGGCCCAGAAAACATCACAAAAACCAGTTCCAGGCAGTTCTGAAAGATGCCGGATCAGGTCAGGAGTAGCTGGAAAAGAGAGCTTCATTCTTGCTACAACCCTCTTTATAAAGGAACATACTGTATATTAAAACATAAAAAAGAGCTTGAATTTTCAGCAAAAAGAAAACAAAGGGACAAACTAAGACTTTTTTTTTTTTAATTAGATTTTAATTTTAAATGGCTGCTCATATTTAGAATTCAACCAAAAGTTATGGTGGCCTTTTATTGTAATGGGGAAAGAATAAAAAGCTGTGGATTGCTTTATGCTATTGCAGAGTTCAGATTAAAACAGTAAAAAAAAAAAAAAAGCGATTTGCTTTTACAAGCTACTTGCCAGGAGGCTTAGCATTAAGTGTGGAGAGCAGAAATATATAGTATATTTCTCCCATGCTTGTTGCTTTTATGGAACATAATTCAATTACCTGGCCTCACCTGCTTTTAGTCATGAAAAATGACTTTATCCATGTTTGTCAGCATGTCTGTCTGTGTGTAAGGCTGCAGACATGAATTACTAACAGACTGCGTGAGCTAATGGACCACAGCCAATAAACACAGTGTTTAAGATGTCCACAAGCTGCAGCAACGTGCTAAATTAAATAATGCACTTTTTTTTTTCTTTTTCTGTTTTTCTTTCAAGCTGCATTTGTTCGTTGGGGAAAGAAGTTAAATGATTTTCTCTTAGGATGTAACAGTATTAACAATTGCTTTGTTTCATCATACACAGTCAGAGTTTTGGAGAAAGTATGTGGTGACTGTTTTAAAATAAAGCTTTGTGATTCAGTTATATAACATTTATGAGAAATTGAGCTCACAAGAATATTTTATAGCGTTTTGATCAAGATTTTCTGCTGATACTGACAATCATTGGAAATGAAAACAATCCGATTTTATTATTTTGAAATGAATGTAGTAAAGTTTATTATTCAGAATAAATAATTACTCACAGGAGATGAAAGTGCACATTTGAATGCAAATGATAACTATAAATGTTGAAATCATTGTGTACAAAGGCGCATTTTGGAAATCTGTGTGAAGGACATCTCAATCTCATTAATGGCTACAGCAATTCAGCATCCCCGATGGAAGAGATAACGATGAATGGGGTTTTGTTAATTAAATAGCAACATTATAACCTCCTCTCTGTGGCTTCCACTCTCGTTTCCCTCCCATATCTGTTTCTGTTTCTCACGCACACACATAATGGGACAAGATTGTGTGTGCACCGGAGCAGGAGGTCTCAGAGGCCTAATCTTGGCGCTAGCAAGGTACAGTCATAAAACTGACAGGCCAACTAATTATCCCAAAAATTACAGCATTTTACTGTTTGAACTCACAGTGTGTTTGTGTATGTGTGTGTATGCTTGTGCAGAAATGCAAGCTTGAATATTTTCTTGTTTTTGGTGTGCATGCATGTGTGGATGAGAGACTGTTTATTATGCAGACAGCTGGAGGTGGTCTCCTGCATGCTGAGTAGATGGGACAGATGTGTTTCAACTCTTTGTTCTGCGTTCGCAGTGTTTACCCTCCTCAAACAATAAAACCACAACAGGAGTTTAGAATTCAACAAAAGAAAATAGTCTATACTGTTATAGAAAAAATACATGTTTAAAAAGATGTGACAAATGTTTTTTTGTTTTTTTTTGTTACACATGTTTTTGATCTTACTTACTTTGCAATGCTACAAGTGTGATTTATCTCTTTGTTTCAAGTCTTGGGTGATGCTGGAGATTTCAATATGTAACCACCGTTTTTGTCTTATGTCTCTAAATGATTATATTCATGCTTAAATGTCCTATTTTTACCTGTGTCTGTTTGCGTCTGTGCATTGCCTGTTGCTTCAGCAAAACAGCCCATGAACCACTGAATGGATTTTTATGAAGGGCACTACAGCCAGCCAGCCTTGGCAAACACACAAAAAATACCAACACAAGCATTTTCACAGGTATTGCGCTAAAACTTGATGTGGAAGTAGTTGTGAGTCATCCTTAACACATGTTTTAAGAACTTACACATGTTGTGGGATCTTTCATAAGACTGTATATACTGTATTTTCCGCCGTACACATCGCACCGCCGTAAAAATAGCATCAGACGCATCAGTCCAAATATGTCTAAAAAAGTGGAAAAATCCACAAATATGTCGCTTCACCATATACGTCGCATCTGTTATGCATCACCGCTGACATGTTGCTTTTGGTAAGCGTCACCGCTGACAACCCGGAAATGTGGGCCGATCTCAGAAATGTGAGCTGATCCAAGAAATGTGAGCTGAACCCAGAAATGTGAGCCGAACCCAGAAATGTGGGCTAAATCCTGAAATGTGAGCCAAACCCAGAATGTGGGCTGAACCCAGAAATGTGAGCCGAACCCAGAATGTGGGCTGAACCCAGAAATGTGAGCTGAACCCAGAATGTGGGCTGAACCCAGAAATGTGAGCCGAACCCAGAATGTGGGCTGAACCCAGAAATGTGGGCTGAACACAGAAATGTGAGCTGAACCCAGAATGTGGGCTGAACCCAGAAATGTGAGCTGAACCCAGAAATGTGGGCTGAACCCAGAAATGTGGGCTGAACCCAGAAATGTGAGCTGAACCCAGAAATGTGGGCTGAACCCAGAAATGTGAGCCGAACCCAGAATGTGGGCTGAATCCAGAAATGTGAGCCGAACCCAGAATCTGGGCTGAATCCAGAAATGTGAGCCGAACCCAGAATGTGGGCTGAACCCAGAAATGTGAGCCAAACCCAGAATGTGGGCTGAATCCAGAAATGTGAGCCGAACCCAGAAT